>NC_135802.1:14606077-14906077 GCF_964213995.1 Mustelus asterias
CCAAATCTTTACAAGTGCCGGAAATCTCCAATTTGTTTTTTTTTTAAATGCCAAAGATCTGCCAGCGACTGGAAAGAGAGAGGACGGTTTTCATTTTGTTGTCTGTTCTCGGGATGTGGATATCGTTGGCAAGGTGGCCATTTTGTTTCCCATCGCCTGGTTACCATAGGAAAGGTGGTGGTATTGTCCATCTTGATTTAGTCTTGGGGGGGGGGCGGCACGGTGGTTAGTGCTGCTGCCTCACAGCGCCAGGGACCGGGGTTCGATTCCTGGCTTGGGTCACCGTCTGTGCGGAGTTTGCCCATTTCTCCCGCGTGGGTTCCCTCCCGGTGCTCCGGTTTCCTCCCACACTCCAAATATGTGCTGGTTAGGTGCATTGGCCATGCTAAATTCTCCCTCAGTGTACCCGAACAGGCGCCGGAGTGTGGCGACTAGGGGATTTTCACATTAACTTCATTTCTATGTTAATGTAAGCCTATTTGTGACACTAATAAATAAACTTCAAACGTTAGAATTCCTTGCTGGGCCACTTTGCAGAGGGAGAGCAGTGGAGGAATTGGCGTAGTGATATTGTCACTGGACTATTGTCCATAGGGTAAAACTCATGCCAGACGGTGACATTTGAATTCAGTAAAAATCTGGAATTAAAAAAGTGTCTACCAATGACCATTGTCAATTGTCACTAAAAACCCATCTGGTTCACTAATGTCCTTTAGGGAAGGAAATCTGCCGTCCTTACCCGGTCTGGCCTACATGTGACTCCAGAGCCACAGCAACGTGGTTGACTCTCAACTGCCCTCTGAAATGGAGGGCGGTAAATGCTGGCCAGCCAGCGATGCCCATGTCACATGAACAAGTAGAAAAAGAAAGGGTGGGGGCGGAGTGGGTGGGGGATGGAGGGGTGTGATCATTACCCATTACGAGTCTGCAGGGGGGATTGGAGTTACACAGGGTTGCGAGGAGAGAAGACAGAGGGATCTGGAGGGAGTAGACAGGAAGAAACTTTTTCCACTCATTGACGGATAAAGAACCATTGCACGCTGACTTATAGAGATTGGCAAAAGAACTGATCCTGACACGGCAGTCCAGAGATGTGTGGATTAGGTGCATTGGGCATGCTAAATTGCCCCTTAGTGCCCCGGGATGTGTATGTTAGCGGGGTAAATAACGGGTTACTGGGATAGTGCCCGGGTGGGATTGTGGGAATAGACTCAATGGACCGAATGTCTTTCTTCTGCACTGTAGGGATTCTATGATTCTATGGTTTTGCTTTTGCTAAGGCAGTGAGTAGTTAGGATCGACAATGTGCTTTCTGAGCGTGTGGAGGAGGCAGATTCAGTTGTGGGTTTCAAAAGGGCACTGATCTTTTTTTCACAAGTTCACAGGATGTGGGCACCGCTACCAAGGCCAACAGTTATCGCCCTTGTGAAGGTGGTGGTGAGCCAATGCCTTGAACAGCTGCAGTCCCTGAGGTGTGGTACCCCCAATATGCTGTTAGGGAGGGAGTTCCAGGATTTTGACCCAGCGACTGTGAAGGAACAGTGATATTTCCAAGAAATTTGGCATGTCAGCTACGACTCTCGCCAACATTTACAGATGCACCATAGAAAGCATTCTTTCTGGTTGTATCACAGCTTGGCATGGCTCCTGCTCTGCCCAAGACCACAAGAAACTACAAAGGGTCATGAATGAAGCCCAATCCATCACGCAAACCAGCCTCCCATCCATTGACTCTGTCTACACTTCCCGCTGCCCCGGAAAAGCAGCCAGCATAATTAAGGACCCCACGCACCCCGGACATTCTCTTTTCCACCACCTTCCATCTGGAAAAAGATACAAAAGTCTGAGGTCACGTACCAACCGACTCAAGAACAGCTTCTTCCCTGCTGCCATCAGACTTTTGAATGCACCTAACCTTATTTAAGCTGATCTTTGTCTACACCCTAGCTATGACTGTAACACTGCATTCTGCACTCTCTCCTTTCCTTCTCTATGTACGGTATGCTTTGTCTGTATAGCGCGCAAGAAACAATATTTTTCACTGTATACTAATACATGTGACAATAATAAATCAGAGCAAACGTCAGGATAGCGAGTTACTCGGAGGGGAACCTCCAGGTGGGGGTGTTCCCATGTGTCTGCTGCCCTTGTCCTTCTAGATGTTAGTGGTTAATGGGTTTGCAAGGTGCTGTTGAAGGGGCTTTGATGAATTGCTGCAGGGCATCTTGTAGATGATGCACTTCACCATTGTGTGTGTGGGTGGTGGAGAGAGTGAATGTTTAAGGCAGTGGATGTGGTGCCGATCAAGCTTTGTCCTGGATGGTGTCAAGCTGCTCAAGTGTTGTTGGAGCTGCACCCATCCAGGCAAGCGGGGAGTATTCCATCACACTCCTGACTTGTGCCTTGTAGATGATGGATAGGTTTTGGGGAGTCAGGAGGTGAGTTACTCGCCGCAGAATTCCCAACCTCTGACTTAATCCCCTAGCCACAGTACTTGAATGGCTAGTCCATTTCAGTTTCTGGTGAATGCTAGCCACCATGACGTCAATAGTGAGGGATTCCGCAATGGTAATGCCACTGAATGTCTCGGGGCAATGGTTAGATCCTCTTGTTGGAGATGGCCATTGCGTGGTATTTGCGTGGCATAAATGTTACTTGCCATTCGTCAGTCCAAGTCTGGATATTGTCCAGATCTTGTTGCAGTTAGACATGAACTGCTTCAGTATCTGAGGAGTCGCGAATGGTGCTGAACATTGTGCAATCATCAGCGAACATCCCCACTTATGATGGGAGGGAAGGTCATTGATGAAGCAGCTGAAGATGGTTGCTGTAATGGCGTAACTATGTTAGGAGTTGTGGGTTTTAAAAAGAAAGACAAAGCTGTGGTTTCCACATGTAGATTCAAACAACAGGTTTATTCTGGAACTTCTTGTTTGTACGGAATACAAACTGAAACAGTTTGCAACACCCTAATGACATCACTGTCAAATAATGTGACCGGCTCTTAATCAATCATGCAACGACTAAAACAATTGGGCCTAGGATACTAATTTGAGGAACTCCTTCAGGCTCGAAGGGCTGAATGGCCTCCTCCTGTTTCTAGTTTCTATGCCCTGGGACTGTTGGGGTTGATCTCCAACAACCACAACTATCTTCCTTTGTGCTGGGTATGACAATCTGAAGAGAGAGATAATCTGATTTGATTTATTATTGTCACATGTATTAGTATACAGTGAGAAGTATTGTTTCTTGCGCGCTATACAGACAAAGCATACCGTTCATAGAGAAGGAAAGGAGAGAGTGCAGAATGTAGTGTTACAGTCATAGCTAGGGTGTAGAGAAAGATCAACTTAATGTGAGGTAGGTCCATTCAAAAGTCTGACAGCATCAGGGAAGAAGCTGTTCTTGAGTCAGTTGGTACATGATCTCAGACTTTTGTATCTTTTTCCCGACGGAAGAAGGTGGAAGAGAGAATGTCCGGGGTGTGTGGGGTCCTTGATTATGCTGGCTGCTTTGCCGAGGCAGCGGGAAGTGTAGACCGAGGCAATGGATGGGAGGCTGGTTTGCGTGATGGATTGGGCTTCGTTCACGACCCTTTGTAGTTTCTTGGTGCATCTGTAAAAGTTGGTGAGAGCCGTAGTGGACATGGAGGTGGCGGGTTTGAAAGGTGCCAGTGCAGATTGGTGAGTGGGTGCTGGGCATCTGGCCGATGGCACACACGCTGCCATTGTGTAATGTCCGTCACCTCGACTGAAAAGTCTCTTGGTCTCTGTGAACCCAAAATATCAGAATAACATAAAAACATACAAATTAGGAGCAGGGGAAGGTCACCCGGCCCCTCCGGCCTGCTCTGCTATCCAATATGGCTGATTTGACTGCAAGCCTCCCGCCAATGCCCAATGACCTTTCACCCCCCCCCTCCTCCGCTCCCTTGTTTATCCAGAATCCATCTGTCATGAAAACATTTATCGATTCTGCCACACCATGCTTATAATGTTTTAATTTTCGGAGGAAGGCGGATGGGTGGCTCGGGAGGGAGTGGGGGCGATGGGGAGGAGAGATACTCCTCTCCGGGGTGGCCATCTTGTGCAGTTCTCTGGAGAGGCGTGTCCGTGTCCAGTGTGGCACTCCTCAGAAAAGCAACCCGAGCTCTCTCTGTTTTTCTCTCGCTCTCTCGGGGGGTTTGCAGATGTCTCTGCCCTCTCGATTTATACTTCACACGCGGTCAACTCCAAAATCATTCACACTGTCGGAGCTGTGAGCTGTTGGCAACAGCACGTAATGTTCCAGAATTAACCCTAAAGAGATGCAATGTGAGTCTAACCCGTGGCTAAGTCACCCTGAGCCAGGGGAGAGAATGGCTTCTGGTGGTGGCGACTTCCACTCATTCTTTCATCATCTTTCCTAAGGCATTGAGGTCGAACAAAGAAAATCATAGCACAGGAACAGGCCCTTCGGCCCTCCAAGCCTGCACCGACCATGTTGCCCAACTGAACTAAAACTTCTGGGGACCATATCCCTCTATTCCCATTCCCAGGTGTGTCCAAACTAACCTTGTTTTTCCATCGCCTCCTTCATACCTGGTCTGTATATTTATTCCAGTTCTTTATTTTTTGGGCTGTTTTCCTGACCTAACGTTTCCAGATTTTATGTTGACTTTTGGTGGCAGAGTGTGACGAATTGTGGCACAGTGGTTAGCACTGCTGCCTCACAGCGTCAGGGACCCGGGTTCGATTCCCGGTTTTGGATCACTGTCTGTGCGGAGTTTGTACGTTCTCCCCGTGTCTGCGTGGGTTTCCTCCGGGTGCTCCGGTTTCCTCCCACACTCCAAAGATGTGCGGGTTAGGTGGATTGGCCATGGTAAATTGCCGCTTAGTGTCCTGGGATGTGTAGGTTACAGGGATTAGCGGGGTAAATATGTGGGGTTATGGGGATAGGGCCTGAGTGGGATTGTTGTCGGTGAAGGCTTGATGGGCCGAATGGCCTCCTTCTGCACTGTAGGATTCTGTGATTCTCTCACTGACCTTTGGACGTCTCAGTGCTTTCCAACCAGTGAGGCACATTTTGAAGTGTGGGCATCGTCGCTATGTATTGGGCACACAATCGTAGCCCAGGGAACTCGAGTTGCGGAGATCCCCATCACCAACCAGCTCACCAATGCCCTGCCCACACCCAGCTCACCAATGCCCCTGCCCTCACCAAGACCCCGACACCGCCCAGCTCTCCAGCGTCCCTGCCCATGCCCAGGGCGACCTGAATAGCGGGTCAGCTGCTTACTTGACATCACTTCACATGGTGCGGCCATTGGCTTTCCCCACACACATCACTGTGTTTCACATTGCAAGCCAACTCTCGCCAGGGAGATCTTTGGACCCAAGGTAATGAATCGATAGTCAGGAGAAGCTTGCATTTATATGGTGCTTTGCACAACTCCAGGGTGCCCCAGAGTGCTTTCCAACCACTGAAGTCGTTTGGGAAGGATGGTCGCTGTTGTAGTCTCGATAGCACGCAACCAATTTATGCACAGCAAGCTCCCACAAACAGCAGTGTGAAAATGACCAGGTAACCTGTTTCTATTTTTCTGATGAGGTTAATTGGGGGGTAATCATTGTCCTGGACAACGGAGAGAACTCCTCTACTTTTCTTGAAGTCAGGACCTGGGATCCTATCACGAGGGGGCAGACGGGGCTTCGGTTTAATATGGTAGCACTTTCCGCCAGTGCAGTTCACAGGGGCTGCTGCACCGGAGTCACACTGTCAGCTGGAGGTGCTCAGGTTTCCCACAGTGGGAATTAGGCCCACAGCCCAAGCTACTGGGACTTGATGGTTTGAGTTATAAGGAGAGGATGGATAGACTGGGACTTTTTTCTCTGGAGCGTAGGAGGCTTAGGGGCGATCTTATAGAAGTCTATAAAATAATGAGGGCATAGATCAGCTAGATAGTCAACATCTTTTCCCAAAGGTAGGGGAGTCTAAAACTAGAGGGCATAGGTTTAAGGTGAGAGGGGAGAGATACAAAAGTGTCCAGAGGGGCAATTTTTTCACAGTGGGTGGTGAGTGTCTGGAACAAGCTGCCAGAGGAGGTAGTAGTAGAGGCGGGTACAATTTTGTCTTTTAAAAAGCATTTAGACAGTTACATGAGTAAGATGGGTATGGAGGGAAATAAGCCAACTGGGACTAGCTTAGCCGTTTTTTTAAAAAAAGGGACAGCATGGACAAGTTGGGCCGAAGGGCCTGTTTCCATGCTGTAAGCCTCTGAGACTCGATAACCCCTGAGCTTGGGAGTAGACTCTGAGCTGTGGCTGACAGGGTTAGGGCAGCAGGAGCTTCACTATTGGTGCAGCCGGAAGTCCTCCTGAGGATGATCTGCATTTGTTTTATTGTTACTGCACCCTCCCGCCCGCTCGAGTTTAGTTTCTTCCCGGTGCTCGATGTGGAATCGTTCTGATAAAAGGGCCCCGTTACCCAGACTTTCTGCACCTGAGAGTTATGGACCTTTCTGGCTCCTGGGAAACATAGAAACTAGAAGCAGGAGGAGGCCATTTGGCCCTTCGAGCCTGCTCCGCCACTCATTTTGATCATGGCCGATCATCGAATGTCCTGATCTCTCTCTCCCCCCCCCCCCCCCCCCCCCACTGCCCCCTTCCTCTCATATCCCTTGATCCCTTTAGCCCCAAGAGCTATATCTAATTTCTTCTTCGAATCACACAACATTCTGACCTCAACTACATTCTGTGGTAGTGAATTCCACACATTCACCACTCTCCGGGTGAAGAATTTCTCCTCATCTCAGTTCTTAAAGGTTTACCCCTTATCCTCAAACTATGACCCCTAGTTCTAGACTCCCCCACCATTGGGAACATTCTTTCTGATGAACCTACCCTGTCTAACCCTGTTAGAGTTTTATAAGTTTCTATGACATTCCCCTCTCACTCTTCTAAACTCCAGTGAATATAATCCTAACTGACTTAGTCTCTCTTCATATGACAGACCTGCCATCCCAGGAATCAGCCTGGGAGAACTGCAATAACTCATCATTCACCCTAGAGATATGGTCCATGCAATCTGCGTTTTACACATCCCTTATCCGCTGTAAATTAGTCAAACCTTTAGCCTGGAGACTCCCCTCTCCTCTGTTCAAAGTACATCTTCCCTCGGGGGAAGTGATGGCCTAGTGGTATTATCGCTAGACTATTAATCCAGAAACTCAGCTGATGTTCTGGGAACCCAGATTCAAATCCCGCCACGGCAGCTGGTGGAATTTGAATTCAATTTTTTTAAAATCTGGAATTAAGACTCTACTGATGACGATTGTCGGAAAAGCCCATCTGGTTCACTAGTGTCCTTTAGGGAAGGAAATCTGCCGTCCTTACCCAGTCTGGCCTACGTGTGATTCCAGAGCCACAGCAATGTGGTTGACTCACGATTGTCCTCGGGCAACTAGGGATGGGTGATAAATACTGGCCAGCCAGTGACGCCCATGTCCCATGAATGAATTAAAAATAAGTGCAGGAGTTACCTTCAGATGAAAGATTGGGCCTACAGTTAAGATTCCGAGGGGAGGGTGGGAGCTTGACAGGGTGGACACACAGACTTCAATTCTGGCCTTGGGTCACACTCTGTGCAGAGTCTGCACGTCCTCCCCGTGTCTGAGTGGGTTTCCTCCGGGTGCTCTGGTTTCCTCCCACACTCTGAATGACGTGCTGGTTAGGTGCATCGGCCATGCTAAATTCTCCCTCGGTATACCCAAATATGCGCCAAAGTGTGGCGACTCGGGGATTTTTGCAGCAGCTTCATTGCTGTGTTAATGTAAGCCGACTTGTGACACTAATAAATAAACGTAAACAAAGCATATTGTCCATAGCATACATAGGGAAGAAGGAAAGTAGAGAGTGAAGAATGTAGTGTTACAGTCATCGCTAGGGTGTAGAGAAAGATCAACTTAATATAAGATAGTTCCATTCAAAAGTCTGACAGCAGCAGGGAAGATGATGTTCTTGAGTCGGTTGGTACATAACCTCAGACTTTTGTATCTTTTTCCCGAAGGAAGAAGGTGGAAGAGAGAATGTCCGGGGTGCATGGGACCCTTAATTATGCTGGCTGCTTTTCTGAGGCAGCGGGAAGTATAGACAGAGTCAATAGATGGGAGGCTGGTTTGCGTGATGGATTGGGCTACCTTCACATCCTTTTGTAGTTTCTTGCAGTCTTGGGCAGAGCAGGAGCCATACCAAGCTGTGATACAACCAGAAAGAATGCTTTCTATGGTGCATCTGTAAAAGTTGGTGAGAGTCGTAGCGGACATGCCAAATTTCCTTAGTCTTTTGAGAAAGTAGAGGCGTTGGTGAGCTTTCTTAACTATAGTGTCAGCATTGGGGGACCAGGGCAGGTTGTTGGTGATCTGGACACCTACAAACTTGAAGCTATCGACCCATTCTACTTCGTTCCCTTTGATGTAGACAGGGGCATGTCCTGTAGCTATTTAACCAAACTTTCAGTCTCCTCACCTAATATAATGTATTTGCATTCCTTTGTGTGAAATTCTGTTTGCTAATGCTCTTGTACCATGGAACCAGAGAATCCTGACGGTGCAGGAGGTTGCTGAGAGTTGCAGCGGACATGGTGAATTGGCTGAAACCGGAAGGATGATGCAATCTTTGGGTTCGAGAGGAAATGGGCGTGGCAGATTGAGGGAGGGATGGACTGAAGCGATGTGTAAATAGGCAGTGGGAGTGAGGAGGTGGAATTGTGCCAGGGACGTGACCTCGGGAGTTAGCACCAGCGGGTTGAAGAGAGGCATGATGAGCACTTGGATAGTGCACACATTTGGTACTCGCCTCCTGTGGTTTTAATGTTTTCCATGTAGCCATTGTAACTGGATTATAGTAAAACTAATTGTTTGTTAGTCGACAACACGAGGTGTTTGTATTGCATTTGACTGTTTTGTATTTACTCAGTGTGTTAGCAGATTGTGGAGACTAATTAGCAGCTCGTTTGCAGAAAGCACTGGTGAGTTAGAGGCATCTGATAGTCTGCCTCACGCCGTCTGCTGGAACCGCCCGTGAGTGGAGACCACGGTAAATTCCATCTCGGTGAAGTCCACCAAATGGGAGAGTGAAGTTTTTTATTTATTCGTGTCACAAGTAGGCTTACATTAACACTGCAATGAAGTTACTGTGAAAATCCCCGCTCCGACGCCTGTTCGGGTACACTGAGGGAGAATTTAGCATGGCCAGTGCGCCTAACCAGCACACCTTTCGGACTGTGGGAGGAAACCGGAGCACCCAGAGGAAACCCACGCAGACACGGGGAGAACGTGCAAACTCCACACAGACAGTGACCCAAGCCGGGAATCGAACCCGGGTCCCTGGTGCTGTGAGACAGCAGTGCTAACCACTGTGCCACCATGCCGCTGCATAAAGGACGCAACAAAGAGCTGAGATTGAACACCACTGTGAAAGATTTTGAATATGCAGCTTATGCTGGATGCATCAAATTTAGATAAGATTTATATACAGGTCTAGTTGCATCCGTTTCTGCAAGAGTGACCCAAACTGGGAATCGAACTCGGGGCCCCTGACGCTGTGAGGCAGCAGTGCTAACCACTGTGCCACCTTGCTGCCCCTAGCTAAAGTGACTCCCACACCCTACTCTAGGGATGGCTTGAGGTGTGTCGCTGTGAATGTGACAGGTTTCATTGGACACACTGACAAGGCCAGTTATTCAGGCCTCCCGCATTCGCCGTCCTGTCTCTGGGTGTTTTGCAGAGTTCAAAGTGCTTGTATCTACACGATATGGCCCGCAGAGTTAGCTGGAGTTTGGTGCTTGCTTTTGCAGCCTTGTGCTTGTAGGGGTTGTGTACCACTGGCCTCCTGATACTGCATCTTTTGATTCATTGTGTGGATACAGTGACTCGGCCAAGCTGTGCATGAGATTGCTGCTGTTCTGGCAGCAGCAGAGAAAGTCCAGCCCTTAGCTAAACCAGTTCATTGACTGCCCATCCGTGTATGTATAATACTGAGAACCCTCTCCAAATCAGTGCTACTGGAGAAACCAACATCTCCCTGAGAGAAGGGAATGACCCACTGACTGATTCAATGGTCCGTGTCTCACATTTGAAGGAATGGATGGCTAAATGCTTTTTCGCTGGTTTGGGTTTATGGAATGCTTGTATTCTTGTCTATCTTGAATTGCAAAGAGTGCTACTTTTAAAACACCAAATGAATATTGGACCATGTGGGGGGTAATCAACATTTTCTAATCGAATATTTGAATTTGATTTGATTTATTATTGTCACGTGTATTAACATACAGTGAAAAGTATTGTTTCTTGTGCGCTATACAGACAAAGCATACCGTTCATAGAGAAGGAAAGGAGAGAGTGCAGAATGCAGTGTTACAGTCATTGCTAGGGTGTAGACAAAGATCAACTTAATTTGAGGTAGGTCCATTCAAATGACTGATGGCAGCAGGGAAGAAGCTGTTCCTGAGGGAGGCAGTGGGATCATTGACCACATTCTCCACTTTGATTTTTAGTGACTATTAAGGGACATCTTGACAAATACATGAATAGGATGGGAATAGAGGGATATGGTCCCCGGAAGAGGAGGGGGTTTTAGATCAGTCGGGCAGCACGGTCGGTGCAGGCTTGGTGGGCCGAAGGGCCTGTTCCTGTGCTGTAATTTTCTTTGTTCTTGAGTCGGTCGGTACATGATCTCAGACTTTTGTATCTTTTTCCCGACGGAAGAAGGTGGAAGAGAGAATGTCCTGGGTGCGTGGGGTCCTTGATTATGCTGGCTGCTTTGCCGCGGCAGCGGGAAGTGTAGACAGAGTCAATGGATGGGAAGCTGGTTTGCGTGATGGACTGGGCTACATTCACAACCTTTTGTAGTTTCTTGCGGTCTTGGTCACAGCCGGAGCCATACCAAGCTGTGATCCAGCACAGAAGGAAACCATTGAGCTCATCATGGCCTTCTACAGCAGCAACTTTTCCCTGTAACCCAACTATTGCTGACTGCTTAGATGATGATCCCATTCCCTTTCGAAAACAGCAATTGTATCTGCCTCCAGCACCCCAGGCGGTAGCTCATTCCAGGTCGTAATCACTCACTGTGCAAAGGGCATGTTCCTCATGCCCTCCTGCTCCCTCAGCCAATTACTACAGATTGGGGTGGTCTGCCTCTCCACACTTCACCAATGGAAACCGTCTTTCCCCCACCTACTCTGTCTGGGCTGCTAATTGGCATAATGTTGAATTCACTACCCCAGAAAGTGGTACCTACCTTGCACAAAGTTGATCTTTCTCTACACCCTAGCTATGACTGTAACACTGCATTTTGTACTCTCTCCTTTCCTTCTATATGAACGGTATGCTTTGTCCGTATAGCACACAAGAAACAATACTTTCCACTGTATCCCAATGCATGACAATAATAACTAAATCAAATTAAGTTTAGTTTATTTTATTAGTGTCACAGGTAGGCTTACATCAACACTGCAATGAAGTTACTGTGTAAATCCCTTAGTCGCCACACTCTGGTGCCTGTTCGGGTACACTGAGGGTTATGGGATAGGGCCTTGGTGGGATTGTGGTCGGTGCAGACTCGATGGGCCGAATGGCCTCCTTCTGCACTGTAGGATTCTATGAACGCCATGATTTGTTTAAATTTATTTATTAGTGTCACAAGTAGGCTTACATTAACACCACAGTGAAGTTACTGTGAAAATCCTCTAGTCGCCACACTCCTGTTCGGGTACACGGAGAATTTAGCACGGCCAATGTGCCTAACCAGCACATCTTTTGGACTGTGGGAGAAAACCGGAGCACCCGGAAGAAACCCACACAGACGCAGGGAGAACGTGCAAACTCCACACAGACAGTGACCCAAGTCGGGAATCGAACCCGGGTCCCTGGCGCTGTGAGGCAGCAGTGCTAACCACTGTGCCGTCCAGCCATCAGCTGTGAAAGTACAGAAGGAGACCGCTTGGCCCATCGAGTCTGCACCGATGTTCCGACAGAGCATCTTACCGAGGCCCGATCCCCGTAGCCCCACAAAAATAGTTGAGGCCAAAATGTTGTATGATTTCAAGAAGAAATTAGATGTAGCTCTTGGGGTTAAAGGGATCAAGGAATATGGGAGGAAGGGGGGGATCAGGATATTGAATTTGATGATCAGCCATGATCAAAATGAATGGCGGAGCAGGCTCGAAGGGTCAAATGGCCTACTCCTCCTAGTTTCTATACTGAAATTCTTCATTGATATTCATTGCTAAATTAAACATCGAGACCATTAAAAGTTATGGGTTTTTTTCACCCATGTTGTCAAGACGATGACGGCTGCGGGGATTCAGCTTGGTACTGTCCATCACCTATTCGTCACTCATCACGGGAGATTGCAGAGCCTCCAAAGAAATTCGGGCTCATCTTAACTCGGGTCACGGTGTTGTGAACTCACTTCAACCAGTGACCCAAGCTTCTCTGATGACAGAAACCCACCTCCTGAAAGCCTGTGTGTGGCGGGAGGCGATATCCGGATGTCCGGCTGTGAAAGCCGGACCATCGGGAAGAGTGACGAGGCTCCAATGAAAGGACTCAAGACAGACGTTATGTGTATCACAGGCGGCCAAGTGAGCAAATGAGTGTCCTCGAGAAAGCTGATGTAAAGAGGAACTTGTGAAGATCATCGAGTCCCAACAGTACAGAAGGAGGCTGTTTGGCCCATCGAGTCTGCATCCTATCCCTGTGATCCCACATGTTTACCCCGCTAATTTCCCTAATCTACACATCTTGAGACACTAAGGGGCAATTTACCATGGCAAATCCACGTAGCCCGCACATCATTGGACTGAACTAGTCCCATTTGGGCGGAGAAATGGCAGATGGAATTTAATCTGGACAAATGCAAGGTGATGCATTGGTAGATCCAATTCAGGTAGGAGCTACAAAATAAATGGCAGAACCATCAGGAGCATAGACACACAGAGAGATCTGGGAGTACAGGTCCACAGATCCTTAAAAGTGGCAGCACAGGTGGAAAAGGTAGTGAAGAAAGTATAATAGCATGCTTGCTTTCATCGGATGAGGCATCGAGTATGGGGTGGCACAGTGGTTAGCACTGCGTGGGTTTCCCCCGGGTGCTCTGGTTTCCTCCCACATTCTGAAAGACGTGCAGGTTAGGGTGCATTGACCCGAACAGGCGCCAGACTGTGGCGACTAGGGGAATTTCACAATAACTTCATTGCAGTGTTAATGTAAGTCCTACTTGTGACTAATAAATAAACTTTTTTTTAAAAAAGTTGGCAAGTTATGTTACAGTTACATAAAACGTTGATTCGGCCACACTTGGAATACTATGTTCAATTCTGGTCACCGCACTACCAGAAGGAGGGGGTGGCTTTGGAGAGAGTACAGAAAAGGTTTACCAGGATGTTGCCTGGTATGGAGGGTCTTAGCTATGAGGAGAGATTGGGTAAACTGGGATTGTTCTCCCTGGAAAGACAGAGGCTGAGGGGCGACCCGATAGAAGTTTATAAAGTTATGAGAGGTATAGATATGATGAACAGTTGGAAGCTTTTTCCCAAAGCAGAAATGACAATTACAAGGGGGCACAAGTTCAAGGTAAGGGGGCGAAAGGTTCAGTAGAGATGTGCGGGGGTGGATTTTTACACAGCGGGTGGTGGGGGCCTGGAATGCACTGCCAAGTGAGGTGGTTGAGGCAGTTATGTTAGTCACATTTAAGACTTAGCTTGATAGGCACATGAACAAACAGGGACTAGAGGGATATAAGCAGTTGGTTTAGATAGGACAAGGCGATTGGCGCAGGCTTAGATAAGGTGAATCGCCAAGATCTTTTCCCCAAGGTAGGAAAGTCCAAAACTAGAGGGCCTAGGTTTAAGGTGAGAGGGGAAAGATTTAAATGGGACCTGAGGGACAACTTTTTCACACAGAGGGTGGTGCGTGTATGGAATGAGTTGTCAGAGGAGGTGGGAGAGGCAGGTATAATTATAACATTTAAAAGACATTTGGACAGGTACATGGGTGGGAAAGGTTTAAAGGGAGATGGGCCAAACACAGGCACAGTAGTTAGCACTGCTGCCTCACAGCGCCAGGCACCCGGGTTCAATTCCGGCCCTGGGTCACTGTCTGTGTGGAGTTTACACATTCTCCCCGTGTCTGCGTGGGTTTCCCCCGGGTGCTCCGGTTTCCTCCCACAGTCCAAAAATATGCGGGTTAGGTTGATTGGCCATGCTAAATTGCCCCTTAGTGTCAAGAGGATTAGTAGGGTATATATGTTAGGTTATGGGGTGGGATTGTTGTCGGTGCAGGCTCGATGGGCCAAATGTCCTCCTCTGCACTGTAGGGATTCTATGATTCAAATGGGACTATTCAGTTTAGGAAACCAGGCCGGCCCTTCAGCCCTCCAAGCCTGCGCCAATCACCTTGTCCTATCTAAACCAACTGCTTATATCCCTCTGTTCCCTGTTTGTTCATATGCCTATCAAGCTAAGTCTGAAATGTGACTAACATTACTGCTTCAACCACCTCACTTGGCAATGCATTCTAGGCCCCCACCCTCTGTGACTCTATGAAACTCACTGATTTTGAACACGTGATGTAAACAGGAGTGAAAGGTTTGGCAGAAAGAGATGCTGCAAGGCCAAACCTCTGGAAAAAGTGCACAGGGACGACTCAAGATGGATAACGCCAGAAGGTGGACTGGGCCCCTCGATGGGACAGGCTGTGGGGGGAGATGGGGCAGAGAGATCAGTGGGAAAATGATTGTTCCGAGCGCGGCTAACCCTCGGAATGAGGACAGATGAAAGGCAGACCGATTCTAAGCACCGATTGAAATGGTTTGTGCTGTATTGTATTGGTGGTAGGTGCTCTATGTAATACTACCAGATCTGGCCAGAGGTGGGAGCATGACAAAGTTGGTGAGTGAGCAAAATTCCCCGTCACTTTGTCACCCTTTAATTAACTCCCTTCCGTCAACTGACGGACAAACTTGATGCTTAATATTAGTTTTGTGCCCATCCTCACCGAGATCTGCAAACTGTCGGAGCTGAGGAATGGAAGAAAGTTGTTGCGGGACTCGTAACGGTTTACGTCGCGGCCCCTGCGATCCTGTTTGGCCGCTGGGTTCGAATGTAGCCTCTCGAAGTGAGCTGATCCTGAGAGTCATTCGGAACTCGGCGCTCCTTTTGAGAAGGGGGACCTCCTGGAGGAAGGCTATTGTGGATGAATCCTTTGTCCTGCTCACAGAAAGCCTCATTTTATATGGGTTGCATCTTGCTTTCTCTTTGCCTAATCCTCCCCCTCCCCCCCCCCCCCCCCCCCCCCCCACCTCGAATGTGGGGGAGGGGAAAGAGAAGGAAAATTCTCCAAGTGAACGTAAACGGTGAACAAGTCCACCACAACCATCAATACTGTCTGTTAGCAACACTCATACTTTTTAAACTCCCGGGTGTATGTTAATCTGGCTGAGGAGAGAGAGAGAGATTGCCAGACTGTAGGCCACTTTGTC
Source organism: Mustelus asterias (assembly GCF_964213995.1). Taxonomy (NCBI): domain Eukaryota; kingdom Metazoa; phylum Chordata; class Chondrichthyes; order Carcharhiniformes; family Triakidae; genus Mustelus; species Mustelus asterias. The sequence continues at coordinate 14,621,599 of NC_135802.1, forward strand.
TCACAAGAATACGGTCAGGCCTCAATTAACTGAGTTGCCCCGTGAGACAGTTTTGGGAGGTCAGTTATGCGAATCCCCTTGACATTTGTGTTTGTCTAGGACATCTGTGCAAATGGCTGCTTGTCGCTTGGGCCAGTCCCACAGTCCTTTTTATGCTAATTGAATACATTTGCATTCCTCCTTTTCTTTCTTCTCTATCTATCTTGCTCCTCCTCAGGTCCTTGTCGTTTTTACTCCATTGGGACATTGTTCCGTGCAAATCCCGAGCCTCTGAGGTGGTTTGAGATGGTAGCTGCCTCTCTGAAAGAAAGCATACATTAAGTTGATCTTTCTCTACACCCTAGCTGTGACTGTAGCACTACATTCTGCACTCTCTCCCTTCCTTCTCCCCTATGTACTCTATGCGTGGGTTTCCTTCGGGTGCTCCGGTTTCTTCCCACAGTCAAAGATGTGCAGTTAGGTGAATTGGCCATGTTAAATTGCCCCTTAGTGTCAGGGAGACTAGCTAGGTAAATGCATGGGGTTATGGGATAGGGCCTGGGTGGGATTGTGGTCGGTGCAGACTCGATGGGCCGAATGGCCTCCTTCTGCCCTGTAGGATTCTATGATATCCACTCCATCTGACGAAGGAGCAGTGCTCCGAAAGCTTATGGTATTTGCTACCAAATAAACCTGTTGGACTTTAAGCTGGTGTTGTGAGACTTCTTACGGATTCTATGAATGCCATGATTTGTTTAAATTTATTTATTAGTGTCACAAGTAGGCTTACATTAACACCACAGTGAAGTTACTGTGAAAATCCTCTAGTCACCACACTCCTGTTCGGGTACACAGGAGAATTTAGCACGGCCAATAAACCTAACCAGCACGTCTTTCGGAGTGTGGGAGGAAACCGGAGCACCCGGAGGAAACCCATGCAGACACGGGGAGAACGTGCACAGACAATGACCCAAGGCCGGGGATCGAGGCCGGGGATCGAACCCGGGTCCCTGGCGCTGTGAGGCAGCAGTGCCAACCACTGTGCCACCGCGCCGCCCCAAATTTCCCATCCACACCTACAAAAATCTGGATGGCACCTTGCCCATTGCGATGTGTCACCACATTAACGAGGCAACGGAAATGCAAGTTAATTGTTCTACCGAAAAGGAACATTCCACGTCCCGGGGCTAAAGGGGAACTGAATTCCCACCAATCCCTTTTGAGAACGGAATCAATGGCCCTCCGCTTAAAAGTGAAAAACGAGCTGAAATCCAGTGCGAGTGAATGTGTGAAAACTCAGTGTTAGTTTGCCCTCTGTCATCAAGCAGATTCTGGAAGCAGACGGGGAAAATATTTGCAGATGCCACACAGATTTTTAAAATACTCTTCATTTCACCGTGTACTCGTGGAATAATGAATTCCAGCGGGGAGTGAGGAATTTTTTTTTAAACTAACTTGTGTCTGCACTCGTTTTGCGATGGGACCTGCGCTCTAATTCCATTTTCCGGTCTCCTTTTCTGCTTTAATATTCCCTTTTTATTGATCCTCTACTCTTTGCAAAGAGAGGATTTAGACTGCCACTTCCCTCTGCCTGAGCGGGAGTGAATTTTCTAACTTTCTTTCGTTCCTCTGTTAAATCATGCACCCCCCCCACCCCCCTCATCCTCTTGTTACTAAGGTGCGAAAAGGCGTTCACTAGCGAGGAGGCTATTGATGCAAAGACTCCTCTTCTTCTTTCCCAGGCAGTGTGAGCTGCCATTTCCATGGAAGCTGTAGCCCCTCCCAGTGACAGCGTTGTGGCCCATTCAATGCACACCATCTGCCCCTCCACTCTCCATTGTTCATCAGCCCCCTTGGAAAAACAGTTCACCATCTGAGGTGAGGGGGAGGGGGGGGGGGAGGAGACCTCTTGCGCTTTCTGAAATGCCTTTTGCTCAAAAGTGAATGATTGCCATGTCCGTACGGATATGTTCAATAAAATTGTGTCAGCGGCCAGTGTCCGCACCTGCCGTGAGAGATGGAGCATCATGGGACCTCTCTTGACCGATCGCAGACTGCTCTTTTGCCAGTCACGAGGTGGTCAAGAAGGCATATGGCATGCTTGCCTTCATCGGTCGGGGCATAGAGTATAAAAATAGACAAACATAGAAGCAGGAGTAGGCTGTTGGGCCCTTCGAACCTGCTCCGCCATTCATTTTGATCATGGCTGATCATCGAATTCAATACCCTGATTCCCCCCTTCCCATATCCCTTGATCCCTTTAGCCCCAAGAGCTATATTTAATTTCTTCTTGAAATCACACAACGTTTTGGCCTCAACTACATTCTGTGGTAATGAATTCCACACATTCACCACCCTCTGGGTGAAAAAATTTAAGAATATAAGAACTGGGAGCAGGAGTAGGCCATCTGGCCCCTCGAGCCTGCCCCGCCATTCAATAAGATCATGGCTGATCTTTTCATGGATTCAGGATTTAGACTTTAGCTCCAATTTCTCCTCACCTCCGTTCTAAAAGATTTACCCCTTTGCTCAAATTATGACCCCCTCGTTCTGGACTCCCCCACCATTGGGAACATTCTTTCTGAATCTACCCTGTCTAACCCTGTTAGAATTTTATAAGGGAGCACCCGGAGGAAACCCACACAGACACTAGGAGAATGTGCAAACTCCACACAGACAGCGACCCAAGCCGGGAATCGAACCCAGGTCCCTGGAGCTGTGAAGCAGCAGTGCTAACCACTGTGCCACCGTGCCGCCCTCAGTCAGTCCTCATTTGGAATGTTGCGTACAATTCTGGTGGCCACATTACCAGAAGCGTGTGGAGACTTTGGAGAGGGTACAGAAAAGGTTTATCAGGATGTTACTTGGTTTGGAGGGTATTAGCTATGAGGAGAGGTTGGAGAAACTTGGTTTGTTCTCACTTGAATGTCAGAGGCTGAGGGGCGACCTGATAGAAGTTTACAAGATTATGAGAGGCACGAATGCAATGGATAGCCGGTGTCTTTCCCAGGGTAGAAATGTCAGTTACAAGAGGACATAGGTTTAAGGTAAAAGGGGGAAGTTTAAAGGAGATGTGAGGGTAGGTTTTTGACACAGAGGGTGGTAAGTGCCTGGAATGCGCTGCCAGAGGAGGTGGTAGAAGCAGATACAAGAGCAACGTTTAAGGGGCATCTTGACAGATAGGTGAATAGGCAGGGAATGGAAGGATACGGGCCGCGTAGAGACAAAATATCTTTAGTTTAGTAAGGCGCATCTGCCCACATAGCCTTGGTGGGCTGAGGGACCTATTCCTGTGCTGTACTGTTCTTTGTTTGTTCTTTGAGGAGTATTTTTATCTTGCAGCTCTCTGTGAAGCTCTTTTGGTCGCCTTGCTCGTGGGATGTTGGACAAATCATGTTGGGCGGCACGGTGGCACAGTGGTTAACACTGCTGCTTCACAGCTCCAGGGACCTGGATTCAATTCCCGGCTTGGGTCACTGTCTGTGTGGAGATTGCACATTCTCCTCGTGTCCACGTGGGTTTCCTCCGGGTGCTCCGGTTTCCTCCGGGTGCTCCGGTTGATTGGCCATGCTAAAATTGCCCCTTAGTGTCCTGAGATGCGTAGGTTAGAGGGATTAGTGGGTAAATATGTTGGGATATGGGGATAGGGCCTGGGTGGGATTGTGGTCAGTGCAGACTCGATGGGCCGAATGGCCTCTTTCTGCACTGTAGGGATTCTATGATTTCTATGAAATCGGTGTTAGCGGAATCATGCCCTCTGCTGCTTTCATGCGCTCCTTCAGATTACAGTTCAGTGCAAAGCTTGCATCCATCTTGTCAGAATTCCTGGTGTGGGGACGGAAGGGATTATCCCAGACTGAAACCAGCTCAAGGGCAGCACAGGAACAGACAGCCCATCTCTAGAAGCCTCCAACACCTCCACGCTTTCCGATCCTGACCTTCTGCCCATCTTCTGATTTGATTCACTCGACCATTGTCGCGCATGCCTTTGGCTACTCAGGCCCCACACCTTAGAATGATTTGATTTACTATTGCCACATGTATTAGTGTACAGTGAAAAGTATTGTTTCTTGCGCTATACAGACAAAGCATACCGTACATAGAGAAGGAAATGAGAGAGTGCAGAATGTAGTGTTACAGTCATAGCTAGGGTGGAGAGAAAGATCAACTTAGTGCGAGGTAGGTCCATTCAAAAGTCTGACAGCAGCAGGGGAGAAGCTGTTCTTGAGTTGGTTGGTACGTGACCTCAGACTTTTGTACCTTTTTCCCGGTGGAAGAGAGAATGTCCAGGGTGCGTGGGGTCCTTAATTATTGGTTGCTTTTCCGAGGCAGCGGGAAGTCAATGGATGGGAGGCTGGTTTGCGTGATGGACTAGGCTACATTCACGACCTTTTCACAGTAACTTGCAGTGTTACTTGTGGCAGTATTAAATATACTTTAAACATTAGGTTTACCAGGATGCTGCCTGGATTAGAGGGTATGAGCTGTAAGCAGAGGCTGGACAAACTAGGGTTGTTTTCTCTGGAGCGGCGGGGGCTGAGGGGAGACCTGATAGAAGTCTATAAAATTATGAGAGGCACAGATAGGGTTGACGGTCAGAATCTTTTCCCCAGAGTTGAAATGTCTAATACTAGGGGGCACTTAAGGTGAGAGTGTGAAAGTTCAAAGGAGATGTGAAGGGCAGGTTTTTTACACAAAGTGGTAGATGTCTGGAACGTTCTGCCAGGGGTGGTGGTGGAGGCAGAGGCGATAGGGGTGTTTAAGGTTCTTTTAGATAAGCACATGGATATGGAAGGAGTAGAGGGATATGGACCAAGGGCAGGCAGAAGGGATTAGTTTAATTTGGCGCCATGCTTGGCACAACATTGCGGGCCGAAGGGCCTGTTCCTGTGCTGTACTGTTCTATGTTCAATATTAGAAACAAAAGTTAGCGTCTGAGTGAGGGAAGCACCTCATTCATCAGAATATTGGCACGTTGAGTGCCTTTCCCGTGTCACTTTAGAAAGAGAATGATTTTCTCTGAATCCTTAATTGTATTTCAAGTTATCTGACAGGAAAATAGGGTGGCACAGTAGCGCAGTGGTTAGTACTGCTGCCTCACAGCGTTAGGGACCCGGGTTCAATTCCCAGCTTGGGTCACTGTGTGGAGTTTGCACATTCTCCCCGTGTCTGCTTGAGGTTCCTTCAGGTGCTCCGGTTTCCTCCCTCAGCGCAAAGAAGTGTGTGTTAGGTGGATTGGCCATGCTAAAATTGCCCGTTAGTCCCCCTGACACTATTGGGGTAAATGGAGTTACAGGGATAGGGCCTGGGTGGGATTGTGGTTGGTGCAGACTTGATGGGCCGAATGGCCTCCTGCACTGTAGGGATTCTCTGATTTGATGAAAACATTCGATTCCCGGCTCGGGTCACTGTCTGTGTGGAGTTTGCACATTCTCCTCGTGTCTGCGTGGGTTTCCTCCGGGTGCTCCGGTTTCCTCCCACAGTCCAAAGATGTGCGGGTTAGGTTGATTGGCCAGGTTAAAAATTGCCCCTTAGAGTCCTGAGATGCGTAGGTTAGAGGGATTAGCGGGTAAAATATGTGGGGGTAGGGCCTGGGTGGGATTGTGGTCGGTGCAGACTCGATGGGCTGAATGGCCTCCTTCTGCACTGTAGGGTTTCTATGATTTCTTCTATTGCGTTCTGATTCCACTTGAAAACAACTAATTGGAGAAATTCTGCTTCCAAAAAGGTCAAGAGACCTTGAAGGAAAAAATGTGTTGAAGGGAAAGCTGTTCTGTGCTGTGGGGTTCCAGGAGTATCTCACCTTTGTGTTTTGTGCAGGTTTTTAAAGGAAAAAAATAGTTAACGGCTCGATTTGCACTAATGTTCTGGCTGTGAAGCAGCGAATGGAATTTCCTCCTCCTCTTTGGTGGCAGGGAGCTGTGGAGGGAATGGGTTAACTGAGGTCAAAGTTCAGATGCCAAACCCAAGGGTCTCCCAACAGGTCAAGTGGTGTGGACCGGTTGTGTGGCAGGATAGGGTTGCTTCAGATGCAGGAGGGGGAGGGGTGAGTGTCTTAGCTACGCTGTGAAGCACACTTTGCCAAGTGTGTAGCTCTCTAGCAGCCTCCAGTGGCCACACCTCAGTACTGTGACACGGCATTGTTGACCTATTGCCTTGCGCTTGGAACGAAGAGGGACACATGGTGATCTTAACTCGAGAGTTCGCTTCCTCCTGAGCTCGGACGTTTTTGTCAGTTGGTAACAAAGTGCGAGCGAGTCACAAGGGCGGCACGGTGGCACTGTGGTTAGCACTGCTGCCTCACAGCGCTAGGGACCTGGGTTCAATTCCAGGCTTGGGTGACTGCCTGTTGGGTAAGTGCGTGGGGATAGGTCCTGGGAGAGGCTGTTGTTGGGGCAGGTTCGATGGGCTGAATGGCCTCCTTCCGCACTGTGGGGATTCTACGGTTACGATGCTATGATTTCTGAAGAAAGGATTGTTGCTTTTGAAGAAGTGAAGCCTTGTGTGGGGTTAAGGCCACAATCAGCCAGCTATTGAATGCCAGAGCAAGCTCGAGGGGCCGAATGGTCTACTCTTGCCCTTGTTCCTTAGGATCTTAAATTTATCATCTGTCGCCTTTTATTGTGCCATTAAATTTGTTTTGAAAAGTTTCTTGTTTGTTTTATTGAACAAGTTAGGCGCGTCCAAAAACAAAGTTAGTTTGAAAATGTTGAAGGAATTGGAACTTGTAATAATTGCGTTGTGGTTGACTCGTTACCATGGAATGTGAAGCCTGTGTGTGTGTCTCAACATTTAGCAGCATTTTCACACAATTAGAAAAAGCACTGACCAGGCGATGATGGAGATCATGATCTTCTGCTTCCATGTGTTTGGGTCCATGGCACACTACTGCACGAACGTTAGACTAAAGGCTGTTATGAGGTTACTGATGCATTTTGGTACTTGGGCCTTGAACATTCCTCTAAAGGTTCGTTTTCCATTTGGGATAAGCAAAGCTTGACCAGAACTGTACACAGTATTCCAAGTGTACACAGAGAGATTCACAGTGCCTCTGAAGTGTCCTCCCTGGAATGTTGGCCACTTGAGACCAGGACCGGGCAGGGGAAATAGATTCAAGATAAGTGGCAGAAGGTGTCGAGGGGACATGGGTTTCCCTCCTAGTCACTCACCATCCCGACTTGGAAATATATCGCTGTTCTTTCGCAGTCGCTGGGTCAAAATTTAGATAAATGCGAGGTGATGCGTTTTGGTAGATTGAACCAGGGCAGTACTTACTCAGTTAATGGTAGGGCGTTGGGAAGAGTTACAGAACAAAGAGATCTAGGGATAGAGGTTCATAACTCCTTGAAAGTGGAGTCACAGGTGGACAGAGTGGTGAAGAAGGCATTCCGCATGCTTGGTTTCATTGGTCAAAACATTGAATACAGGAGTTGGGACGTCTTGTTGAAGTTGTACAAGACATTGGTAAGGCCACACTTGGAATGCTGTGTACAGCTCTGGTCACCCTATTATAGAAAGGATATTATTAAACTAGAAAGAGTGCAGAAAAAATTTACTCGGATGCTATCAGGACTTGGTGGTTTGAGTTATAGGAGAGGCTGAATAGACTGGGACTTTTTTCCCTGAGCGTAGGAGGCTGAGGGATGATCTCATAAGAGGTCTATAAAATAATGAGAGGCATAGATCAGCTAGATAGTCATTATCTTTTCCCAAAGGTACGGGAGTGTAAAACTAGAGGACGTAGGTTTAAGGTGAGAATGGAGAGATGCAAAAGGGTCCAGAGGGGCAGTTTTTTCTCACACAAGATGGCGAGTGTCTGGAACGAGCTGCCAGAGGTAGTAGTAGAGGCGGGTACAATTTTGTCTTTTAAGCAGCATTTGGACAGTTACATGGGTAAGATGGGTGTAGAGGGATATGGGCCAAATGTGGTCAATTGGGACTAGCTTAATGATAACAATTGGATGGCATGGACATGTTGGGCCGAAGGGCCTGTTAACATGCTGCAAACCTTTGAGTAAAATCCTGGAACTCCCTCCCTAACAACATGATGGGTGTACCTACACCACATGGACTGCAGTGGTTCAAGAAGGCAGCTCACCACCACCTCCACATGGACTGCTCGAGGTAAATGCTGGCCTAGCCAGCGACGCCCTCATCTGGTGAACAAATTAAAAAACAAGTTATTTGTCTGTAAAGCACTTGAGGCGCTATTTAAATGCAAGCCTTATTTTGCCGAAAACACAACAGTGAGCAAGTTTTCAAAAGATAATTCCATCAGTTTGGAATGTTTTGAGAATTGCCGTAAGATTTTAAAGCGGGTGCTTTTTAATAAATCATTCCAAATAACATAAATCCTACACCACTTAAATAAACACTGAGAGCAACAAGGAATAAATACCGAAAGGCCCAGGATGAAGTAAGTGGTGTGTATGTGTTTGTGTGAGAGAGAGAGAGAGAGGAAGCCTGGTGTGTGTGTCTGTGTGGGGTGAGGGGGGTGGGGTGGGGGAGGGGAGGGGGGAGGGAGGGGAGGCCTGGTGAGCGGTGGAGGGGGGGGGGGGGAGGGGAGGCCTGGTGAGGGGTGGAGGGGGGGAGGGGAGGCCTGGTGAGGGGTGGAGGGGGGGGGGAGGGGAGGGGAGGGGAGGGGAGGCCTGGTGAGGGGTGGAGGGGGAGCTGGTGAGGGTGTGTGGTGAGGGTGTGGGGAGGGGGAGGGCGAGGGGAGGCATGGCGTGTGGGGAGGGAAGGTCTGATGAGTGTGTGGGAGGGCTGGACGGGTGAGGGTGTTGTGTGTGGGGGGAGGTAGAAAAGAGGGCTGCTGAGGGGGAAGGCCTGGTGTGGGGGGGGGTGGCTGGTGTCTGAGGGTCTGTGTATGTGTGTGGGGGCGGGGCAGGCAGATGAGGGTGGGGGTGGGGCAGGCAGATGAGGGTGGGGGTGGGGCAGGCGGGTGAGGGTGTGTCTGGGTGGGGCAGGCGGGGGTGGGGCAGGCGGGTAAGGGTGTGTGTGGGGGTGGCGAGAGGGTGGTGTGTGTGTAGTGGAGGGTGGGTGTGTTTGAAGGAGGGTGCGATATGTGGGTTGTAGCTGATGTTTTAGGTCAGGTTTTTCCGGAGCTTTTCCCGTCGGAGACATTCCAGAGGCAAACATCCAAACCCGGTGCAGGAATAGACCCTGCTCCTCTGATGTGAGCCAGAGATAGTCAGCTGGAACCTTGAAAAGCTTTGCAGGGCCGTGCACCCAGTATAACAGCAGCTTCCTGACTCTCTGCCCCCTGTCAGCTATCAGCACCAATACAGCATTGATTTGCTTTGAAAGCTCTTCTGCAAGTTGGAATGTCACATGATATAATTTTCTGTCGGAGCCTCTGCTTTTTTTAAAAAAGAAGTTCCACTCGGAGTGGAATTCCAAGTTCCTGATTAGATTTGTTGAATGAAATGTGTGCCAGAAAATTACATAAAAGCTGTCCTTCAGGAACGAAGCCGAGTTAGGGCGCTGACTCGCGACTCCCAGGGCCGGGGGAAAGACTTGCAGCAAAGTCTCAATGCTAAGGGCTGTTCCCAAGGCAGTTATGGAGTCAGGCCAGGTACACAAACACCGTTTACAGACATTAGGAGTTTGCACGTTCTCCCCGTATCTGCATGGGTTTCCTCCGGTTTCCTCCCACACTCCAAAGATGTGTAGGTTAGGTTAATTGGCCACGCTAAACTAACCCTAGTGCCAGGGGGATTAGCAGGGTAAATATGTGGGGTTACAGGGATCGGACCTGGGTGGGATTGTGGTCAGTGCAGACTCGATGGGCCGATTGGCCTCCTTCTGCTCTGTAGGGATTCTAAGACCATAAGACCATAAGACATAGGAGCGGAAGTAAGGCCATTCGGCCCATCGAGTCCACTCCACCATTCAATCATGGTTGATTTCAACTCCATTTACCCGCTCTCTCCCCATAGCCCTTAATTCCTCGAGAAATCAAGAATTTATCAATTTCTGTCTTGAAGACGCTCAACGTCTCGGCCTCCACAGCCCTCTGTGGCAATGAATTCCACAGACCCACCACTCTCTGGCTGAAGAAATTTCTCCTCATCTCTGTTCTAAAGTGACTCCCTTTTATTCTAAGGCTGTGCCCCCGCGTCCTAGTCTCCCCTGTTAATGGAAACAACTTCCCTACGTCCATCCTATCTAAGCCGTTCATTATCTTGTAAGTTTCTATCAGATCTCCCCTCAACCTCCTAAACTCCAATGAATATAGTCCCACGATCCTCAGACGTTCATCGTATGTCAGGCCTACCATTCCTGGGATCATCCGTGTGAATCTCCGCTGGACCCGCTCCAGTGCCAGTATGTCCTTCCTGAGGTGTGGGGCCCAAAATTGCTCACAGTACTCCAAATGGGGCCTAACCAGTGCTTTATAAAGCCTCAGAAGTACATCCCTGCTTTTGTATTCCAAGCCTCTTGAGATAAATGACAACATTACATTTGCTTTCTTAATTACGGACTCAACCTGCAAGTTTACCTTTAGAGAATCCTGGACTAGGACTCCCAAGTCCCTTTGCACTTTAGCATTATGAATTTTGTCACCGTTTAGAAAATAGTCCATGCCTCTATTCTTTTTTCCAAAGTGTACGACCTCGCACTTGCCCACGTTGAATTTCATCAGCCACTTCTTGGACCACTCTCCTAAACTGTCTAAATCTTTCTGCAGCCTCCCCACCTCCTCAATACTACCTGCCCCTCCACCTATCTTTGTATCATCGGCAAACTTGGCCAGAATGCTCCCAGTCCCGTCATCTAGATCGTTAATATATAAAGAGAACAGCTGTGGCCCCAACACTGAACCCTGCGGGACACCACTTGTCACCGGTTGCCATTCTGAGAAAGAACCTTTTATCCCAACTCTCTGCCTTCTGTCTGACAGCCAATCGTCAATCCATGTTAGTACCTTGCCTCGAATACCATGGGCCCTTATTTTACTCAGCAGTCTCCCGTGAGGCACCTTGTCAAAGGCCTTTTGGAAGTCAAGATAGATAACATCCATTGGCTCTCCTTGGTCTAACCTATTTGTTATCTCTTCAAAGAACTCTAACAGGTTTGTCAGGCACGACCTCCCCTTACTAAATCCATGCTGACTTGTCTTAATCCGACCCTGCACTTCCAAGAATTTAGAAATCTCATCCTTAACGATGGATTCTAGAATTTTGCCAACAACTGAGGTTAGGCTAATTGGCCTATAATTTTCCATCTTTTTTCTTGTTCCCTTCTTGAACAGTGGGGTTACAACAGCGATTTTCCAATCCTCTGGGACTTTCCCTGACTCCAGTGACTTTTGAAAGATCATAACTAACGCCTCCACTATTTCTTCAGCCAGAGAGTGGTGGGTCTATATGATACTAACTGATGTCACTTCAACAAGTTATCCAGTCATTATTGCGTGGCTGGTTTCTGGAAGCTTGCTGTTTTCCCAGTTAGCTCCTGCGTTTCCTGCATCGCAAGAGTGGCTACACTTGTGAAATACTTAATTGGCTGTAAAGCACTTTTAATATGTTCGGCAGTCGTGAAAACGCTACATAAATGCAGGTCTTTTTGTCTTGGAACACAGCTGCACTGTGACTCATAGAATCATAGCATCCCTACAGTGCAGAAGGAAGCCATTGGGCCCATCGAGCCTGCACTGACAACAATCCCACCCAGGCCCTATCCCCCGTAACCCCATGCATTTACCCTAGCTAGTCCCCCTGACACTAAAGGGGCAATTTAGCATGGCCAATCCACCTAACCTGCACATGCTTCGCATTGTGGGAGGAAACCGGAGCACCCGGAGGAAACCCATGCAGACACGGGGAGAACGTGCAGACTCCGCACAGACAGTGACCCAAGCCGGGAATCGAACCCGGGTCCCTGGCGCTGAGAGGCAGCCGTGCTAACCACTGTCCACCGTGCCGCCCTCATTGGAGTGAATGCTTTGAATTACTTTGAAAATTATGAGGCATTTCATAGAATCATAGAATCCCTACAGTGCAGAAAGAGGCCATTGGGCCCATCGAGTCTGCACCGACCACAATCCCACTCAGGCCCTACCCCCATATCCCTACATATTTATCCACTAATCCCTCTAACCCACACATCTCAGGACTCTAAGGGGCAATTTTTAGCATGGCCAATCAACCTAACCCGCACATCTTTGAACTGTGGGAGGAAACCGGAGCACCCGGAGGAAACCCACGCAGACACGAGGAGAATGTGCAAACTCCACACAGACAGTGACCCAAGCCGAGAATCGAACCCAGGTCCCTGGAGCTGTGAAGCAGCAGTGCTAACCACTGTGCCACCGTGCCGCCATTTATAGGGTCGATGGGAGGAACCTACTCCCCATGGCAGACGTGTCTAAGACTGGAGGGTATACGGTTTAAGTGGGGAGTAAGCTGTTTAGAGGGGATGTGAGGGAAAGTTTTTCTTCTTCACCCAGAGGGTGGTGGGAATATGGAATGCGCTGCCTGAGAGGGTGGTGGAGGCAGGCATTCACGCAAAACTAAGACGTCTCTGGACGAGATCTTAAATCACCAAGGCAGAGTAGACTATGGAACAAGTGTTGATAAATGGGATTAGTGCATGTAGGTACTTTTGATTTATTATTGTCCCATGTATTAGTTTGCAGGGAAAAGTAGTATTTCTTGTGCGCTATATAGACAATACCGTACATAGAGAAGGAAAGGAGAGAGTGCAGAATGTAGTGTTACAGTCATAGCTAAGGTGTAGGGAAAGATCAACTTAGTGCGAGGTAGGTCCATTCGAACAGCAGCAGGGAAGAAGCTGTTCTTGAGTCGGTTGGTCCGTGACCTCAGCCTTTTGTATCTTTTTCCAGATGGAGGAGAGAATGTCCGGGGTGCGTGGGGTCCTTGATTAGGCTGGCTGCTTTTCCGAGGCAGCAGGAAGTGTAGACGGAGTCAATGGATGGGAGGCTGGTTTGAGTGAAGTCAATAATCCAGTCGGACGTCCTTATTAACCGACGTTAATGAACAAATCCAGATTTCAGTGTGCTTTGCGATTCTTGATCAGCAGTGAATCACATTTGCATTTGGACAATTTTGAGAGGACTGAGAACCCAATAGCCAGCCACAGGCTCCTTGTAAATGATGACCCGCCTGAGGTTGTTCTCACTGGTTGGGCAAGCGTGGCAGCCTCTGAAATTACAGATAAAAGGTTGAAATGCTGAACGAGCCTCAGCCAGAATTTAGTTAGCGCCGGAGCGATTCTCCATCCCGCTGCCTGTGGTCAGGTTGCTGAAGGTGCCTCTCGGTGGGACTTGCTTCCTCTGCCTGTGCGCTTTGCTCCGCCTTGCTGCCACTGTTGATTTATTTAAGGACTCTGACGAAGTCTTGCGGAAAACCCAAGTCGCTGTCCAGGCCAGGTGGCTGAGGCTGCCAAGAACAACACTTGCGTTGAGTCGTCAGAGCGGGCAGTGTGTGGGAGCAGGGTGCCAGTTAGCTTTGGCCTGTGTGGGTTGGCACGCGTTCAGGTAAACAAAGAGGGGCCTCTGTCTTGTAGCCAAAAGTGGTGGCAGCGAGAGGAGTCTGTGTTTATCCAGGCTTGCTCGGTGCAGTTAGCAGAGAGGCCCTGAGGAGTTTAATCAGCTAGTTAATGAGGCTTCTGTATCGCGTGTCAGCAGCCCCGAGGAGGGAATGAAATAATATTTAGCTGTGGAAGGTGTTGCAGCATCCATTCCTCTGCTCAGTGCGTGCCTGACGAAGGGCAGTTTAATTAAATTGCTGGGGCGTCCAAGCACGTTTTGTGTTGCTGACAGTCTCTGCGTTGAGGCCTTTCTGTCATCCCTCTGAGTGCGCTGGGGTGGATTCTACACATGGCTGCAGTCCTCCCTCACCCCAGCTTTCCAATATCTCCCTCATCACAGATAAAACATTCCGAATCACAGGATTTTCACAGTAACTTCATCGCAGTGTTAATGTAAGCTGACTTGTGACACTAATAAACAAACTTAATTGTGATAGCACAGGTGGAGGCCATTTAAGAACATAAGAACATAAGAAATAGGAGCAGGAGTAGGTCATCTGGCCCTTCGAGCCTGCCCCGCCATTCAACAAGATCATGGCTGATCTGAAACGAATCAGTTCCACTTACCCGCCTGCTCCCCATATCCCCTAATTCCCGTATCGATCAGAAAACTATCTACCCGTGATTTAAACATATTCAACGAGGAAGCCTCCACCACTTCAATGGGCCCATTGGTATGGTTCCTGCTCTGCCCAAGACTACAAGAAACTACAGAGGGTTGTCAACGTAGCCCAATCCATCACGCAAACCAGCCTCCCATCCACTGACTCTGTCTACACTTCCCGCTGCCTCGGAAAAGCAGCCAGTATAATCAAGGACCACATGCACCCCGAACTTTGTCTCCACAATGACAATTGTGCGGTGGTTGCTCCTGCCAATATGGTCATGGGCAGATGCATCTGTGACAGGAATTGGTGAAGATAAGGTTTTTCTTTCTTGTTGGTTCCTCCCAACTGCCACCCGCCCAGTCTATCAGCGATGTTCTTTCGGACCCGGCCAGCGCAGTCTGTGCTGGGACTGGCACAGTGGTTAGCACTGCTGCCTCACAGCACCAGGGACCCAGGTTTGATTCCGGCCTTGGGTCACTGTCTGTGCAGAGTCTGCACGTTCTCCCCGTGTCTGCGTGGGTTTCCTCCGGGTGCTCCGGTTTCCTCCCACAGTCTGAAAGACGTGCTGGTTAGGGTGCATTGACCTGAACAGGTGCCGGAATGTGGCGACTAGGGGATTTTCACAGTAACTTCATTCAAATGTTAATGTAAGCCTTACTTGTGACTAATAAATCAAACTTTAAACTTTTTACTACCCAGTCACTCTTGGTGATGGACACTGAGGTTCCTCACTCAGAGTACATTCTGTGCTCTTGCCACTCTCCCCTCTAAGTGTGTTCCACATGGAGGAGTACTGATTCATCAGCTGATGGGGGGCAGTGTCCTTGCCCATGTTTGACCTTGGTGCCATGAGACTGCATGGGGTCCAGAGCCAATGTTGAGGCCTCTCACGGTAACTGCCTCCCGACTGGATACCACTATGCCCACCACCTCTGCTCGGTCTGTGCTACCGGTGGGACAGAACATACCCCGAGACTAGTCAAGACTGTGGGTGGCATGTTGGCACAATGGTTAGCACTGCTGCCTCACCGCACCAGGAAGCCGCACTCACGAAATTGTACCTTATAAACAATGTCTGTCTAAAGTTTATTAGTTACAAGTCACATTAACACTGCAATGAAGTTACTGTGAAAATCCCTTAGTCACCACACTCCAGCGCCTGTTCGGGTGCACTGAGGGAGAATTTAGCATGGCCAATGTACCAAACCAGCACGTCTTTCAGACTGTGGGAGGAAACCGGAGCACCCGGAGGAAACCCACGCAGACACGGAGAGAATGTATGGACTCCACACAGACCGTGACCCAAGCCGGGAATCGAACCCGGCTCCCTGGTGCGGTGAGGCAGCAATGCTAACCATTGTGCCAACATGCCACCCACAGTCTTGACTAGTCTCGCCCGATTTTGGCACAAGCGTCCAGATGTTCGTACGGAGGACTTTGAAGGGTTGAGAGGGCTGGGTTTGCCGTCTTGTTTCTGGTTCCTAACTCGACGCTGGGTGATTTGCCCAGTTTCTTTCCTTTTTGATGACTTCCTAGCGATTTGATATGACTGAGTGTCTCGTTCGACCGCTTCAGAAGGCGGTTAAATCGACCACATTGCTGTGGCTCTGGAGTCAGTGCATGTAGGCTGGACTAGTTAAGAATGGCGGATTTCCTTTCCTAAAGGGAGGGGCATTTGCGAATCAGATGGGGGTTTTTTTTATTCACCCGTAGGACATGGGCATCGCTGGCTGTCCAGCATTTATTGCCCATCCCTAAATGCCCGAGGGCAGTTCAGAGTCAACCACATTGCTCTGGAGTCACATGTAGGCCAGACCGGGTAAGGACAGCAGATTTCCTTCCCTAAAGGACACAAGTGAACCAGATGGGTTTTTCCAACAATCAACAATGGTTTCATGGTCATCAGTAGATCCTTAATTCCAGATATTTAAAAAAATTAAATTCAAATTCTACCATCTGCCATGGCGGGATTCGAACCCAGGTCCCCCAGAACATTAGCTGAGTTTCTGGATTAATAGTCCTGCGATAATACCACTAGGCCATCGCCTCCCCAATCCACAAAGGTTTCATGGTCACCGTTACTGAAACGAGCTTGTTTAATTACGGATTTCGTAACTGAATTTAAATTCCACCAGCTGCCGTGGTGGGAATTGAACCCGTGTCCCCAGAGCATTAGCCAGGGATTACTAGTCAGGTGACCGTTACCACTATACCACCCTCCCCATCTCCCCACCACCTCGTTGCATCCTCTTTTTCGCAACAATGACTGTACTTCCGTAAAGGAATAGCAGTGAATTGGCTGCAAAGTGCATGGGAGCGCTGGGAAAGAGTGCTGTGCATAATAGGCAAGCCTTTCTAATGACAGTCTTGTGCTCAGAATGCCGAGGGAAATGAAAGCATCGGCCCTGGTGCCAGTGGAGATTGAAAAGACTGTGGGGCGACTCTGAGGTGTGAAAGGCAGCTCTGTATGAGCTAATCTGTGCCCAGAAAAGCAGGCGGAATGAAGCACTGGCAGGGAGATTTTACTAGTGCTGATAAAAGCCACTTCAGGTGGGATTTAGCAATGCTACCTGCTGTATATTGTCGAGTGAGTTGCTGCTTCAGTAGAGGTAACGGTGGTGCGTAGGAATGTATCGGAGCCGGTTAAAGTGGCGGCAGTTTTTGTCCACGTTACAATAGCCACAGCTTTGTAGCATAGCCTTACTGCTGACGTCAAGGTCCTTGCTACAACCCCATGCTTGGAGCAGTTAATACCACATTTCAGCACAGGGAAGCGGGCTTCAGTGAGAATGGAGTGACACGCTGCCAAGGCGTTGTATGATTTGGATGGAATTTGCAGACTGACGTAGTTGTTGGCAGGGGCCCCGGTCACCCAGGATAAAGGGCATTGCTGCTCCCGGAATGAATGGCGCTGCTAATCGGCGCTGCTCGTGACCGGGTACCCCTCTGCGCACCCACTCCCTCATGGTTTGTTGCCCCTGGCCTGTCGGAAGCACTGGGTTTCGCAGCTTCTGAAGTGAGGTGGAAAAGCGAGGCTTCTTCCCGATTTAGAGTTGGAGCATTGAAGCAGAAACGAGCGTGTATGTTTCTACAATATGCTGCGTTACGCTGTGTACGCGGCAGTGTGGGAGCGCCACGCCGAGTGGTGTGGGGGGGGTGGGGGGGACTTTGTTCCGAGCGATGTGGCGGCACGGCTGGATCAAAGGTGGGGGGGGGGGGGGAATTCCATTTATATAGCACCTTTCACAACCTCACATGCCCCAAAACATTTTACAGCCTTTGGAGTATTTTCACTGTTGTAATGTCGGAAAGGCCGCAGCCAATTTGTGCACAGCAAGCTCCCGAGTAGTGGGGGGGAGGCGCACTGTGCCGAGCAGTGTGGAGGGGGGGGGGGGGGCACAGTGTCGAGCGGTGTGGCAGCGCCATGCTGAGCAGTGTGGTGGGGAGGGGGGGGGGCACAGTGTCGAGCGGTGTGGCAGTGCCATGCTGAGCAGTGTGGTGGGGAGGGGGGGGCACAGTGTCGAGCGGTGTGGCAGCGCCATGCTGAGCAGTGTGCCAGGGAGGGGGGGGCACAGTGTCGAGCGGTGTGGCAGCGCCATGCTGAGCAGTGTGGCAGAGGGGGGGGCACAGTGTCGAGCGGTGTGGCAGCGCCATGCTGAGCAGTGTGGCAGAGGGGGGGGCACAGTGTCGAGCGGTGTGGCAGCGCCATGCTGAGCAGTGTGCCAGGGAGGGGGGGGCACTGTGCCGAGCAGTGTGGCGGGGAGGGGGGGGGCACTGTGCCGAGCGGTGTGGCAATGCCATGCTGAGCAGTGTGCCAGGGAGGGGGGGGGCACTGTGCCGAGCAGTGTGGCGGGGAGGGGGGGGGGCACTGTGCCGAGCGGTGTGGCAGTGCCATGCTGAGCAGTGTGCCAGGGAGGGGGGGCACAGTGTCGAGCGGTGTGGCAGCGCCATGCTGAGCAGTGTGGTGGGGAGGGGGGTGGGGCACAGTGCCACTGGAGTGTTACTTTAACATTCTGTCCAAGAGAGGGCACCTGTGACAGCACTGCACTCCCCCAGTACTGCACGGGTGTGTTAGCCTGTAATTGTACACTAGTCCCGGGACGTGACTTGAGCCCTGAACCTTGTGATTCAGACAGGAGAACGCTGCCCCCTGGGACACGGCCGCTGCAGTGACATTTTTAGGCAGGTTTTAAACTTTTATTGCAACCAAAATCTCCACCTTTCTGTGAATTTAAATATTAATATAATTACTTAATAGAACAGACCGGTTTTCAAATACTGCCGAGTTTTGGAATGCTCTACAATAAACCTCTCGGCCCCAAAGTGAACTTTGCACCGTTTGATATTTTTAATTGTATAATTGCTTTGTTAATTGTATTTGAGTCTGCGGTGGCTTGGCAGGTAACTCTGATGCCCGATGATGCATTGAGACATGGTTCCCCCTTGTTGGGTTTTGTTTTGAACCTTGTTCTGTTCTAAGTGAGTGTCAGAGACAGTCAGACTTTGCCCCTGTCTATGCAGGGGGACAATGTCGATAAGTGTAGGCACTCTTAACACTCTGCCCTAGTGGACATTCTGTTAAGGGGATCAAAGGGGGAGGGGGGGGGAGCTGCATTTATATAGCCCCTTTCACAACCTCACATACCCCAAAATATTTTAAAGCCAGTGGAGTACTTTCATTAGAAACATGGAAGATAGGAGCAGGAGGAGGCCATTTGGCCCTTCGAACCTGCTCCACCATTCATCACGATCATGGCTGATCGTCCAACTCAATAGCCTAATCCTGCTTTCTCCCCATAACCTTTGATCCCATTCGCCCCAAGTGCTATATCCAGCCGCCTCTTGAATACATTCAATGTTTTGGCATCAACTACTTCCTGCATCCTTCATTCATCTACCCATTCACTGTTGTAACATGGGAAAGGCAGCAGCCAATCTGTGCACAGCAAGCTCCCACAAGCAACACTGAGATCATGGAACATGTCCGGGGTGCCTGGGTCCTTGATGATGCTGGCTGCTTTTCTGAGGCAGCGGCAAGTGTAGACAGAGTTAATGGGTGTGATGTTTTTGTGATGGATTGGGCTACATTCACAACCCTTTGCAGTATCTTGCGGTCTTGTGAGGTGCCTGGGAACGATTAAAATGTTATGAGTACCTGATGAATGCACCTTTTTCTCTTTCTTTGAGAGGTAGGGTGATGGTGGCAGAGTGGTAACATCACTGGACTCGCATCGCAGAGGCCCGGGCTAATGCTCTGGGGCCATGGGTTCAAACCAAATTTAAATTCGATTAATGAAATCTGGAATTGACAAGCTAATGATGGTGACCTTGAAACTATCGTCGATTTATTATCCAAAAGCCATCTGGATGGGTTTGGGACCCATTTGGGGCAGCAGGGTGGCACAGTGGTTAGCACTGCTGCCTCACAGTGCCAGGGACCCGCGTTCAATTCGGACTTCGGTTCACTGTCTGTGCGGAGTCTGCGCGTTCTCCCCGTGTCTGCGTGGGTTTCCTCCGGGTGCTCCGGTTTCCTCCCACAGTCCAAAAGACGTGCTGGTTAGGTGGATTGGCCTTGCTAAATTCTCCCTTAGCATTGGGGGATTTGTAGGGTAAATATGTGGGGTGACGGGGATAGGGCTTGGGTGGGATTGTTGGCGGTGCAGACTCGATGGGCCGAATGGCCTCCTTCTGCACAGTAGGAGTTCTGTATACTTTGGGATGTCCTTTAGGGAAGGAAATCTGGCATCCTTACCCGGTCTTACTCCAGACCCGCAATAATGTTGACTCTTAACTGCGCTCTGAAATGGCCTCGCAAGCCTCTCAGTTCAAGGCATCAAATGCTGACCTTGCCAGTAATGCCCACATCCCATGGCAGAACAGGGTGGAATACTGTTGGCGCATATGCAGTGTGACAACTGATTTCAATTGCATCTTCACTGAAAGTCCAACACCAGGGGTTAGATTGTTGGCCAGTGAGGGATATGAGGGCTATGGGGAGGCAGACAGAGAAGTGGAGCTGAGATTGCAAGCAGATTGGCAACGATCTTTTAAAAAAAATTTTTTTTACAGCACAGAACAGGCCCTTCGGCCCACGATGTTGTGCCGAGCTTTATCTGAAACCAAGATCAAGCTATCCCACTCCCTATCATCCTGGTGTGCTCCATGTGCCTATCCAATAACCGCTTAAATGTTCCTAAAGTGTCTGACTCCACTATTATTGCAGGCAGTCCATTCCACACCCCAACCACTGTCTGTGTAAAGAACCTACCTCTGATATCCTTCCTATATCTCCCACCACGAACCCTATAGTTATGCCCCCTTGTAATAGCTCCATCCACCCGAGGAAATAGTCTTTGAACGTTCACTCTATCTATCCCCTTCATCATTTTATAAACCTCTATTAAGTCTCCCCTCAGTCTCCTCCGCTCCAGAGAGAACAGCCCTAGCTCCCTCAACCTTTCCTCCGGTACCTCCGACAGTGCAGTGCTCCCTCAGTGCGGCACCTCCCACAGTGCAGTGCTCCTTCAGTGCGGCACCTCCGACAGTGCAGTGCTCCCTCAGCGCGACACCTCCCACAGTGCAGTGCTCCCTCAGTGCGACACCTCCCACAGTGCAGTGCTCCTTCAGTGCGGCACCTCCCACAGTGCAGTGCTCCTTCAGTGCGGCACCTCCCACAGTGCAGTGCTCCCTCAGCACGACACCTCCCACAGTGCAGTGCTCCCTCAGTGCGACACCTCCCACAGTGCAGTGCTCCCTCAGCACGGCACCTCTGACAGTGCAGTGCTCCCTCAGTGCGGCACCTCCCACAGTGCAGTGCTCCCTCAGCGCGACACCTCCCACAGTGCAGTGCTCCCTCAGCGTGGCACCTCCGACAGTGCAGTGCTCCCTCAGTGCGGCACCTCCCACAGTGCAGTGCTCCCTCAGTGCGGCACCTCCCACAGTGCAGTGCTCCCTCAGTGCGGCACCTCCCACACTGCAGTGCTCCTTACATACGCCACTAAAGTGTGTCAGCCTTTGTACTCGAGCCCCAGAGTTGCATTTCTGTAGGACCTGTGTAAATAGTCAATTGGATTTATGTTAATCAGTTAGTGTCTATATAGCAATCGGGTGTGTGAGATGGCCTGCTTTCTCTCTGTCTCTCGCTGGCTAATGGTAGCACAGTTACTGCTCTCTCTGTCTGATTATATGAACTGGTGTCCTTGCAGGGCGGACCCTGCCCTGTGTCACTCTGTGCCACGCCGTGTGTCACTCTGTGCCACGCCGTGTGTCACTCTGTGCCACGCCGTGTGTCACTCTGTGCCACGCCGTGTGTCACTCTGTGCCACGCCGTGTGTCACTCTGTGCCACGCCGTGTGTCACTCTGTGCCACGCCGTGTGTCACTCTGTGCCACGCCGTGTGTCACTCTGTGCCACGCCGTGTGTCACTCTGTGCCACGCCGTGTGTCACTCTGTGCCACGCCGTGTGTCACTCTGTGCCACGCCGTGTGTCACTCTGTGCCACGCCGTGTGTCACTCTGTGCCACGCCGTGTGTCACTCTGTGCCACGCCGTGTGTCACTCTGTGCCACGCCGTGTGTCACTCTGTGCCACGCCGTGTGTCACTCTGTGCCACGCCGTGTGTCACTCTGTGCCACGCCGCGTGTCACTCTGTGCCACGCCGCGTGTCACTCTGTGCCACGCCGCGTGTCACTCTGTGCCACGCCGCGTGTCACTCTGTGCCACGCCGCGTGTCACTCTGTGCCACGCCGCGTGTCACTCTGTGCCACGCCGCGTGTCACTCTGTGCCACGCCGCGTGTCACTCTGTGCCACGCCGCGTGTCACTCTGTGCCACGCCGCGTGTCACTCTGTGCCACGCCGCGTGTCACTCTGTGCCACGCCGCGTGTCACTCTGTGCCACGCCGCGTGTCACTCTGTGCCACGCCGCGTGTCACCCCGTGCCACGCCGCGTGTCACCCCGTGCCACGCCGCGTGTCACCCCGTGCCACGCCGGGTGTCACCCCGTGCCACGCCGGGTGTCACCCCGTGCCACGCCGGGTGTCACCCCGTGCCACGCCGGGTGTCACCCCGTGCCACGCCGGGTGTCACCCCGTGCCACGCCGGGTGTCACCCCGTGCCACGCCGGGTGTCACCCCGTGCCACGCCGGGTGTCACCCCGTGCCACGCCGGGTGTCACCCCGTGCCACGCCGGGTGTCACCCCGTGCCACGCCGGGTGTCACCCCGTGCCACGCCGGGTGTCACCCCGTGCCACGCCGGGTGTCAC
The DNA here is from genome assembly GCF_964213995.1 of Mustelus asterias. Taxonomy (NCBI): domain Eukaryota; kingdom Metazoa; phylum Chordata; class Chondrichthyes; order Carcharhiniformes; family Triakidae; genus Mustelus; species Mustelus asterias. The sequence continues at coordinate 14,644,001 of NC_135802.1, forward strand.
CCCGTGCCACGCCGGGTGTCACCCCGTGCCACGCCGGGTGTCACCCCGTGCCACGCCGGGTGTCACCCCGTGCCACGCCGGGTGTCACCCCGTGCCACGCCGGGTGTCACCCCGTGCCACGCCGGGTGTCACCCCGTGCCACGCCGGGTGTCACCCCGTGCCACGCCGGGTGTCACCCCGTGCCACGCCGGGTGTCACCCCGTGCCACGCCGGGTGTCACCCCGTGCCACGCCGGGTGTCACCCCGTGCCACGCCGGGTGTCACCCCGTGCCACGCCGGGTGTCACCCCGTGCCACGCCGGGTGTCACCCCGTGCCACGCCGGGTGTCACCCCGTGCCACGCCGGGTGTCACCCCGTGCCACGCCGGGTGTCACCCCGTGCCACGCCGGGTGTCACCCCGTGCCACGCCGGGTGTCACCCCGTGCCACGCCGGGTGTCACCCCGTGCCACGCCGGGTGTCACCCCGTGCCACGCCGGGTGTCACCCCGTGCCACGCCGGGTGTCACCCCGTGCCACGCCGGGTGTCACCCCGTGCCACGCCGGGTGTCACCCCGTGCCACGCCGGGTGTCACCCCGTGCCACGCCGGGTGTCACCCCGTGCCACGCCGGGTGTCACCCCGTGCCACGCCGGGTGTCACCCCGTGCCACGCCGGGTGTCACCCCGTGCCACGCCGGGTGTCACCCCGTGCCACGCCGGGTGTCACCCCGTGCCACGCCGGGTGTCACCCCGTGCCACGCCGGGTGTCACCCCGTGCCACGCCGGGTGTCACCCCGTGCCACGCCGGGTGTCACCCCGTGCCACGCCGGGTGTCACCCCGTGCCACGCCGGGTGTCACCCCGTGCCACGCCGGGTGTCACCCCGTGCCACGCCGGGTGTCACCCCGTGCCACGCCGGGTGTCACCCCGTGCCACGCCGGGTGTCACCCCGTGCCACGCCGGGTGTCACCCCGTGCCACGCCGGGTGTCACCCCGTGCCACGCCGGGTGTCACCCCGTGCCACGCCGGGTGTCACCCCGTGCCACGCCGGGTGTCACCCCGTGCCACGCCGGGTGTCACCCCGTGCCACGCCGGGTGTCACCCCGTGCCACGCCGGGTGTCACCCCGTGCCACGCCGGGTGTCACCCCGTGCCACGCCGGGTGTCACCCCGTGCCACGCCGGGTGTCACCCCGTGCCACGCCGGGTGTCACCCCGTGCCACGCCGGGTGTCACCCCGTGCCACGCCGGGTGTCACCCCGTGCCACGCCGGGTGTCACCCCGTGCCACGCCGGGTGTCACCCCGTGCCACGCCGGGTGTCACCCCGTGCCACGCCGGGTGTCACCCTTCATCACCCAGGCCCTGCCGTGCCCACAGCTCATTACTCAATGTGATTAGGAAGTTGAAACTTGTCATGTCGAAGCAGCTGGGAAGTTGCGTCCAGAAAAATCGCTGTCAGCTGCTGTTGGGTTGCTAGGCTGTTGCTAGGGTGTTAAAGATGCAGTCTGGAGCTGCTCAGGTGCCCATGGGGATATGGGGTCTGGTACATAGTAAGAGGCACACTCACCTTCAACTCAGACCCCTCCCTCCCTCACTCCTTCTCCCCGCCTCATTCCCCCCCTCGCTCCCTGCACCCCCCCTCGCTCCCTGCACCCCTCCTCGCTCCCTGCACCCCCCCTCGCTCCCTGCGCCCCCCCCCTGCCTCGCTCCCCAAGGCAAATCATCATCAGCGATCCACTAAACTCCACAGCAGAATAAAATCAGGTTCTCTCCTGACTTGGAATTTGGGTGGCACAGTGGTTAGCACTGCTGTCTCGCCGCGCCATGAACCTGGGGTCAACTCCCGGCTCGGGTCACTGTCTGTGCAGAGTCTGCATGTTCTCCCTGTGTCTGCGTGGGGTTTGCTCCGGGGGCTCCGGTTTCCTCCCACAGTCCGAAAGACGTGCTGGTTAGGGTGCATTGGCCGTGCTAAATTCTCCCTCAGTGTACCCAAACAGGCACCGGAGTGTGGAGACGAGGGGAATTTTGCAGTAACTTCATTGCAATGTTAATGTAAGCCTTGCTTGTGACACCAATAAAAGTTTCAGGTTTGAGGGCTGGAGTGGGTTTTTGTTTTGACAGGACTGTGGGCAGCATTGTTGATAAAGACTGTCTTTGCGAACAGTGAGGTGTATGACTAGTTGTACCATTTCACCCCATGATGTCACTGTGAGCGACAGAGATCAGAATCTCTGGTAGACTTGCAGGTTGAGTCCGTAATTAAGAAAGCAAATGTAATGTTGTCATTTATCTCAAGAGGCTTGGAATACAAAAGCAGGGATGTACTTCTGAGGCTTTATAAAGCACTGGTTAGGCCCCATTTGGAGTACTGTGAGCAATTTTGGGCCCCACACCTCAGGAAGGACATACTGGCACTGGAGCGGGTCCAGCGGAGATTCACACGGATGATCCCAGGAATGGTAGGCCTGACATACGATGAACGTCTGAGGATCGTGGGATTATATTCATTGGAGTTTAGGAGGTTGAGGGGAGATCTGATAGAAACTTACAAGATAATGAACGGCTTAGATAGGATGGACGTAGGGAAGTTGTTTCCATTAACAGGGGAGACTAGGACGCGGGGGCACAGCCTTAGAATAAAAGGGAGTCACTTTAGAACAGAGATGAGGAGAAATTTCTTCAGCCAGAGAGTGGTGGGTCTGTGGAATTCATTGCCACAGAGGGCTGTGGAGGCCGAGACGTTGAGCGTCTTCAAGACAGAAATTGATAAATTCTTGATTTCTCGAGGAATTAAGGGCTATGGGGAGAGAGCGGGTAAATGGAGTTGAAATCAACCATGATTGAATGGTGGAGTGGACTCGATGGGCCGAATGGCCTTACTTCCGCTCCTATGTCTTATGGTCTTATGGAATCAAACCCCAAAATGAAATGCAGGCCGCTTGCTAGAAATAAGTCACCAAGTTACCCGTGAGCCTCAAACTAGGCCCCTGTTCCCCTCGATCTCCAACTCCAATCATTGAATCAGACTTGTCACAGCAGTTATCCACGCAGCCCGTCTCATTCGGGGTTTAATTCTTTACTAATGCAGTCAGGAAGGAAAACAGAAGTTTTTCTGGTTTAATGTTCCCCTCCTCTCTCTATAACAGAAGTGAAAGACGGGTTTTGCTAACGCTATGTCTCCAGCCAATGACATCTTAGTCTGCTGCGCATGCGCGGTTGGGCATCGGTGGCCATCGTATGAGGTCACTTTGCGTTTGGCAGGAGCCATAGTGATTGCTCTATTCATAAAATCATAGAATCCTACAGTGCAGAAGGAGGCCATTTGGCCCATCGAGTCTGCACCGACCACAGTCCTACCCAGCCCCTATCTCCATAACCCCATGCATTTATCCTAGCTAGTCCCCCCGACATAGAACATAGAACATAGAACAGTACAGCACAGAACAGGCCCTTCGGCCCACGATGTTGTGCCGACCTTCATCTGAAACCAAGATCAAGCTATCCCACTCCCTACCATCCTGGTGTGCTCCATGTGCCTATCCAATAACCGCTTAAATGTTCCTAAAGTGTCTGATTCCACTATCACTGCAGGCAGTCCATTCCACACCCCAACCACTCTCTGCGTGAAGAACCTACCTCTGATATCCTTCCTATATCTCCCACCATGAACCCTATAGTTATGCCCCCTCGTAATAGCTCCATCCACCCGAGGAAATAGTCTTTGAACGTTCACTCGATCTATCCCCTTCATCATTTTATAAACCTCTATTAAGTCTCCCCTCAATCTCCTCCGCTCCAGAGAGAACAGCCCCAGCTCCCTCAACCTTTCCTCATAAGACCGACACTCCAAACCAGGCAGCATCCTGGTAAATCTCCTCTGCACTCTTTCCAGCGCTTCCACATCCTTCTTATAGTGAGGTGACCAGAACTGCACGCAATATTCCAAATGCGGTCTCACCAAGGTCCTGTACAGTTGCAGCATAACCCCACGGCTCTTAAGCTCCAACCCCCTGTTAATAAAAGCTAACACACTATATGCCTTCTTCACAGCTCTATCCACTTGAGTGGCAACCTTTAGAGATCTGTGGATATGGACCCCAAGATCTCTCTGTTCCTCCACAGTCTTCGGAACCCTACCTTTGACCCTGTAATCCACATTTAAATTAGTCCTACCAAAATGAATCACCTCACATTTATCAGGGTTAAACTCCATTTGCCATTTTTCAGCCCAGCTTTGCATCCTATCTATGTCTCTTTGCAGCCTACAACAGCCCTCCACCTCATCCACTACTCCACCAATCTTGGTGTCATCAGCAAATTTACTGATCCACCCTTCAGCCCCCTCCTCTAAGTCATTAATAAAAATCACAAAGAGCAGAGGACCAAGCACCGATCCCTGCGGCACTCCGCTAGCAACCTGCCTCCAGTCCGAAAATTTTCCATCCACCACCACCCTCTGTCTTCGATCAGACAGCCAGTTACCTATCCAATCGGCCAACTTTCCCTCTATCCCACACCTCCTCACTTTCATCATAAGCCGACCATGGGGGACCTTATCAAACGCCTTACTAAAATCCATGTATATGACATCAACCGCCCTACCTTCATCAACACACCTAGTTACCTCCTCAAAAAATTCTATCAAATTTGTGAGGCACGATTTGCCCTTCACAAATCCGTGCTGACTATCCCGGATTAATCCGCATCTTTCTAAATGGTCGTAAATCCCATCCCTAAGGACCTTTTCCATCAATTTACCAACCACCGAAGTCAGACTAACCGGTCTATAATTACCAGGGTCATTTCTATTCCCTTTCTTAAACAGAGGGGCAATTTAGCACGGCCAGTCCACCTAACCTGCACATCTTTGGATTGTGGAGGAAATCCATGCAGACGCGAGGAGAACATTTCACAGACAGTGACCCAAGCCGGGAATCAAACCCGGGTCCCTGGCGCTGTGAGGCAGCAGAGCTAACCCCACAGTGCCACTGTGTTATGTTTCTAGTTTTTTGACCCTGGCACAATATATATTATACATATATACGTGTACACACCTATTTCCACCTCTCTAACAATGGCACAGTGGTTAGCACTGCTGCCTCACAGTTCCAGGGACCTGGGTTCGATTCCGGGCTTGGGTCACTGTCTGTGCGGAGTCTGCACGTTCTCCCCGTGTCTGCGTGAGTTTCCTCCGGGTGCTCCGGTTTCCTCCCACAGTCCAAAGATGTGCGGGTTAGGTGTATTGGCCATGCTAAATTCTCCCTCAGTGTACCCGAACAGGCGCCGGAGTGTGGCGACTAGGGGAATTTCACAGGAACTTCATTGCAATGTTAATGTAAGACTACTTGTGGCTAATAAATAAACTTTAAACTTCCTTTGTTTAAGAAGGGTAGCAAGAATAATCCAGGTAATTACAGGCCGGTGAGTCTTACATCAGTGGTAGGGAAATTATTGGAGAGGATTCTTCGAGACAGGATTTATTCCCACTTGGAAATAAGTGGACGTTTTAGTGAGAGGCAACATGGTTTTGTGAAGGGGAGGTCATGTCTCACTAACTTGATCAAGTTGTTCGAGGAAGTGACGAAGTTGATTGATGAGGGTAGGGCAGTGGATGTTGTCTACATGGACTTCAGTAAGGCCTTTGACAAGGTCCCTCATGGCAGACTGGTGCAGAAGGTGAAGTCGCATGGGATCAGAGATGAGCTGGCAAGGTGGATACAAAACTGGCTCAAAGAAGACAGAGGGTAGGAGTGGAAGGGTGCGTTTCTGAATGGAGGGCTGTGACAAGTGGTGTTCCTCAGGAATCAGTGCTGGGACCTTTGCTGTTTGTAATATATATAAATGATTTGGAGGAAAATGTAACTGGTTTGATTAGTAAGTTTGCGGACGACACAAAGGTTGGTGGATTTGCGGATAGCGATGAGGACCATCAGAGGATACAGCAGGATATAGATCAGTTGGAGACTTGGGCGGAGAGATGGCAGATGGAGTTTAATCCGGACAAATGTGAGGTAATGCATTTTGGAAGGTCTAATACACATAGGAAATATACAGTAAATGGCAGAACCCTTAAGAGTATTGATAGGCAAAGGGATCTGGGTGTACAGGTACACAGGTCACTGAAAGTGGCAATGCAGGTGGAGAAGGTAGTTAAGAAGGCATACGGCATGTTTGCCTTCATTGGCCGGGGTATTGAGTTTAAAAATTGGCAAGTCATGTTGCAGCTTTATAGAACCTTAGTTAGGCCGTATTTGGAATATAGTGTTCAATTCTGGTCGCCACACTACCAGAAGGATGTGGAGGTTTTGGAGAGGGTACAGAAAAGATTTACCAGGATGTTGCCTGGTATGGAGGGCATCAGCTATGAGGAGAGGTTGGAGAAACTTGGTTTGTTCTCACTGAAGCGACGGAGTTTGAGGGGAGACCTGATAGAAGTCTACAAGATTATGAGGGGCATGGACAGAGTGGATAGTCAGAAGCTTTTTCCCAGGTTGGAAGAGTCAATTACTAGGGAGCACAGGTTTAAGGTGTGAGGGGCAAGTTTTAAAGGAGATGTACGAGGCAGATTTTTTACACAGAGAGTGGTGAGTGCCTGGAACTCATTGCCGGGGGAGGTAGTGGGAGCGGATACGGTAGTGACTTTTAAGGGGCATCTTGGCAAGTACATGAATGAGATGGGAATAGAGGGATATGGTCCCGGAAGCGTAGGGGTTTTAGTTCAGTCGGGCAGCGTAGCCGGTGCAGGCTTGGAGGGCCGAAGGGCCTGTTCCTGTGCTTTGTTAAAACTTTAAAAAGCATTGCCTGACTCTACCCCCTATTTCAGCTCATCTGCTGCTGAAGCCCTCCCTCGTGTTACCTCCGGACACAGCTATTACAACACACTCTTGGTTGCTCTCCCCAATTCTATCCTGCGGTCATTCAAAAATCTGCTCCCCCGTCTTAGAAACATAGAAACTGGAAGCAGGAGTAGGCCACTCGGCCCTTTGAGCCTGCTCCCCCATCCATTTTGATCATGGCTGATCATCAAATTCAATATCCTGGCCTCAAGAGCTATATCTAATTCCTTCTTGAAATCAGACAATGTTTTGGCCTCAACTACATTCTGTGGTAGTGAATTCCACACATTCACTACCCTCTGGGTGAAGAAATTTCTCCTCACCTCAGTTCTAAACGGTTCACCCCTTATCCTCAAAGTATGACCCCTAGTTCTGGATTCCCCTACCGCTTCTTCTGGTGTGCTCCATGTGCCTATCCAATAACCGCTTAAATGTTCCTAAAGTGTCTGACTCCACTATCACTGCAGGCAGTCCATTCCACACCCCAACCACTCTCTGCGTAAAGAACCTACCTCGGACATCCTTCCTATATCTCCCACCACGGACCCTATAGTTATGCCCCCTTGTAATAGCTCCATCTACCCGAGGAAATAGTCTTTGAACGTTCACTCTATCTATCCCCTTCATCATTTTATAAACCTCTATTAAGTCTCCCCTCAGCCTCCTCTGCTCCAGAGAGAACAGCCCTTTCTGAATCCACCCTGTCTAACCCTGTTAGAATTTTATAAGTTTCTATGGGATCCCCTCTCACGCCGCTAAACTCCAGTGAATATGATCCTGACCAATTTAGTCTTAACTCATGGTAAGTAGGAAAGTTCTGCTGAACCTGTATTGAACCTTGCTGAGACCACACTTTGACCTGTGAGCTGTTCTGGTTGCCATTATTGCATAAAGAACAAGGGAGTGGCATGGTGGCACAGTGGTTAGCACTGCTGCCTCACAACACTAGGGACCCGCGTTCAATTCCGACCTCGGGTCACTGTCTATGTGGAATTTGCATATTCTCCCTGTGTCTGTGTGGGTTTTCTCCGGGTGCCCTGGTTTACTCCCACAGACCAAAGATGTGCAGGTTAGATGGATTGCTGTACAGGACCTTGGTGAGACCACATTTGGAATATTGTGTGCAGTTCTGGTCACCTCACTATAAGAAGGATGTGGAAGCGCTGGAGAGAGTGCAGAGGAGATTTACCAGGATGCTGCCTGGTTTGGAGGGTAGAAACCATAGAAACCCTACAGTGCAGAAGGAAGCCATTCGGCCCATCGAGTCTGCACCGACCACAATCCCACCCAGGCCCTACCCCCATATATTTACCCGCTAATCCCTCTAATCTACGCATCCCAGGACTCTAAGGGCCAATTTTTAACCTGGCCAATCAACCTAACCCGCACATCTTTGGACTGTGGGAGGAAACCGGAGCACCCGGAGGAAACCCACACAGACACGAGGAGAATGTGCAAACTCCACACAGACAGTGACCCGAGCCAGGAATCGAACCCGGGACCCTGGAGCTGTGAAGCAGCAGTGCTAACTACTGTGCTACCGTGCCGCCCACACGGCACGGGTGGGTCTTATGAGGAAAGGTTGAGGGAGCTAGGGCTGTTCTCTCTGGAGCGGAGGAGGCTGAGGGGAGACTTAATAGAGGTTTATAAAATGATGAAGGGGATAGATAGAGTGAACGTTCAAAGACTATTTCCTCGGGTGGATGGAGCTGTTACAAAGGGGCATAACTATAGGGTTCATGGTGGGAGATCTAGGAAGGATGTCCGAGGTAGGTTCTTTACGCAGAGAGTGGTTGGGGTGTGGAATGGACTGCCTGCAGTGATAGTGGAGTCAGACACTTTAGGAACATTTAAGCGGTTATTGGATAGGCACATGGAGCACACCAGGATGATAGGGAGTGGGATAGCTTGATCTTGGTTTCAGATAAAGCTCGGCACAACATCGTGGGCCGAAGGGCCTGTTCTGTGCTGTACTGTTCCATGTTCTATGATTGGCCATGCTAAATCGGCCCGTAGTTTCAGGGGGTTTAGCAGTGTAAATATGTGGGGTTACGGAAATAGGGCCTGGGTGGGATTGTGGTCGGTGCAGACTCGATGGGCTGAATGGCCTCTTTCTGCACTGTAGGGTTTCTATTAAAAGGATATTGAGGCACTGGAGAGGGTGCAGAGATGATTTACAAGGATGGTATCAGAAATAGCTGGGTGTACAGACCAGGAAAAGGATGAACAGCTGTCTCTTGTTGACATTGAGGGAGAGATTATTGTTGCCGCACCAGTTCTCCAGATTTTCTATCGCATTCCTGTACTCTGTCTCGTCATTGTTTGAGATCCGACCCACTATGGTGGTGTCGTTAGCAAACTTGAAAATAGAAGGCCGAGGGATGACCTAATTGAGGTGTTTACAATCCCTATTCATACACTACAGCTCAGTCTACAACACCATTATTCCCACAAAGCCCCGTGGCCAGGGCCTCAGCACCTCCCTCTGCGACTGGATCCTGAACTTCCAAACCCACAGACCACAATCAGTAAGGATAGGCAACAATACCTCCTCCACGATCATCCTCAACACCGGTGCCCCACAAGGCTGTGTTCTCAGCCCCCTACTATACTCCTTATACACCTGTGTGGCCAAATTCCCCTCCAATTCAATTTTCAAGTTTGCTGACGACACCACTGGAGTTTAGCGGCGTGAGAGGGGATCCCATAGAAACTTATAAAATTCTAACAGGGTTAGACAGAGTGGATTCAGAAGGAGGCCATTCAGCCCATCGGATCTCAAACAATGATGAGACACGCCTAACCAGCATGTCTTTTGGACTGTGGGAGGAAACCGGAGCTCCCGGAGGAAACCCACGCAGACACTGGGAGAATGTGCGAACTCCACACAGACAGTGACCCAAGCCAGGAATCGAACCAGGGCTCTGGCGCTGTGAGGCAGCAGTGCTAACCACTGTGCCACCACGCTGCCCACCTATAATGCTCCTGTGAGGCACCTTGTTAAAGGCTGGATAAAACGTGTAAGTTGTTGGCTGCAGGATGTCGAGCTTCTGGCATTGAGTGTTGTCTTTTTGCTCCCCTCTGGTATCCAGCATTCTGCTCGGACTGAATGAAGTCCTGGGTGCGCAGCTAATGGCCAGCAGCACTGCTTTTAGAAGCTGCGTCTGTGTAGTTTATTTTGAAAGAATGAGTAAGTAACATTGCCCCTCGTGCAACATCACAGGGCATCTTGCCGATACTCTGTGTCTCCTGTAACTCTAAGTCACCAGTGTTGATGACTCCGAGGGATTGAAGTAGTCTTGACACACTCAGTTGTCATGTCCGCACTGATCCCCACTAATCCCACAGTTGATTTGATTTATTATTGTCACATGTATTAGTATACAGTGAAAAGTATTGTTCCTTGTGCGCTATGTAGCCAAAGCATACCGTTCATAGAGTACATCGAGGAGAAGGAATGGAGAGGGTGCAGATTGTAGTATTACAGTCATAGCTGGGGTGTAGAGAAAGGTCAACTTAATGCGAGGTAGGTCCATTCAAAAGTCTGATGGCAGCAGGGAAGAAGCTGTTCTTGAGTCGGTTGGTACGTGACCTCAGACTTTTGTATCTTTTTCCTGACCGAGGAAGGTGGAAGAGAGAATGTCCGGGGTGCGTGGGGTCCTTGATTATGCTGGCTGCTTTTCCGAGGCAGCAGGAAGTGTAGACAGAGTCAATGGATGGGAGGCTGGTTTGACTGGGCTTCGTTCACGACCCTTTGTAGTTTCTTGCGGTCTTGGGCAGAGCAGGAGCCATTCCAAGCTGTGATACAACCAGAAAGAATGTTTTCTATGGTGCATCTGTAAAAGTTGGTGAGAGTCGTAGCTGACATGCCAAATTTCCTTAGTCTTCTGAGAAAGTAGAGGCGTTGGTGGGCTTTCTTAACTATAGTGTCGGCATGGGGGGACCAGGACAGGTTATTGGTGATCTGGACACCTAAAAACTTGAAGCTCTCGATCATTTCCACTTCATCCCCTTGATATAGACTGGGGCATGACAGTTGGCTTTACACTCGATAATTACTTTCCTTTTAAGGAGGGGGGATGGGTATGGGGAGGAGGTTTGAGTTGGCCCTGCACATCTTACTCTGAGAATCTGTGACAAGTAAGAGGAACTCCTTGAGAGCTTTGACCAGGCGCCCTCCCCTCAGCTCACTTCACAAGCTGAAGAAGCGTATCAGATTGGAGGCATGTCTCGTGTCAGGAGGTTTCTGGGTTCAGGCCTCTCTCCAGGTACAAGAGCACGTAATCTCAGTGCAGTACTGAGGGACTGCTGTATTGTTGGAGGTCACGTCTTCCACTCAGGCCTGTCTGTCAGACAAACCGAGAAAGAAAGAAGTTGCATTTATATAGCGCCTTTCATATGCACAGAATGTCCAAAGCACTTGACAGCTGACAGTTATTTTTTGAAATGCACTCCCTGTTGCGCACAGCACAGCAAACTCTCAAGCGGCACAGTGCTGCCTCACAGCGCTGGGGACCCAGGTTCAATTCCGGCCTCGGGTCACTGTCTACGTGGAGTCTGCAAGTTCCCCCCTCCTGTCTGCGTGGGTTTCCTCCGGGTGCACCGGTTTCCTCCCACACTCCCAAAGGTGTGCAGGTTAGGTTGATTGGCCATGCTAAATTGCCCCTTTAGTGTCCCAAGATGTGTAGTTTGGGGGAGATTGGCCAGGGTAAATGTTTGGGATTACAGGGATGGGGTGCAGGGTGGGCCTGGGTAAGAAGCTCTGTCGGAGAGTTGGTGCCGACTCGATGGGCAGAATGGCCTCCTTCTGCACTGTCAGGCTTCTGTGATTCTAATTCCCCATGACAATGCCGGTATTTCCAACATTTTGTTTGATTCTCAGCATCTGCCTCCATCACATCCAAGAGATTATTGTTTTGAAATGTTAGGTACAAGTAGTTGTCAGTTGGGTAGATGAAGGAAATTGTAATTTAGAATGGATATTTGCACTGCTGCTGCAAGTAGCAAACAGAATACATCTTAATTAATTTCAAGTCATTTTCCAGTAGTTTACACAGAGTTTCATAGAATCCCTACAGTGCAGAAGGAGGCCATTCAGCCCATCGAGCCTGCACCGACAACAGTCCCACCCAGGCCCTATCCCCGTAACCACTCTGCTAATCTCCCTGACACTAAGGGTCAATTTAGCATGACCAATCAACTGAACCTGCACATCTTTGGACTGTGGGGGGAAACCGGAGCACCCGGAGGAAACCCACGCAGACATGGGGAGAATGGGCAGACTCCACACAGACAGTCATCCAAGGCTGGAATTGAACCCGGGTCCCTGGCACTGAGCCGCAGTGCTAACCACTGTGCCACCCAAAGGCAACAACGGTTTATACTGCAAGATACTACACTGGGAGGAACTCCCTTGTTGTCTCCTCTCATGCAGCATGAATTGTTGTTCCCTTTTGAGATTTGGTATTCTTGTGACTCTGGCCTGATGAGTACAATTCAGAAAGCTTTGACAGCATCTTCTTTTTAAGCAAGTATTTTTTAAAACTTGAACTCTTTGTGTGCTTGGCTTAGAATGCAAGGGAGTTACTTTAGTCACAGTAGAATTGGTTATAGAGTCATGGAGGTTTACAGCATGGAAACAGGCCCTTCGGCCCAACTTGTCCATGCCGCCCTTTTTTTAAAAAACCCGTGAGCTAATCCCAATTGCCCGCATTTGGCCCATATCCGTCTATACCCATCGTACCCATGTAACTGTCTAAATGCTTTTTAAAAGATAAAATTGTACCCGCCTCGACTACTACCTGTGACAGCTTGTTCCAGACAGTCACCACCCTCTGTGTTAAAAAATTGCCCGTCTGGACACTTTTGTCCCTCTCCCCTCTCACCTTAAACCTATGCCCTCTAGTTTTAGACTCCCCTATCTTTGGGAAAAGATATTGACTATCTACCTTGTCTATGCCCCTCATTATTTTATAGACCTTTATAAGGTCACCCCTCAGCCTCCTACGCACCAGAGAAAAAAGTCCCAGTCTATTCAGCCTCTCCTTATAACTCAATCCATCAAGTCCCGGTGGCATCCTAGTAAATCTTTTCTGCACTCTTTCTTGTTTAATAATATCCTTTCTGTAATAGGGTGACCAGAATTGCACACAGTATTCCAAATGTGGCCTTACCAATGTCTTGTACAACTTCAACAAGACTTCCCAACTCCTGTATTCAATGTTCTGACTGATGAAACCAAGCATGCCGAATGCCTTTTTCACCACTCTGTCCACCTGTGACTCCACTTTCAAGGAGCTATGAACATGTACCCCTAGATCTCTGTTCTGTAACTCTCCCCAACGCCCTACCATTAACTGAGTATGTCCTGCCCTGGTTCAATTTACCAAAATGCATTACCTCGCATTTGTCTAAATTAAACTCCATCTGCCATTCGTCAGCCCATTTGCCCAATTGATCAAGATCCTGCTGCAATTGGAGATGACCTTCCTCACTCTCCATTATGCCACCAATCTTGGTGTCATCTGCAAACTTACTAACCATGCCCCCTATATTCTCATCCAAATCATTAATATAAATGACAAATAACAGTGGGCCCAGCACTGATCCCTGAGGCACACCGCTGGTCACAGGCCTCCAGTTTGAAAAACAACTCTCAACAACCACCCTCTGTCTTCTGTCAAGAAGCCAATTTTGTATCCATTTAGATACCTCACCCTGAATCCCATGAGATTTAACTTTATGCAACAACCTACCATGTGGTACCTTGTCAAAGGCCTTGCTAAAGTCGATGTAGACAACATCAACTGCACTGCCCTCATCTACCTTCTTGGTTACCCCTTCAAAAAACTCAATCAAATTTGTGAGACATGGTTTTCCACACACAAAGCCATGGTTACTTCAGAAAATCTGACCGATGATTTGGGGTTTTCGTCGCTATAAATGGAAAATGGCCCTTCGCCCATTGAGTCCATGTCAGCTCACTGTAGAACATTCCAGTTAGTCTCATTCCCCCTCGCTTGATCCGTGGGGGTAATGGGAATAGGTCCTCGGTAGAATTGTGGTTGGTGCAGACTTGATGGGCCGAGTGGCCTCCTTCTGCACTGTAGGGATTCTATGATTCTATGATCCCTGTAGTCCTGCAACTTTATTTTCATCCAAGTGCCCATCCAATTTCCTTTTGAAATCATAGGTTGTTTCCCTCTCCACCGTCCTCGTGAGAAGTGAGTTCCAGGTTACGACTATTCACTGCGTTTTATAAAAAATACATTTTTATAAAGGGAACGCCTTTTCCCTGTTTACCTCATCCGAACTAGAATCCCTAAAGTGCAGAAGGAAGGCATTCAGCCCATCGAGTTTGCACTGATTCTCTGAGAGTATCCCACCCTATCCCCCTAATCCCCACCTATTTACCCCGCCAATCCGCCTAACCTGCACACCTTAGGAGAATTTAGCATGACCAATGCACCTAAACATGCACATCTTTGGAGTGTGGGAAGAAACCGGAGCAGCTGGAGGAAGCCCACGCAGACACGGGGAGAACGTGCAGCCTTCACTTGTATCCCTCTTTCTCTCCCCCTTCAGTTTCCCTTGCTCCAGCTTCTCCAGCCCAACCTCTTGGCTAGAATATTCTCTATCATTGAAACCGTCCTGGTAAATCTCCTCTGTACCCTCTCCAAGGAAGTTACACAGAGTGGAGATTCAATTGTATTCTTACAGAGCACCTTTTTTTTAGGTTCACAATCTGGCAGTTACTTTTCAAATGAAGTGACTGTTTAAAGTAACGAGTGTTAGGGTCCCAGAAGAGAACCCTGAGGTATATTTGGGGATTTTCACAGTAACTTCATTGCAGTGTCAATGCAAGTCTTGTGACACACTAATTAATCTAATATAATGCAGCCAGGCTAGACCCCAACAACTTTTCTACTTGGTATAAATGTGAGGAAAGGATCCTTTGGCATAGTGGTTATCACTGCTGCCTCACAGCGCCAGGGACCCGGGTTCGACTTCTGGCCTCAGGTCACTGTCTGTGTGGAGTTTGCACATTCTCCTTGTGTCTGCGTGGGTTTCCTCTCACAGTCCAAAGATGAGCGGGTTTGGTTGATTGGCCGTGCTAAATTGCCCCCTTAGTATCAGGGGGACTAGCAGGGTAAATGTGTGGAGTTACGGGAATAGGGCCTGGGTAGGATTGTGGTCGGTGCAGAGTTGATGGGCCAAATGGCTGCCTCCTGTACTGTGGGATTCTATGAGAATAATTCCACTGACAAATTAGGGATATTTTGTCAAAACAAGCTTTATTCATACTGCAGTTTAACTGTGACTCTGACAAAATGAAGCAGTTTAACTCTTAACAGTTGAACAATCTTTAAACATGAAAAGAAACAACTTTAATTTCTAACATCACAGTTGCAGTTCCAAATAAGCAACATTCTTCTTAGCCTTAAAACCCACTTTAAATATTGTTAGCAATCACAAATATACTCGCTATAATGAGAGCAGACAATCTTGGGGTTTTCAGAGAGATGTGAAGTTTTCAGAAGTTTCTCCCCAGAGAAACTTCAGCCAAACTCCAAAAGCCTGTTTCTTTCTCTGCTGCCGATCCAGGACTGTACATAACCCACAACATCACATGACCCTGTCAATCACGCTAATCTGAAATCCCGAGAGAACTTAAAGTAAACAAAAGTCCATTAACTCTACTTAACATTGCCACTTGCAATGCTGATGTGAGTAATTATTCTGCTCTCCCAGCATCTGAGCTGCATTCCTTCTACACATACTAACTACCTGTAGAAAAAAACTGAACTTTAAAACATTCTCCATGAAACATAAAACAATACAATACATGAAGTGGTTAGTGCTGAATTGCAAAGCTGGTGGGCTTGTTCAGATTGTTAATGGCTTTCCTGAGCTAACGGGTGACACTGACCACTGGTGATGTTCGGTGATAGTGTTCCTTTTTAACACCATTATACGTCTGCACGCTGCAGGTAACACACATACTCGTGATGACTACAGTGTTGTGACTTCCATCAGTTTGTGTTGGAGTTGACCTCCAGGCAGGCAAGTACCCAGCTCAGTCCCCACGTCATTTTTGAATGGAATCCCTACAGTGCAGAAGGAGGCCATTCTGCCCATCATGTCTGCACCCGACCACAATTACACCCAGGCCCTATCCCCGTAACTCCACATATTTACCCTGCTATTCCCCTGACACTAAGGGGCAATTTAGCTTGGCCAATCAACCCAGCCCCCATATCTTTGGGACTGTGGGTGGAAACTGGAGCACCCGGAAGAAACCCACGCGGACAGGGGGAAGAACGTGCAGACTCCGCACAGACAGTGGCCCGAGGCCGGAATTGAACCCGGGTCCCTGGCGCTGTGAGACAGCAGCGCTAACCACTGTGCCACCCTGCCATCCCTTAAAACCCCTCTTGCCTTCACTTTTATCTGCTGCCGTGATTTCTGCCTCGGCTGTATTCTATATAGATTGGAATCAAAATGTTAATTCACTGAGAGCCAAGCAGCCAGGCTATCAATTAATGATCTTTAAGAGGTGCCTGTGCAGTAATTGCTTTTGTGAAGATGTCAATTGATTTATTCCATCCTGAGGATTAACCCCGGGAGAAACGGTAACTCTCCCCCACCCCTCACCCCCACCCCAGTTCACTCATGCCCATTGTGTTGAGTTTTTACTGTGTGATTTTTTTTTATCGGTTGGAGCGGTACGGTTATATTGCCTGTGCCCACAATACACACTTCACCAGCAAGACTCTTGTCTATTCTCACCTTTTTACAGATGCTAATCTGCCTCTTGTTCCTTTAATGTGCTGTCGGTGTAATGCTTTATTTATTCACCAGTCTAATTGGTGAATGTCTTCAGCAGGGCCTGCAGTCCCCTTTGTTGCCCAGTATAAAACCCCATTGGTATTTTGTTCACGAGTGCAAAGGCAGCAGTCGGAAACTTTTGTTCTTAACTCGAGCCGCACAGAGTGGGTGCTCAGAGCAGCTGAGTTCTGGTGACAGACTTGAGATTTGACAATCTGAGCTTGGATCTTTCTGCGTTTTACTCCGGTAAAGTCAAGTAAAGTTTGTTTATTGATCACAAGTAAGGCTTACATTAACGCTGCAATGAAGTTGCTGTGAAATTCCCCTAGTCCCCACACTCCGGCGCCTGTTCGGGTGCACTGAGGGAGAATTTAGCACGGCCAAAGCACCCTAACCAGCACGTCTTTCAGACTGTGGGAGGAAACCGGAGCACACGGAGGAAACCCACGCAGACACGGGGAGAATGTGCAGAGAGAGTGACCCGAGCCGGGAATCGAACCCAGGTCCCTAGTGTTGTGAGGCAGCAGTGCTAACCACTGTGCCACCGTGCCGCCCCAGTCAGTCTGATCATCAAGTTCAAGAAGGCAGCTCGCCACCAACTTCTGGAAGGCAATTGATTTGATTTGATTTATTATTGTCACATGAATTGGGATACAGTGAAAAGCATTGTTTCTTGCGCACTATACAGACAAAGCATACCGTTCATAGAGTACATAGGGGAGAAGGAATGGAGAGGGTGCAGAATGTGGCGTCACAGTCATAGCTAGGGGGAAGAGAAAGATCAACTTAATATAGGGCAGGTCCATCAAAAGTCTGACCGCAGCAGGGAAGAAGCGGTTTTTGAGTCGGTTGGTACGTGACCTCAGACTTTTGTATCTTTTTCCTGACGGAAGAAGGTGGAAGAGAGAATGTCCGGGGTGCACGGGGTCCTTGATTATGCTGGCTGCTTTTCCGAGCAGCGGGGAGTGTAGACCGAGTCAATGGATGGGAGGCTGGTTTGTGTGATGGACTGGGCTACGTTCATGACCCTTTGTAATTTTTTGCAGTCTTGGGCAGAGCAGGAGCCATACCAAGCTGTGATCCAACCAGAAAGAATGCTTTCTATGGTGCATCTGTAAAGTTGGTGAGAGTCGTAGCGGACATGCCAAATTTCCTTAGTCTTCTGAGAAAGTAGAGGCGTTGGTGGGCTTTCTTAACTATAGTGTCAGCATGGGGGGACCAGGACAGGTTGTTCGTGATCTGGACACCTAAAAACTTGAAGCACTCGACCATTTCTCCTTTTATTGGGGGTGGGCAATAAATGCAGGCCGAGCCAGAGACGCCCGAATGCTGTGAATAAAAGTCTTAAGTTTATTTATTAGTGTCACAAATAGACTTATAGTAACACTGTAATGAAGTTACTGTGAAAATCCCCCTAGTCGCCACACTGCGGCACCTGTTCGGGTACACTGATGGAGAATTTAGCACGGCCAATACACCTAACCAGCACATCTTTCAGAACAGGGGTGGCACAGTGGTTAGCAATGCTGCCTCACAGTGCCAGGCACTGGGGTTCGATTCCCGGTTTGGGGGTCATTGTATGTGCGGAGTCTGCATGTTCTCCCGTGTCTGCGTGGGTTTCCTCCCACAGTCCGAAAGAGGTGCTGGTTAGGTGTACTGGCCATGCTAAATTCTCCCTCAGTGTACTCGAACAGACGCTGGAGTGTGGCGAGTAGGGGATTTTCACAGTAACTTCATTGCGGTGTTAACGTAAGCCTACTAGTGACACAAATAAATAAACTTTGAACTTTAAATTGAAATCAATTAAGTCAAGCTGCTATTGTTTCAATAGGGGATGTTGGTTATGCCACCTGTTCGAATTGAGTTCAGTTGTTGTTGTAAGTTTATTAGTGTTTTGGGTGTTCTCCCTGTTGGTGTTGTTGCCATCCCAGGTTTGACTATCTGTTGGGTGAGCTTCCCTCTGTGCCTCTCTTGGCATCCTTCAACAGGTTCAGAGAGGCACTTGGCGCTGACTCGTTTTGAGCAACTCCCACTTACTCACTGAATCTTCTCCAACCCCACAGCCCTTTATTTCAGGCTCAACTCTACCTTTCTGCCAGCATCCCTTAACCTATAATCCAGCATCGCACTTTCGCGTCCTTGTAGACTTATCAGATGTCAGTACGGGTTGTGTTGGAGGTTGCCTCTATGTCCTTTAGGACGACATGGTGCAGAGAGAGGGGGAGAATCGAGCAAGATCACTGGCCCTACCCAATAGCACTTACAGAATACTGAGAGACCTAGATAGAGTGGATGTGGAGAGGATGTTTCCAATCATAGAATCATAGAAAACCTACAGTGCAGAAAGAGGCCATTTGGCCCATCGAGTCTGCACCGACCACAATCCCACCCAGGCCCTACCCCCATATCCCGACATACTTACCCACTAATCCCTCTAACCTACGCATCTCAGGACACTAAGGGGCAATTTTAGCATGGCCAATCAACCTAACATCTTTGGACTGTGGGAGGAAACCGGAGCACCCGGAGGAAACCCACGCAGACACGAGGAGAATGTGCAATCTCCACACAGACAGTGACCCAAGCCAGGTCTCTGGAGCTGTGAAGCAGCAGTGCTAACCACTGTGCTACCGTGCCGCCCACTCGTGGGAGAGAACTCGAGGGCGCAACCTCAGAGTGAAGGGACGCTCCTTTAAAATTGAGTTGAGGAGGAATTTCTTCAGCCAGAGGGCGGGGAACTCATTGCCCACAGAGGGCTGTGGAGGCAGGTCATTGAATGTCTTTAAAATAGAGATGGATAGATTCTTGATCAATAAGTGGATCAAGGGTTACAGGAGAATGGGGATGAGAATCATATCAGTCATGATTGCATGGCGGAGCAGACTCGATGGGCTGAATGGCCTAATTGTGCTCCTATAACTTATGGTTTCATGGATGAGGACTCGAGATTGGGCATGGCCATTGGTTGAGATTACAAAGAACTACCAGTGGCAGCATGGACATAATGCAAGAACCCGGAGCAAGAGTCGGCCATTCAGCCCATTGAACCTGCTCCACCATTCAGTAAGACCGAGACTGGACTGTTACATAATTCACCCGCCTGCCCTCTCCCCACACCCCCCCATTTCCTTCATCCTGAGGTTTGTCAACATCGTTCTTGAATATATTCGACAGCTGAGCATTCAGAGCCCTCCAGTGGAGAGTTCTACAGATTCACAACCCTCCAGTTGAAGAAATTTCTTCTCCTTTTGGTTGTAAATGGCCAACCCTTCATCCTTAGTCTGTTACATCTTTGGGAATGTAGCCCAGCAGTCACTATCTTTCCTGAGACATAGAATCCCTACAGTGCAGAAGGAGGCCATTTGGCCCATCGAGTCTGCACTGATTCTCCGATAGAGCATCTTACCCAGCTCCACCCCGTCCCTGTCACCCTATATATTTAGCCTTGCCTACCCATGTTTTGGACACTTAAGGGGCAATTTAGCACGGCCAATCCACCTAACCTGCAGAGAAGCAGTGGCAGGAAAACATTATTCTCCCCGAATTAAACCATAACTAAATTCATCTTGTGAAGTTTTATTCTCCGTTTGAAAGACGGTTACTTTGTGAAACTATTTACACGGAGGAGGGCACAATCTCTCTGGCATCTTGCAATATAACCAATGACCCAAAGCACATTTTCTGATCATTATTCCATTGCTGTGTGTGGGAGCTTGCTGTGTGTAAATTGGCTGTCACATTTAAGTTTTAAAGTTTATTTATTAGTGTCTCAGGTCGGCTTACATTAACACTGCAATGAAGTTACTGTGAAAATCCCCTCGTCGCCACACTCCGACGCCTGTTCGGGTAACACTGAGGGAGAATTTAGCACGGCCAATGCACCTAACCAGCACGTCTTTCGGACTGTGGGAGGAAACCGGAGCACCCGGACGAAACCTATGCAGACATGGAGAGAATGTGCAGACTCTGCACAGTGACCCAAGCCTGGAATCAAACCCGTGTCCCTGTCGCTGTGAGGCAACAGTGCTAACCACTCTGCCACCGTGCTGCCCCGTGTCTGCGTGGGTTTCGTCCGGGTGCTCCGGTTTCCTCCCACAGTCCGAAAGACGTGCTGGTTAGGTGCATCGGCCGTGCAAAATTCTCCCCCAGTGTACCCGAACAGGCGCCGGAGTGTGGCGACGAGGGGACTTTCACAGTAACTTCGTTGCAGTGTTAATGTAAGCCTACTTGAGACACTAATAAATGCAGGTTGGGTGGATTGGCCATGCTGAATTGCCCCTTAGTGCCAGGGGGATTAGCTGGATAAAACGGTGGGGCCTGGGTGGGATTGTTGTCTGTGCAGGTGTGATGGGCTGAATGGCCTCCTTCTGCACTGGAGGGATTCTAAGGTTCTGTGATAACTGCAGATACTGGAAGTCTGGAAGGGAAACAAAGTGCTGGAAATACCCAGCGGCTCTGGTGGTGTCTGTGGAAAGGGAGAGGCAGGGAAACAGAGTTAACGTCTCCAGTCGATGGCCTTTCATCAGAACTTAACAGAACCTATCATAACTCGACTCCGTGGCTTCCCAATAGCAAGTTTAGTCTTGTGAACAAAATAAAACCCAAACAGAGAGTGTGCGGACAACAGCCGCAGCGGTGAAGGGGGGAAAAGAAATATCAGGCAAAGAAATCAGAGGGCGAGTGTGTGAAGTGTGTACATATCGAATCTTGGATATGGTCAGAGGCTGTCAGCTTAGCAATCCCTGTGCAGTGCTCGTGGTGCTCCTGTTGGGGAGGGAGGATCGATCGTTCCTGCCTTGTGGAGCCAAGCGTTCGACCTGATTTTCTATTAGTGATGCTGGAGAACAGGGCCTGCATTTTAATGACCATTGGGGTGAAAGGTCAGTGAATTGAATCCATTGGTTTAAAGCGGCTCTCGCTCCGTGTCACTGGCCAGCTCCTGAACCCTCCTAGGCCCCACTCCATTAGTGTGCTTGTTAACCCGGAGTATTCACATTTGCTCAGGGGCTTGGTGGTGGTGAGGGAGGGAATTGGGGGGGAGGGTCTGTGTGTTGGTGTGTGTGTGTGTGTGGGGGTGTTGGGGGGGGATTGGTGTTGGGGAGGGGGTTGAGGGAAGGGTGTTGAAGGGGGTACTTGTTCGTGGTTAAACAGCAATCACACTGTCAATACCAGGTTGGATATTGCAGCTTTTAGTTAGAACAGGTGGGTACTGGCGTTCAGAGAACATGCAGATTCCGCACAGTGACCCAAGCCGGGAATTGAACCCAGGTCCCTGGCGCTGTGAGGCAGCAGTGCTAACCACTGTGCCCCCAGTTGTTCCTGTAGAGCAGTACAAGAATTCCACTACAGTGCTCCCCAACCCTCTCATTGTTACTTTTAAGCAAAGCAGAAGCAGCCTGAAAAATTAACCATTTATACAACCAAGCTGGAGAGTTCCCCAGCGACTTGTGAGAGCCACTGTGTAAAAGCCAGTTTATTTTTGTGTTCCCCTCTCTTCCTTTCTCCTTTTTTATTCTTCCTTTCCTTCCGCCTTTCCCCTCTCCTGTCGGAAGGTTTTAGCACCTTGACTCCTTGCGGTGACGTGTGTGCTTTTCCAGGCAGTGTAACTGGAGCTGCTGTAACAGGAGCTCAGCATTCCTTGGGAAAGTGAGGGAAGGCCATTTAGTCATCTTTACAAGCTGTCAGTTTATACAGAGGTTGCACGGTCCTTCAAGGTTAGCAGCTTTCGTTTGACGAAGTTTGCTTTGCGACCTTATAAACACAGGCTTTGAAAAGGGAGCACCAACATGTTTGGATCGTTTGTGTTTGACAAGATGTCCTTGGTGTCCTGTGGTTATTTTCCCGCTTGGCCGCTGGCAGCTTGGAGCTGACAGGCAGTGGGGTAGAGGCTGGGCTTTTAGGCATTTATCACCCGATCTCTGAATTCAAAAACCATTTTGGTGAGCTCCCCATTATAGCACGGCACAGTGGTTAGCACTGCTGCCTCACTGCACCAGGAACCCGGGTTCGATTCCCGGCTTGGCTCACTGTCCGTGTGGAGTTTGCACGTTCTCCCTGTGTCTGCGTTGGTTCCTCTGGGTGTTCTGGTTTCCTCCCACAGTCCAAAGATGTGCAGGTTAGGGGGATTGGCCATGCTAAATTGTCCCTCAGTGTCCCAAGATATATAGGTTAGGGGGATTGGCCATGCTAAATTGCCCCTCAGTGTCCCAAGATATATAGGTTAGGGGGATTGGCCATGCTAAATTGCCCCTCAGTGTCCCAAGATATATAGGTTAGGGGGACTGGCCATGCTAAATTGCCCCTTAGTGTCCCAAGATATATAGGTTAGGGGGATTGGCCATGCTAAATTGTCCCTCAGTGTCCAAAGATATATAGGTTAGGGGGATTGGCCATGCTAAATTGCCCCTCAGTGTCCAAAGATATATAGGTTAGGGGGATTGGCCATGCTAAATTGCCCCTTAGTGTCCCAAGATATATAGGTTAGGGGGATTGGCCATGCTAAATTGTCCCTTCGTGTCCAAAGATATATATCGCTTAGGGGGAATTAGTGGGTAAATTGCGTGGGGTTTATGGGCATAGGGCAGGTGGTGGACCTGGGTAAAAATGCTCTATTGGAGGGTCGGTGCAGACCCGATAGGCGGAATAGCCCTCTGCACTGCAGGGAATTCTATGACTCTCATAAGACACAGAATTATGGAATTCTGAGACAAGTAGGTCGGAAGATTATCTGCAAGTAATTACTTACTTGGCTCCAGCTAGGATGGCAAAGGGAAACTGTAATTAGCCACTGTGGTGGGCGAATAAAGGGAAGATTACGAACCATATGTGCATCTGAACATGTGAATTAGGGCCATTCAGCCCCTCGAGCTTGCTCTGCCATTTGATAAGATCATGGCTGATCTGATTGTGATCCCAACTCTACTTTCCTGGTCTACTCCCAATAACCTTTGACCCCCATGTCATTCAAGAATCTACCTTTAACTCAGCCCTATAAACATTCAGTGACCCTGCCTCCTCCACTCTCTGGGGGCCTAAGCTCCAGAGACTCAATGCCGTTGGAGAGAGAGAGTTTCTCCTCACCTCCATCTTAAACGGGAGACCCCTTATTTTTTAAACAGTGTCCCCCTCATTCCAGTGTTTCCCACAAGGGGAAATCTCCTCTCAGCATCCACCTGTCAAGTCCCCTCAGGATCTTGTAGGTTTCAATAAGATCACCTCTTAATCTTTGAAGTCCAATGGATACAAGCCCCACTCTCTCTTCGTTAGATAACCCCTTGTATCAGTCTTGTGAACCCTCGAGTTGGTAACCATCTAACATGAAGGGTTGCTTCCCTTCTTTATCAAAAACAGAAAATGTTGGAAAATCTCAGCAGGTTTGACAGAGAGAGAATAGAGCCAATGTTTTGAGTCTGGATGACCCTTCGTCAGAGCTTCCTCATGTCTGACCAGTGTGCCTTGTGATTTGGTGGGTGTCTGATGGTGACAAGCTACAATATCCTCTTCCCTTGCTCCATCCCCACCCCCGACACCCTCCAATCGGGTGGCACAGTGGTTAGCACTGCTGCCTCACAGCACCAGGGACCCGGGTTCGATTCCCTGCTTGGGTCACTGTCTCTGAAGAGTCTGCATGTTCTCCCCGTGTCTGCGTGGGTTTCCTCCGGGTGCTCCAATTTCCTCCCACAGTCCAAAAGACGTGCTGATTAGGTGCATTGGCCGTGCTAAATTCTCCCTCAGTGTACCCGAACAGGCGCCGGAGTGTGGCGACTGGGGGATTTTCACAGTAACTTCATGACAGTGTTAATGTAAGCCTTTGTGGCACTAATAAATAAACTTTAAGATGCTAAATGTAAAAAAGACTTGCATTTATATAGTGAGCACTGGATTTCTCAAAGTGCTTTTGAATTTTAGTGACTGTCCCAATGTAGGAAATGCAGCAGCCAGTTTGTGCACAGCAAGCTCCCACTGTCATTGCTCAGTGACCATCCCAGCAAGGCTGCCCCTTGTACTATTCCCCCGCCCCCATGCCCCATTGCATTAACTGTCGCCAGACATAGAGGGAAACTCACTTTTATTATGATGCCGTTCTCCGATTTAGTGACATGTTGATTTAAAACTCCAACCAAACGGCAATATAACCTGCTCCTCTCGCCACCTGCTGAGTGGCAAAGATAAGGGAATGGGGTAAAGCGGTATTAGAGTTCCATTTTAACACAGAGCCGCTACTTTATGGGCGGCACGGTGGTTAGCACTGCTGCCTCACAGCGCCAGGGACCCGAGTTCGATTCCCAGCTTGGGTCACTGTCTGTGTGGAGTTTGCACATTCTCCCCGTGTCTGCGTGGGTTTCCTCCGGGTGCTCCGGTTTCCTCCCACAGTCCAAAGGTGTGCGGGTTAGGTGGATTGGCCATGCTAAATTGCCCCTTAGTGTCAGGGGACTAGCAGGGTAAATGCATGGGGTTTTGGGGATAGGGCCTGGGTGGGATTGTTGTCGGTGCAGACTCGATGGGCTGAATGGCCTGCTCCTGCACTGTAAGGATTCTATGATTCAGTCCTTTGAGGAAGGTTACAGTAGTACAGTGTTGGGAGCCCTGTTTATTATAGTAATGAGCCACTTAGCAGATCAGGACTGGGCTCGAAGCTCAATCCCTTTGAAGTTTGGCCAATGATGTTGCTATTAATAAATTCCCAGCATTTGATGCTGTTCTTCCGCCATCATTCTCCTGTTGCACTGAACTGAAAAAGCAGCTGCCGCTGAATGTGTTTCAGGTTGTAGAATCGAATCATTGGATTTGATTTATTATTGTCACATGTATTAGTATACAGTGAAAAGTATTGTTTGTTGCGCGCTATACAGACAAAGCATACCCTTCATAGAGAAGGAAAGGAGAGAGCACAGAATCTTTTTTTATTCATTCGTGGGACATGGCTGTCGCTGGCTGGCCAGCATTTATTGCCCAGCCCTAGTTGCCTGAGGGCAATTGAGAGTCAACCACATTGCTGTGGCTCTGGAGTCACATGTAGGCCAGGTCAGGTAAGGACGGCAGATTTCCTTCCCTAAAGGACATTAGTGAACCAGATGGGTTTTTCTGATGATTGACAATGGTTTCATGGTCATCAGTAGATTCTTAATTCCAGATTTTTTTTATTGAATTCAAATTCCACCATCTGTCGTGGCGGGATTCGAACCCGGTTCCCCAGAACATTGGCTGAGTTTCCCGATTAATAGTCTAGCGATAATATCACTAAGCCAGCGCCTCCCCAATGTAGTGTTACAGTCATAGCTAAGGTGTAGAGAAAGATCAACATAATGGGAGGTAGGTCCATTCAAAAGTCTGACAGCAGCAGGGAAGAAGCTGTTCTTGAGTCAGTTGGTACGTGATCTCAGACTTCTGTATCTTTTTCCCGAAGGAAGAAGGTGGAAGAGAGAATGTCAGGGGGGAGTGGGGTCCTTAATTATATGGCTGCTTTGCCGAGGCAGCGGGAAGTGTAGACAGAGCCAATGGATGGGAGGCTGGTTTGAGTGATGGACTGGGCTTCGTTCACGACCCTTTGTAGTTTCTTGTGGTCTTGGGCAGACCATACCAAGCTGTGATACAACCAGAAAGAATGCTTTCTGTGGTGCATCTGTAAAAGTTGTTGAGAGTTGTAGCGGACATGCCAAATTTCCTTGGCTTCCTGAGAAAGTAGAGGCGTTATAACTATGGTTGCATTGTAATCATGGGATGGTTACAGTGCAAAAGGAGACCATTGCGTCTGCTGTGTCATTGACAGCTCCACCCCCCCACCACCCCCGCCCCCAAATACTACAAAAGGCTGTGAATGTAGCCCAATCCATCACGCAAACCAGCCTCCCATCCATTGACTCTGTCTACACTTCCCGCTGCCTCGGCAAAGCAGCCAGCATAATTAAGGACCCCACGCATCCCGGACATTCTCTCTTCCACCTTCCTCCGTCGGGAAATAGATATAAAATTCTAAGGACACGTACCAACCAACTCGAGAACAGCTTCTTCCCTGCTGCTGTCAGACTTTTGAATCGACCTACCTCGCATTAAGTCGCTCTTTCTCTACACCCTAGCTTTGATTCTCTGGGTACTCCAGTTTCCTCCCACAGTTCAAAGATGTTCAAATTAGATTGTCTCTTAGTGTCCCAGGATATGTAGGTTCGAGGGATTTGCGGGGTAAATACGTGGGGGGTCACAGGAGTAGGGCCTGAGTGTGATGCTCAGTTGGAGAATCGGTGCAGGCTTGATGGGCCAAATGGTCTCCTTCTGCACTGCAGGGATTCTGTTGGGATTCTATGATAAACCATCTTTCTTTTTGATTCTTTCAAGGGATGTAGGGGTCGCTGGGAAGTCCAGCCTTTGTTGCCCTTCCTAACTACCCTTATCTGAGTGGCTTGTTCGGCCATTTCAGAGTCAACCGTGTTGCTGTGGCTCTGGAGGCCAGACCGGGGAAGGATGGCAGATATCCTTCCCTGAAGGGCATTGAACTGAGATCTCAAATCCGTCCTTCCTGAACCAGTTTCATGATCACTGTTACTGAGACTAGCGTTTTATCATTCCAGTTATAAATTGGATGCTGGATTAAATTTAAATTTGTGGATTTATTAAATGGTGGAAAGACTTGCGTCCCCACGGTAGTAACCTGGGATTGCTAGTCTAGCGACAGTACCATGACACCACTCTCTCTCTCTCCCTTTAATTGAGCTTTTAGCCAAGCGATATAAAAGGCTTTTCACACCATGATGACTCAGAATGTGGAGAATCTCTTAATTACAAGCCGGAGGGAACGTTTGGGGAAGTGTGTGCAACAAATGGAAGCAAGACACCAATAAACCGAATAAGGAATTCGGGAGCGATTTGCTTCTCCGGAGAGTGGGGAGAATGTGGAGGCTGTTATCAACGGGAGAGGTCGAGGCAAATAGTGGAGGTGTATTGACAGGGACGTTAGATAAACCCGGGAGGGAAAAGAAGCAGCAGGATAGGCCGATGAAGGGAGGAGCTTTGAGGACATCCTTGATGGACCGAACAATCTACTCCTGAGCAGTGAATACAAAGTCATTCTGCATGTGTGTCATTTCAAGAAGATATTAGGAAGGAAATTAGTGTGTAGATGGTGGGGGAGTCCAGAACAAGGGGTCACAGTCTGAGGATTTGGGGTAGACCATTTAGGACGGAGGTGAGGAAACATTTCTTCACCCAAAGAGTGGTGAGCCTGTGGAATTCATTACCACAGGAAGTAGTTAATGCCAAAACATTGAATGTATTCAAGAGGCGGCTGGATATAGCACTTGGGGCGAATAGGATCAAAAGTTATGGGGAGAAAGCAGGATTAGGCTATTGAGTTGGATGATCAGCCATGATCGTGATGAATGGCGGAGCAGGCTCGAAGGGCCGAATGGCCTCCTCCTGCTCCTATCATCTATGTTTCTATGGTACAAGTAGGCTTACATTAACACTGCAATGAAGTTACTGTGAAAATCCCCCAGTCGCCACACTCCGGCGCCTGTTCGGGTACACCGAAGGAGAATTTAGCATGGCCAATGCACCTAACCAGCACGTCTTTTGGATTGTGGGAGGAAACCGGAGCACCCGGAGGAAACCCACGCAGACACGGGGAGAACGTGCAGACACCACACAGACAGTGACCCAAGCCGGGAATCGAACCCGGGTCCCTGGTGCTGTGAGGCAGCAGTGCTAACCACTGTACCACCGTGCTGCCCACAATTAGATATAGCTCTTGGGGTTAAAGGGATCAAGGGATACGGGAGGAAGGAGGGATCAGGATATTGAATTTGATGATCAGCCATAATGAAAATGAATGGTGGAGCAGGCTCGATGGGCCGAATGGCCTACTCCTGATCCCAGTTTCTAGGTTTCTCTAACTGGGCTGAAGAAATTGGAGTTGCTTTGAGTGACTAGCTCCTGACGTTGACAGGAGAAGCATATTAAGGTGCATGGTTTTAAATGTGATAGAGCGGGCCAGGTGGCTGTTCTCTGTGAATTTTATTAGAAAAGCATGGATGTTAATGACACAATAAAGAAAGAGAAATAGAACAAGACTCGGTATATATAGAACTAGTGGACACAGTTTAAAAATAAGGGATCTTTAAGAAGGAGATTTTTTTCTGAATCATAGAATCATAGAATTCTATGATTCTAGTTTAAAAATAAGGGATCTTTAAGAAGGAGATTTTTTTCTGAGTGTCATGAATCTTAGGAGTTCCAGGTTATAGAATCAGAGAATCACACAGCGCAGAAGAGACCCTTCAGCCCATCAAGTCCATACCGGCCCATTGGAAACACCTGAACTCCCACCGAATCCCATCTGCTAGCACTTGGCCCATCGCCCTGAATGTTATGATGTGCCAAGTGTTCATCCAAATACTTTACAAAGCATGTGAGGCATCCCGCCTCCACCACCCTCCCAAGCAGCGCATTCCAGATCGTCACCACCCTCTGGGTAAAAACGTTTTTCCTCACATCCCCCCTAAACATCCTGCCCCTCACCTTGAATCTATGTCTCCTTGTGACTGACCCTTCAACTAAGGGGAACAGCTGCTCCCTATCCGCTCTGTCCACGCCCCTCATAATCTTGTTCACCTCGATCAAGTCACCCCTCAGTCTTCTCTGCTCCAACGAAAACAACCCAAGCCTATCCATCCTCTCTTCATAATTTAGATGTTCCATCCAAGGCAGCATCCTGGTGAATCTTCTCTGCACCCCCTGCAGTGCAGTCACATCCTTCCTATAATGTGGCGACCAGAACTGCACATGGTACTCCAGCTGTGGCCTCACCAAAGTTCTATACAACTCCAAAATTACTTATCTGCTTTTGTAATCTATGCCTCGATTGATGAAGGCAAGTATCCCATATGCTTTTTTTACAACCTTACTAACATGCCCTTCCGCCTTCAGAGATCTGTGGACAAACACGCCATGGTCCCTTTGTTCCCCAGAACTTCCTCGTGCCCTAACATTCATTGAGTACTTCCTTGCCAAATTACTCCTTCCAAAATGTATCACCTCACACTTTTCAGGGTTAAATTCCATCTGCCATTTATCTGCCCATTTTACCATTCCATCTATATCTTCTTGTAGCCCAAGACACTCCGCCTCACTGTTAACCACCCGTCCAATCTTTGTGTCATCCACAAACTAACTAATCCCACCCCCCACAGAGTCATCAATGTCATTTATATAAATGATGAATAATAGGGGGCCTAACACAGATCCTTGTGGTATGCCACTGGACACTGGCTTCCAGTCACTAATAAGAGTTTTAACAACACCAGGTTAAAGTCCAACAGGTTTATTTGGTAGCAAATACCATTAGCTTTCAGAGCGCTGCTCCTTCGTCAGATGGAGTGGAAATCTGCTCTCAAAGAGGGCACAGAGACACAACATCAAGTTACAGAATACTGATTAGAATGCAAATCCCTACAACCAACCAGATCTTAAAGATACAGACAATGTGGGTGGAGGGAGCATTAAACACAGGTTAAAGAGATGTGTATTGTCTCCAGACAGGATAGCCCGCAAGTCCAGGAGGCAAGCTGTGGGGGTTACTGATAATGTGACATAAATTCAACATCCCAGTTTAGGCCGTCCTCATGTGTGCGGAACTTGGCTATCAGTTTCTGCTCAGCGACTCTGCGCTGTCGTGTGTCGTGAAGGCCGCCTTGGAGAACGCTTACCTGAAGATCAGAGGCTGAATGCCCGTGACTGCTGAAGTGCTCCCCCACAGGAAGAGAACAGTCTTGCCTGGTGATTGTCGAGCGGTGTTCATTCATCCATTGTCGTAGCGTCTGCATGGTTTCCCCAATGTACCATGCATGTTCTCTTCCTGTGGGGGAGCACTTCAGCAGTCACGGGCATTCAACCTCTGATCTTCAGGTAAGCGTTCTCCAAGGCGGCCTTCACGACACACGACAGCGCAGAGTCGCTGAGCAGAAACTGATAGCCAAGTTCCGCACACATGAGGACGGCCTAAACCGGGATGTTGAATTTATGTCACATTATCAGTAACCCCCACAGCTTGCCTCCTGGACTTGCGGGCTATCCTGTCTGGAGACAATACACATCTCTTTAACCTGTGCTTAATGCTCCCTCCACCCACATTGTCTGTATCTTTAAGATCTGGTTGGCTGGAGGGATTCGCATTCTAATCAGTATTCTGTAACTTGATTTTGTGTCTGTGCCCTGTTTGAGAGCACATTTCCACTCCGTCTGACGAAGGAGCAGCGCTCCGAAAGCTAATGGCACTTGCTACCAAATAAACCTGTTGGACTTTAACCTGGTGTTGTTAAAACTCTTACTGTGTTCACCCCAGTCCAACGCCGGCATCTCCACATCATTCCAGTCACTAAAGCAGCCTTCTGTCATCACCCTCTGTCTCCTACAACTGAGCCAATTTTGAATTCAGTTTATCAAATTACCCTGTGTCCCATGTGAATTTACCTTCTTTACAGGTCTCCCATGTGGGACCTTGTCAAAGGCTTTGCTGCAATCCATATAAACTGCATCAACTGCACTACCTTCATCTACACCTCCTCCACAAATACAATCAAATTTGTTGGGCATGACCTCCCTCTGATGAAGCCACGCTGACTGTCCCTGATCAAGCTTTGCCTCTCCAAGTGGAGATAGATGCTCCCATTCAGAAGTTTCTCCAGTAGTTTCCCTACCACTGACGTGAGACTTGCTGGTCTGTAGTCCCCTGAGCCCTTCTTAAATAGCTGTTCCCCAGTTGCCTGGCACCTCCCCCCGTGGCAAGTTGCCGGTGGAGGCGGGGTTAATGAATATTTTTAAGACGGATGTATGCTGATTATTTACTAACAAGGGAGTCAAAGGTTATGGGGGATAGATGGGAATGTGCCACAATGTAATTGAATGGTGGAGCAAGCTCGAGGGGCTGAATGGCCTCCTCCTGCTCTTGCTATGGACGTAAATCTGCGAGTGTTGTCGCTGTTAGAAACACAATGGAGGGAGGGACAGAGCCGGGTGAGGGGGTGGGGAGTTTGGTCACAGACGTTTGCGATCCTTATTTTAATTTTATGGCCAAGCTCTGCTCCTCGCACCCTCCCATCCCCCCCCTTCCCCCCCACTAGCCCCCGCACTCATACAGTTATTTGGAGGTCGGGGGGGGGTTTGGGGAAAACAAAACAAAGCCCAAAACATGTTGACTTTTACAGAAGGAAAGCACCTGAAATAAAAAACCAAAGATGCTGACAACACTCAGCAGGTCAGGCAGCATCCGCGGAGAGGGCAGCGAGAGTTCATGTTTAGGGTCAAAGGTTACCGAGCTGAAGTATTAATCCTTGTGTGCTCCCCCTCATGCTCACCCTCTCGTTCTCCCTCTCGCGTGCCCTCCCCCCCCCCACCCTCCGCCCACACAGGCTGCTGCCCGACCCACCCCCTGCCTGCCTGTTTGTCAGTGTGAGTGTGCCCTCCTTGCTGTCATTAACGCTCCTGTTGCGTGACCTCCCACAGGACCGGGCCATGGAGAAGCAGAGACCAGAGAGTGCGCTTACTACAATGCAAACTGGGAGCTGGAGAAGACCAACAAGAGCGGTGTGGAGGAGTGCGAGGGCGAGAAGGACAAGCGCCTCCACTGCTACGCCTCCTGGCGCAACAACTCGGGCTCCATCGAGCTGGTCAAGAAAGGGTGCTGGTTGGATGATTTTAACTGCTACGACAGGTAAGGTCTGAAAATACAGGGATCGCGTACAGGCTCCCGTACAACTGGCATCAAACAGCAACAACCTGCATTCACATAGCGCTTCTAATTCAGTGCCTCCCAAACGTATTCTCGGTGTGAGCCCATTTTAGCGCCCCACACTCTGTGCCCACACAGAGAGAGTGTGGGATGTATGAGGGGAGAGGGGGGTCCCTCCAGCTGCTAGGCCAGGGTGAGTGAGTGAGCTTCCGCGTGGTGCTGGGAATTGTCTAAACTGTGGGGGGGGTTTTGAAACCAACCTTTTCACAGCCTCGCAGCAAGGACCACGATCTCTGTTAGTCCAGGACCATGAGGCCAGTGTGAGGCCACCAGTAGATGGAGTGATTTCACTCCCATGTTGCTGAAACCAGGATTAGAGGAGAGTGGATATCTCAGCGGCTTGTGGGGATGGAGCAGATTACAGCGAGAGGGAGGGAGCGAGGCCATGGAGGGATGGAGGAGATTCCAGAGATAGGGAGGGAGCGAGGCCATGGAGGGATGGAGGAGATTCCAGAGATAGGGAGGGAGCGAGGCCATGGAGGGATGGAGGAGATTCCAGAGATAGGGAGGGAGCGAGGCCATGGAGGGGATTGCAGAGATAGGGAGGGGCCGAGTTGTGAGGCCCCAGGTATTGGGGATGAAGGGATTTGCTCCGTCCTGTCCCTCAGATCAACTCACCAATAACTTGAACAGAAAAAACAACACCTCCTCGTTCCGCCGTCTGAAGTAGCAGCTGCTTGATAACAGCTGGATGTCTTGAGATGAAAAGAAAGTTTAATTTACCCAGCGCACGCACAACTACCAGTGGTGGCCGGGGGTGGATTTGTAGCGATATAAGTTGAGTTGAATGGATACACAGGAATTGGACTCCCGAAGGGTTAACGTCCACTGAATCCAGGTTTACTCCTGAGCGCATACTGATTGTGCAGAGTAATTAAACTGTTCATCAGAATTCCCGCTTCAATGTGCTACAACATATATAACGGAGTTAATTGTCGAAGGAACCTTGCGGTGATCTGTGGTGGTCTTTTGACATGTTAGTCACCGCAGTACCAGGTGCCACACCGGCACTGTCAGTGGGGCGGGGGGGGGTGAAGGGTCAGTGCCGTGTGTGACTGATGCGTTCTCTCTCTCTGTTTGTTCTCCCCCTTAGAGTGGAGTGTATTGCCACCGAGGAGAACCCTCAGGTATTTTTCTGCTGCTGTGAGGGCAACTACTGTAACGACAGGTTTTTCCACTTCCCAGAGTCTGTGCCAGAAGGTGAGTGGGTGTGTGTGTGTGTTGGCGGATGTGTGTGTGTGTTGGCGGACGTGTGTGTGTGTGTTGGCGGATGTGTGTGTGTGTGTGTTGGCGGGTGTGTGTGTGTGTGTTGGCGGGTGTGTGTGTGTGTTGGCGGATGTGTGTGTGTGTTGGCGGATGTGTGTGTGTGTTGGCGGGTGTCTGTGTGTGTTGGCGGACGTGTGTGTGTGTGTGTTGGCGGACGTGTGTGTGTTGGCGGACGTGTGTGTGTGTGTGTTGGCGGGTGTGTGTGTGTTGGCGGGTGTGTGTGTGTTGGCGGGTGTGTGTGTGTTGGCGGGTGTGTGTGTGTTGGCGGGTGTGTGTGTGTTGGCGGGTGTGTGTGTGTTGGCGGGTGTGTGTGTTGGCGGGTGTGTGTGTTGGCGGGTGTGTGTGTTGGCGGGTGTGTGTGTTGGCGGGTGTGTGTGTTGGCGGGTGTGTGTGTGTTGGCGGATGTGTGTGTGTGTTGGCGGGTGTCTGTGTGTGTTGGCGGACGTGTGTGTGTGTGTGTTGGCGGACGCGTGTGTGTTGGCGGACGTGTGTGTGTGTGTGTTGGCGGGTGTGTGTGTGTTGGCGGGTGTGTGTGTGTTGGCGGGTGTGTGTGTGTTGGCGGGTGTGTGTGTGTTGGCGGGTGTGTGTGTGTTGGCGGGTGTGTGTGTGTTGGCGGGTGTGTGTGTTGGCGGGTGTGTGTGTTGGCGGGTGTGTGTGTTGGCGGGTGTGTGTGTTGGCGGGTGTGTGTGTTGGCGGGTGTGTGTGTGTTGGCGGGTGTGTGTGTGTGTTGGCGGGTGTGTGTGTGTGTGTGTTGGCGGGTGTGTGTGTGTGTGTTGGCGGGTGTGTGTGTGTGTGTTGGCGGGTGTGTGTGTTGGCGGGTGTGTGTGTGTGTGTTGGCGGGTGTGTGTGTGTGTGTTGGCGGGTGTGTGTGTGTGTGTTGGCGGGTGTGTGTGTGTGTGTGTTGGCGGGTGTGTGTGTGTGTGTTGGCGGGTGTGTGTGTGTGTGTTGGCGGGTGTGTGTGTGTGTGTTGGCGGGTGTGTGTGTGTGTGTTGGCGGGTGTGTGTGTGTGTGTTGGCGGGTGTGTGTGTGTGTGTTGGCGGGTGTGTGTGTGTGTGTTGGCGGGTGTGTGTGTGTGTGTTGGCGGGTGTGTGTGTGTGTGTTGGCGGGTGTGTGTGTGTTGGCGGGTATGTGTGTGTTGGCGTGTGTGTGTTGGCAGGCTGGCGTGTGTGTGTGTGTGTGTGTGGGCGTGTGTGTGTTGGCGGACGTGTGTGTGTTGGCGGGTGTGCGTGTGTGTGTTGGCGTGTGTGTGTTGGCGGGTATGTGTGTGATGGCGTGTGTGTTGGCGGGTATGCGTGTGTGTGTTGGCGTGAGTGTGTTGGTGGGCGTGTGTGTGTTGGCGGGTGTGTGTGTGTGTGTGTGTTGGCGGGTGTGTGTGTGTTGGCGGGTGTGTGTGTGTTGGCGGGTGTGTGTGTGTGTTGGCGTGTGTGTGTTGGCGGGTATGTGTGTGTGTGTTGGCGTCTGTGTGTTGGCGGGTATGTGTGTGTGTGTGTTGGCGTGTGTGTGTTGGCGGGTGTGTGTGTTGGCGTGGGTGTGTTGGCGGGTATGTGTGTGTTGGCGGGTGTGTTGGCGGGTGTGCGTGTGTGTGTGTGTGTTGGCGTGTGTGTGTTGGCGGGTATGTGTGTGTTGGCGTGTGTGTTGGCGGATGTGCGTGTGTGTGTTGGCGTGTGTGTGTTGGCGGGTGTGTGTGTGTGTTGGCGGGTATGTGTGTGTGTGTGTGTTGGCCTCTGTGTGTTGG
The DNA here is from genome assembly GCF_964213995.1 of Mustelus asterias. NCBI lineage: Eukaryota > Metazoa > Chordata > Chondrichthyes > Carcharhiniformes > Triakidae > Mustelus > Mustelus asterias. The sequence continues at coordinate 14,679,419 of NC_135802.1, forward strand.
CGGGAATGTGTGTGCGTGTGTTGGCGTGTGTGTGTTGGTGGGTGTGTGTGTGTTGGCGTGTGTGTGTTGGTGGGTATGTGTGTGTTGGCGGGTGTGCATGTGTGTGTTGGCGTGTATGTGTTGGCGGGTGTGTGTGTGTTGGCGGGTGTGTGTGTGTTGGCGTGTGTGTGTTGGCGGGTATGTGTGTGTGTGTTGGCGGGTGTGTGTGTTGGCGGGTGTGTGTGTGTGTTGGCGGGTGTGTGTTGGCGGGTATGTGTGTGTGTGTTGGCGTGTGTGTGTGTTGGCGTGTGTGTGTGTTGGCGTGTGTGTGTGTTGGCGTGTGTGTGTGTTGGCGTGTGTGTTGGCGTGTGTGTGTGTTGGCGTGTGTGTGTGTTGGCGTGTGTGTTTGTTGGCGTGTGTGTGTGTTGGCGTGTGTGTGTTGGCGGGTGTGTGTGTTGGCGGGTATGTGTGTGTGTGTTGGCGTGTGTGTGTTGGCGTGTATGTGTGTGTGTGTGTTGGCGTGTGTGTGTGTTGGCGTGTGTGTGTGTGTTGGCGGACGTGTATGTGTGTGTTGGCGGACGAGTGTGTGTGTGTTGGCGGACGGGTGTGTGTGTGTTGGCGGGTGTGTGTGTGTGTGTTGGCGGGTGTGTGTGTGTGTTGGTGGGTGTGTGTGTGTGTTGGCGGGTGTGTGTGTGTGTGTTGGCGGGTGTGTGTGTGTTGGCGGGTGTGTGTGTGTTGGCGGGTGTGTGTGTGTGTGTTGGCGGGTGTGTGTGTGTGTTGGCGGGTGTGTGTGTGTGTGTGTTGGCGGGTGTGTGTGTGTTGGCGGGTATGTGTGTGTGTGTGTTGGCGTGTGTGTGTTGGTGGGTGTGTGTGTGTTGGCGGGTGTGCATGTGTGTGTTGGCGTGTGTGTGTTGGCGGGTGTGTGTGTGTGCTGGCGTGTGTGTGTTGGCGGGTATGTGTGTGTGTGTTGGCGTGTGTGTATTGGCGTGTGTGTGTTGGCGGGTATGTGTGTGTTGGCGTGTGTGTTGGCGGGTGTGCGTGTGTGGGTTGGCGGGTGTGTGTGTTGGCGTGTGTGTGTGTGTGTTGGCGTGTGTGTGTGTGTGTTGGCGGGTATCTGTGTGTGTGTTGGCGTGTGTGTGTGTTGGCGTGTGTGTGTGTTGGCGTGTGTGTGTTGGCGGGTTTGTTTGTGTGTTGGCGTGTGTGTGTTGGCGGGTGTGCGTGTGTTGGCGGGTATGTGTGTGTGTGTTGGCGTGTATGTGTGTGTGTGTGTTGGCGTGTGTGTGTGTGTTGGCGTGTGTGTGTGTGTTGGCGGGTGTGTGTGTGTGTTGGCGGGTGTGTGTGTGTGTGTGTTGGCGGACGTGTGTGTGTGTGTTGGCGGACGAGTGTGTGTGTGTTGGCGGACGTGTGTGTGTGTGTTGGCGAGTGTGTGTGTGTGTGTGTTGGCGGGTGTGTGTGTGTTGGCGGGTGTGTGTGTGTTGCCGGGTATGTGTGTGTTGGCGTGTGTGTGTTGGCGGGCTGGCGTGTGTGTATTGGCGGGTATGTGTGTGTGTGTGTTGGCGGGCGTGTGTGTGTTGGCGGGCGTGTGTGTGTTGGCGGGTGTGCGTGTGTGTGTTGGCGTGTGTGTGTTGGCGGGTATGTGTGTGATGGCGTGTGTGTTGGCGGGTGTGCGTGTGTGTGTTGGCGTGAGTGTGTTGGCGGGCGTGTGTGTGTTGGCGGGTGTGTGTGTGTGTGTGTTGGCGTGTGTGTGTTGGCGGGTGTGTGTGTGTTGGCGGGTGTGTGTGTGTGTTGGCGTGTGTGTGTTGGCGGGTATGTGCCTGTGTGTTGGCGTCTGTGTGTTGGCGGGTATGTGTGTGTGTGTGTTGGCGTGTGTGTGTTGGCGGGTGTGTGTGTTGGCGTGGGTGTGTTGGCGGGTATGTGTGTGTTGGCGGGTGTGTTGGCGGGTGTGCGTGTGTGTGTGTGTGTTGGCGTGTGTGTGTTGGCGGGTATGTGTGTGTTGGCGTGTGTGTGTTGGCGTGTGTGTGTTGGCGTGTGTGTGTTGGCGGGTGTGTGTGTGTGTTGGCGGGTGTGTGTGTGTGTGTGTTGGCCTCTGTGTGTTGGCGGGAATGTGTGTGCGTGTGTTGGCGTGTGTGTGTTGGTGGGTGTGTGTGTGTTGGCGTGTGTGTGTTGGTGGGTATGTGTGTGTTGGCGTGTGTGTTGGCGGGTGTGCATGTGTGTGTTGGCGTGTATGTGTTGGCGGGTGTGTGTGTGTTGGCGGGTGTGTGTGCGTGTTGGCGTGTGTGTGTTGGCGGGTATGTGTGTGTGTGTTGGCGTGTGTGTGTTGGCGGGTATGTGTGTGTTGGCGTGTGTGTTGGCGGGTGTGCGTGTGTGTGTTGGCGGGTGTGTGTGTTGGCGGGTGTGTGTGTGTGTTGGCGGGTGTGTGTTGGCGGGTATGTGTGTGTGTGTTGGCGTGTGTGTGTGTTGGCGTGTGTGTGTGTTGGCGTGTGTGTGTTGGCGTGTGTGTGTGTTGGCGTGTGTGTGTGTTGGCGTGTGTGTGTGTTGGCGTGTGTGTGTGTTGGCGTGTGTGTGTTGGCGTGTGTGTGTTGGCGGGTGTGTGTGTGTTGGCGGGTATGTGTGTGTGTGTTGGCGTGTGTGTGTTGGCGTGTATGTGTGTGTGTGTGTTGGCGTGTGTGTGTGGTGGCGTGTGTGTGTGTGTGTGTGTTGGCGTGTGTGTGTGGTGGCGTGTGTGTGTGTGTGTTGGCGGACGTGTATGTGTGTGTTGGCGGACGAGTGTGTGTGTGTTGGCGGACGGGTGTGTGTGTGTTGGCGGGTGTGTGTGTGTGTGTTGGCGGGTGTGTGTGTGTGCTGGCGGGTGTGTGTGTGTTGGTGGGTGTGTGTGTGTGTTGGCGGGTGTGTGTGTGTGTGTTGGCGGGTGTGTGTGTGTTGGCGGGTGTGTGTGTGTGTGTTGGCGGGTGTGTGTGTGTTGGCGGGTGTGTGTGTGTGTTGGCGGGTGTGTGTGTGTGTTGGCGGGTGTGTGTGTGTGTTGGCGGGTGTGTGTGTGTGTGTTGGCGGGTGTGTGTGTGTTGGCGGGTATGTGTGTGTGTGTGTTGGCGTGTGTGTGTTGGTGGGTGTGTGTGTGTTGGCGTGTGTGTTGGCGGGTGTGCATGTGTGTGTTGGCGTGTGTGTGTTGGCGGGTGTGTGTGTGTGCTGGCGTGTGTGTGTTGGCGGGTATGTGTGTGTGTGTTGGCGTGTGTGTGTGTTGGCGTGTGTGTGTTGGCGTGTGTGTGTTGGCGGGTATGTGTGTGTTGGCGTGTGTGTTGGCGGGTGTGCGTGTGTGGGTTGGCGGGTGTGTGTGTTGGCGTGTGTGTGTGTGTGTTGGCGGGTGTGTGTTGGCGGGTATCTGTGTCTGTGTTGGCGTGTGTGTGTGTTGGCGTGTGTGTGTTGGCGGGTTTGTTTGTGTGTTGGCGTGTGTGTGTTGGCGGGTGTGTGTGTGTTGGCGGGTATGTGTGTGTGTGTTGGCGTGTATGTGTGTGTGTGTTGGCGTGTGTGTGTGTGTTGGCGTGTGTGTGTGTGTGTTGGCGGGTGTGAGTGTGTGTTGGCGGGTGTGTGTGTGTGTGTTGGCGGACGTGTGTGTGTGTGTTGGCGGACGAGTGTGTGTGTGTTGGCGGACGGGTGTGTGTGTGTGTGTTGGCGAGTGTGTGTGTGTGTGTTGGCGGGTGTGTGTGTGTTGGCGTGTGTGTGTGTGTGTTGGCGTGTGTGTGTGTGTGTGTTGGCGTGTGTGTGTGTGTGTGTTGGCGTGTGTGTGTGTGTGTGTTGGCGTGTGTGTGTGTGTGTGTTGGCGGGTGTGTGTGTGTGTGTTGGCGGGTGTGTGTGTGTGTGTTGGCGGGTGTGTGTGTGTGTGTTGGCGGGTGTGTGTGTGTGTGTTGGCGGGTGTGTGTGTGTGTGTTGGCGGACGTGTGTGTTGGCGGACGCGTGTGTTGGCGTGTGTGTGTTGGCGGGTATGTGTGTGTTGGCGTGTGCGTATTGGCGGGTATGTGTGTGTGTGTTGGCGTTTTTGTGTTGGCGGGTATGTGTGTGTGTGTGTGTTGGCGTGTGTGTGTTGGCGGGCGTGTGTGTGTTGGCGGGTGTGTGTTGGCGGGTATGTGTGTGTTGGCGTTCGTGTGTTGGCAGGTGCGCGTGTGTTGGCGGGTGCACGTGTGTTGGCGGGTGTGTGTTGGCGGGTATGTGTGTGATGGTGTGTGTGTTGGCGGGTGTGCGTGCGTGTGTTGGCGGGTGTGCGTGTGTTGGCAGGTGTGCGTGTGTTGGCGGGTGTGTGTGTGTTGGCGGGTATGTGTGTGTGTGTGTTGGCGGGTGTGTGTGTGTTGGCGGATATGTGTGTGTTGGCAGGTGTGCGTGTGTGTGTTGGCGGGTGTGTGTTGGCGGGCGTGTGTGTGTGTTGGCGTGTGTGTGTGTTGGCGTGTGTGTGTTGGCGGGTATGTGTGTGTGTTGGCGTGTGTGTGTTGGCGGGTGTGTGTGTGTGTTGGCGTGTGTGTGTGTTGGCGTGTCTGTGTTGGCGTATGTGTGTGTGTTGGCGGGCGTGTGTGTGTGTTGGCGTGTGTGTGTGTTGGCGTGTGTGTGTTGGCGGGTATGTGTGTGTGTTGGCGTGTGTGTGTTGGCGGGTGTGTGTGTGTTGGCGGGTATGTGTGTGTGTGTGTGTTGGCGTGTGTGTGTTGGCGTGTGTGTGTTGGCGTATGTGTGTGTGTTGGCGGGTGTGTGTGTGTGTTGGCGTGCGGGTGTGTGTGTGTTGGCGGGTGTGTGTGTGTGTTGGCGGGTGTGTGTTGGCGGGTGTGTGTGTGTGTTGGCGGGTGTGTGTGTGTTGGCGGGTGTGTGTGTGTTGGCGGGTGTGTGTTGGCGGGTGTGTGTGTGTGTTGGCGGGCGGGTGTGTGTTTTGGCGGGCGGGTGTGTGTTTTGGCGGGCGGGTGTGTGCGTTGGCGGGCGGGTGTGTGCATTGGCGGGCGGGTGTGTGCGTTGGCGGGCGGGTGTGTGTGTTGGCGGGCGGGTGTGTGTTGGCGGGCGGGTGTGTGTGTTGGCGGGCGGGTGTGTGTGTTGGCGGGCGGGTGTGTGTGTTGGCGGGCGGGTGTGTGTGTTGGCGGGCGGGTGTGTGTGTTGGCGGGCGGGTGTGTGTGTTGGCGGGCGGGTGTGTGTGTTGGTGGGCGGGTGTGTGTGTTGGCGGGCGGGTGTGTGTGTTGGCGGGCGGGTGTGTGTGTTGGCGGGCGGGCGTGTGTGTTGGCGGGCGGGCGTGTGTGTTGGCGGGCGGGCGTGTGTGTTGGCGGGCGGGCGTGTGTGTTGGCGGGCGGGCGTGTGTGTTGGCGGGCGGGCGTGTGTGTTGGCGGGCGGGCGTGTGTGTTGGCGGGCGGGTGTGTGTGTTGGCGGGCGGGTGTGTGTGTTGGCGGGCGGGTGTGTGTGTTGGCGGGCGGGTGCGTGTGTGTGTTGGCGGGTCTGTGTGTGTGCGTGTGTGTGTGTTGGCGAGTGTGTGTGTGTGTGTGTGTGCGTGTGTGTGTGCTGGTGTGTGTGTGTTGGCGAGTGTGTGTGTGTGTGGGGGGATGTGTGTGTTGGCGGACGTGAGTGGGCGCACGTGTGTGTCGTGGGCAGATGTGAGAGTTGGTGGATGTTTGTGTCAGGGTGTGTGTGTGTGTATGCGTGTGGGTCGGTGCACCTGTGTGGAACGTGCCTCTACGCTCGTGTGTGTGTTGCACGCGCCTACCTCCTCATGATAGTCAGGAGAAATAAACCCGTCTTTTCCTCGACTTCTATGTTCCTGTGCAGTGGTGTTTGAGCCTCCGCCTCCAACTCCTTCACTGCTGAACATTCTGGTGTACGCGCTGCTTCCCATCACTGGCCTTTCAATGATCATCCTGCTGGCCTTTTGGATGTACCGCCATCGTAAACCTCCGTACGGTCACGTGGACATGAACGAGGTTAGTGACCCTCCCAGTGCCATCTAACCTATCAGCAGCAGCAACTCCCTCTCACGGCCCCGCTTGCCTGCGTGTGCTCACTCTCTCTCTTTCCCCCTCTCGCCTGCGTGCGCTCACTCTCTCTCTCTCCCCCTCTCGCCTGCGTGCGCTCACTCTCTCTCTTTCCCCCTCTCGCCTGCGTGCGCTCACTCTCTCTCTTTTCCCTTCTCGCCTGCGTGCGCTCACTCTCTCTCCACCTCTCGCCTGCGTGTGCTCACTCTCTCTCTTTCCCCCTCTCGCCTGCGTGCGCTCACTCTCTCTCTTTCCCCCTCTCGCCTGCGTGCGCTCACTCTCTCTCTTTCCCCCTCTCGCCTGCGTGCGCTCACTCCCTCTCTTTCCCCCTCTCGCCTCCGTGCGCTCACTCTCTCTCTTTCCCCCTCTCGCCTGCGTGCGCTCACTCTCTCTCTTTCCCCCTCTCGCCTGCGTGTGCTCACTCTCTCTCTTTCCCCCTCTCGCCTGCGTGCGCTCACTCTCTCTCTTTCTCCCTCTCGCCTGCGTGCGCTCACTCTCTCTCTTTCCCCCTCTCGCCTGCGTGCGCTCACTCTCTCTCTTTCCCCCTCTCGCCTGCGTGCGCTCACTCTCTCTCTTTTCCCCTCTCGCCTGCGTGCGCTCACTCTCTCTCTTTCCCCCTCTCGCCTGCGTGCGCTCACTCCCTCTCTTTCCCCCTCTTGTCTGTGTGTGTTCTCTCTTCTTCTCCCTCTCTCCCCCACTCTCCCTCTCGTCTGCATGCGCTCTCCCTCTCCCTCTCCCCCTCTCTTGTCCACTCTCTCTCTGTCTTGTCTGCGTGTTCGCTCTCTCTCTCGTCTGCGTGTTTGCGCTCTCCCTCTTGCCTGTTTGCACGTTCTCTGCCCCCTTCCTTCCCTTATTCCTCCTCGCTGATATCTCTTTCTGTGTATCTGCCTGTCTACTTTCAATGGTGGATTTTGGGTAAAGAGCAGTGAAGAAGGTCATTCTAAAGAGTCTGAATTGCTTGGCGAGATTTGAGAGTGCGGTGCAGAGATCTTTGAAGGTGCAGTCAAACTGGATATAAAAACAGCTGGGCTTTCGAGTTTTGAACGTCGAGGGGTTGAATTTGTTTAAGATGTTGGAAAGGCCAAATCTGGAGCAACATGTGAAGCTCTGATCACCAATGCAGGGAGGAAGCTCAAACCATGGAAAGGCGCAGGGAAACTCGGCTGGAGTTAGAGCAGGATCCAGAGGTTGTGAAATGCTCCAAAATGAGAGGGATTTTTCCTGGGATAAAAATCGGACCTTTACAATATTATGAAACAGTGTTCAGAGAGGGTAAAAGATTCTTTTATACTGGTGGTCAGAAAGTCGGGGTTAGATTCCGGATCATTTGGAAGAATGTTCTTTCCCCCCAGAAAATGTTTGCTATGCTGTAGCGGCTGCGATACAGCATTGTTTAAAAATAAATTGGAAACCTATTTCCAAAGATGTGCGGTTTAGCTTGATTGGCTATGCTAAATTGACCCTAGTTTCGGGAGGATTAGCAGGGTAAATATGTGGGGTTACAGGGATAGGGTGGGATTGTTGTCAGTGCAGGCTCGATGGGTCGAATGGCCTCTTTCTGTACTGTAGGGATTCTATGAACAGGACAGGGGTGGTTTGGTGCGCAAGGACAGACAATGTCATTAGATTTAACAACTCCAGTGAAAGAGACATCTTTGTCGGGCAAATCGAGTCAGAGAGGTTTGCAGCATGGAACCAGGTCCTTCGGCCCAACTTGTCCATGCCCCCCTTTTTTTTAAACCAATAAGCTAGTCCCAATTGCCCGCATTTGGCCCATATCCCTCTATACCCATCTTACCCATGTCACTATCTAAAAGCTTTTTAAAAGACAAAATTGTACCCACCTCTACTACTACCTCTGGCAGCTTGTTCCAGACACTCATCACCCTCTGTGATAAAAAAATTGCCTCTCTGGACACTTTTGTATCTCTCCCCTCTCACCTTAAACCTATGCCCCCTAGTTTTAGACTCCCCTACCTTTGGGAAAAGATATTGACTATCCAGCTCATCTGTGCCCCTCATTATTTTATAGACCTCCATAAGGTCACCCCTCAGCCTCCTACGCTCCAGAGAAAAAAGTCCCAGTCTATCCAACCTCTCCTTATAACTCAAACCATCAAGTCCCGGTAGCATCCTAGTAAATCCTTTCTGCACTCTTTCTAGTTTAATAATATTCTTTCTATAATAGGGTGGAATGACAGCATCCTCAATGAAGAATAGAATATGCTAGAATCATAGAATCCCTACAGTGCAGAAGGAGGCCATTCGGCCCATCGAGTCTGCACCCACCACAATCCCACCCAGGCCCTATCCCCGTTACCCCATGCATTTATCCTAGTTAGTCCCCCAGGCACTAAGGGACAATTTAGCACGGCCAAACAACCTAACCCGCACAGTTTTAGACTGTGGGAGGAAACCGGAGCACCCGGAGGAAACCCACGCAGACACGGGGAGAACGTGCAAACTCCGCACAGACAGTGACCCACGCCGGGAATCGAACCCAGGTCCCTGACGCTGTGTGGCAGCAGTGCGAACCACTGTATAGGTGGGTCAGTCAGCATCTAAAGAGCGAAGATCTGTTGGGATCTGCACCCTCTGATAGAACCAAGCCTCTTCATGAACGCTCAGTCCTATAACTGCTTTCTTTCTCTGCCTCTTGCTTCATCTTTTCTCTTTCTCTCTCACCTGTGCAGTCCCGCGGATACCCGCTTCCGCCTATTTTCTGTCTCCAGCCCTCTCTGCTGTCTGTTCCCTAAATTTGTAATCTGTTAGAAATTCTCTGGTGTGTCATAATTTAAAGTTTCTTCTTGGAGCGTGTGCACCCGTGACCAGCCTCACGGTTAATTGTCATTTCTCCAGGACACGAGTCTGCCATCTCCGTCACCCCTGGAAGGCCTGAAGCCTCTCCAGTTACTTGAGATCAAAGCCAGAGGGAGGTTCGGCTGTGTGTGGAAGGCCCGGCTAATGAACGACTACGTGGCCGTAAAAATCTTCCCTGTTCAGGTAGGAGATTGCAGCGTCTCGAGTTTGGCAAATATTTCATACTGTGCTTTTCCTTTCATCGCATAAGTTATAGAGTCAAAGGTTGTCGCCCGTAGCCATCCACCCCCTTTAACTGATCAGTTTAGCTCAGCAGGCTGGACGGCTGGTTAGGGATGCAGAGCAATGCCAACAGCGTGGGTTCAGTTCCCGGACCGGCTGAGGTTATTCATGAAGGCCGCTGCTTCTCAACTTGCCCCTTGCCTGAGGTGTGGTGACCCTCGGGTTAAATCACCACCAGTCAGCTCTCCCCCTCAAAGGGCAGAGCAGCCTATAGTCATCTGGGACTATGACTTAATTGATCACCAGGTAAGCTATACATAGATGACTGGGACCAAGTGTAGTATGTCACAGTTCGCAGATGCCACTAAGATGGGTGGTAGAGCAAGGTGTGCAGAGGACGCTGAAAGTATGCAAAGGGATATAGATAGTCTAAGTGAGTGGGCGAGGGTCTGGCAGGTGGAGTACAATGTTGGTAAATGTGAGGTCATCCATTTTGGTAAGAATAGCAGCAAAATGGACTATTATTTAAATGGTAAAAAATTGCAGCCTGCTGCTGTGCAGATGGACCTGGGTGTTCAAGAATCACAAGGAGTTGGTTTGCAGGTGCAGCAGGTAATTAAGAAGGCAAATGGAATTTTGTCCTTTATTGCGAGAGGGATGGAGTTTAAAAACAGCGAGGTTATGTTGCAGCTGTATAAGTTGCTGGTGAGGTCACACCTGGAGTACAGTGTACAGTTTTGGTCTCCTTACTTGAGAAAGGATATACTGGCACTGGAGGGGGTGCAGAGGAGATTCACTAGGTGGATTCCAGAGTTGAGAGGGTTGGCTTATGAGGAGAGACTGACTAGAGTGGATTATACTCATTGGAATTCAGAAGAATGAGGGAAGATCTTATAGAAACATATAAGATTATGAAGGGAATAGATAAGATAGAAGCAGGGAAGTTGTCCCCACTGGCGGGTGAAACTAGAACTAGGGGGCATGACCTCAAAATAAGGGGAAGCTGATTTAGGACTGAGTTGAGGAGGAACTTCTTCACACAAAGGGTTGTGAATCTGTGGAATTCCCTGCCCAGTGAAGCAGTTGAGGCTACCTCATTGAATGTTTTTAAGGCAAGGATAGATAAATTTTTGAACAGTAAAGGAATTTAAGGTTATGGTGAGCGGGTGAGTAAGTGGAGCTGAATCCACGAAAAGATCAGCCATGATCTTATTGAATGGCGGAGCAGGCTCGAGGGGCCAGATGGCCTACTCCTGCTCCTAGTTCTTATGTTCTTATACAGTTCAAAACCCCTTGTCAGAACCCACTTGAACATCATTGAACTTTCATTTCTGCTTTTTATTCATTCGTGGGACATGGGCATCGCTGGCTGGCCAGCATTTATTGCCCATTTCTAGTTGCCCTTGGAGGGCAGTCGAGAGTCATAGGAATAGAGGAATTAGGAGCAGAAGTGGGCAAGTTCAGCCCTTCGAGCCTGCTCCGCCATTCAGTCTGATCCCTCCCTGGTCTCAAATCCACCTCTCCACCTGTTCCCCATATTCCTCCTTCCTTTTTTTAAAAATTCAAAATATATCTATCTCCTTCTTGAAAACATTCAATGGTTCGGACTCCACTGCGCTCTGGGGCAGCGAGTTCCACAAATTCACCACCCTCTGCGAGAAGTAGTTCCTCCTCATCTCAGTTTTAAATCTACCGCCTCTCAACCTATACCTCTTAAGTCAACCACATTGCTATGGCTCTGGAGTCACATGTAGGCCAGATCAGGTAAGGATGGCAGATTTCCTTCCCTAAAGGGCATTAATGAACCAGATGGGTTTTTCAGACAACCCACAATGGTTTCATGGTCACCAGTAGATTCTTAATTCCAGATATTTTTTATTGAATTCAAATTCCACCATCTGCTGTGGCGGGATTCGAACTCGGGTCCCCCAGAACATGAGCAGAGTTTCTGGATTAATAGTCTAACGATAATGCCACGAGGCCACCGTTTCCCCATCGCCAAGTTACCTTTTGTCTTGATTATTCCAACACTGTCCTGGCTGCTCTCCCACATTCTACTCTCTGCGACACGGTAGCACAGCGGTTAGCACTGCTGCCTCACAGCGCCAGGGACCCGGGTTCGATTCCCGGCTTGGGTCACTGTCTGTGTGGAGTCTGCATGTTCTCCCCGTGTCTGCGTGGGTTTCCTCCGGGTGCTCCGGTTTCCTCCCACAGTCCAAAGATGTGCGGGTTAGGCTGATTGGCCATGCTAAATTCTCCCTCAGTGTCAGGGGGATTAGCAGGGTAAATACATTGTATCACAGGGATAAGGCCTGGTTGGGATTGTTGTTGGTGCAGGCTCGATGGGCCGAATGGCCTCCTTCTGTGCTGTAGAGATTCTATGAAATGTTGCAGTATAACCATTGCTCTCCATCAACATAAAGCCTGAAGAGAGACTGCATTATGGCAGGTATCTGCTTCGTGATAGGCTCTTATCCCAGTCAGCTGATTTTGGTTTGGACAATGGGGTGCTGCAGTTGATACAGTGAGGAAGGAAGAAGCTCTGGGCGTATAGGCCCTGCAATCCCACTGGAAGCACAGAACCAGGGCCAAATAGGATACTGCTCTTAACAGGGTCAAGACATTGCTGGTGAGTGATAAGTGACGTCTGTGGAGAGTTCAGTGCTTTCCGGAACAGACCACAAGAAGAAACTTGCCAGTAACCTGATTAAAAAAAACATTGGCTGACTTGAGTATGTGTGATTGATTGAGTTATAGGGATCTTAACTTGTCTGTACTTGTACCAGGATCATAAAGAGTTAGCATTCAGGTGGAGCAAGCAGTAATGAAGGTAAATGGGCATGGTTTTAACCTTTATTACAAGGAAAAGTGCCAGGGACCCGGGTTCGATTCCCGGCTTGGGTCACTGTCTGTGTGGAGTTTGCACGTTCTCCCCGTGTCTGCGTGGGTTTCCTCCCGGGTGTTCCGGTTTCCTCCCACAGTCCAAAGACGTGCTGGTTAGGTGCATTGGCCGTGCTAAATTCTCCCTCAGAGTACTCGAACAGGCACTGGAGTGTGGTGACTAGGGGAATTTCACGGTAACTTCATTACAGTGTTAATGCAAGCCTACTTGTGACACTAATCAATATACTTTAAATTGTCCATTGTAGCAGGAAGAATAAAAAAATATTGTCAACATGGTGAGAGATTCCAGAGTTCTTGAGGTGCAGAGGGATCTGGGTGTCCTAGTGCATGAATAACAGAAGGCTAGTATACAGATTGAGCAAATAATTTGGAACGCTAATAGAATGTTGTTGCTAATTGTGAAGAGAATTGATTACAAGGGTGGTTATGCTTCAGTTGTACAGGACATTGATGAGACCACATCTGGAGTATTGTGCACAATATTGGTCTCCTTATTTAAGGAAGGATGTAAATGCGTTGGAAGCAGTTGAGAGAAGGTTTACCAGACTAATACCAGGAATGGGTGGGTTGGCTTATGAGGAAAGGTTGGACAGGCTAGGCTTGTATCCACCAGAGTTTGGAAGAGTAAGAGGCGGCTGGATTGAAACATAAAAGATCATGAGGGTATTGACAGGGTGGATGTGGAGAGAAAATGTTTCCTCTTGTGGGAGTCTAGAACTTGGAGTTGCCTATTTAAGAGATGAGAAAAAGGATTTTCTCTGAGGGCAATGAGACTTTGGAACTCTCTTCCTCAAAAGGCAGACTCTGAATATTTTTAAGGCAGAGCTATAAGACCGTAAGATATAGGAGCAGAATTAGTTCACTCGGCCCATCGAGTTTGCTCCACCATTCAATCATGGCTGATATGATTCTCATCCCCATTCTCCTGCCTTCTCCCCATAACCCTTGATCCCCTTATTAATCAAGAACCTACCTATCTCTGTCTTAAAGACACTCACTGACCTGGCCTCCACAGCCCTCTGTGGCAATGAGTTCCAAAGATTCACCACCCTCTGGCTGAAGAAATTCCTCCTCATCTCAGTTTTAAAGGAGTGTCCCTTCACTCTGAGGTTGTGCCCTCGAGTTCTAGTCTCTCCCACTCGTGGAAACATCCTCTCCACATCCACTCTATCTGGACCCCTTGGTATTCTGTAAGTTTCAATTAGGCCCTCCCTCATCCTTCTAAACTCCATCGAGGATAGGCCTAGACTCCTCAACCGCTTCTCGTATGACAAACCCTCCATTCCTGGGATCATTCTTGTGAACCTCCTCTGGACGTTCCTCCAAGGCCAGCACATCCTTCCTTAGGCATGGGGCCCAAAACTGCTCACACAGCTAGATAGATTCTTGATAAAACAAGGAGGTGAAAGGTTATCAGGTGTAGGTAGGGATGTGAGATTAAAGTTCCAGACAGATCAGCCATGATCTTATTGAATGGCGGGGCAGGCTCAGGAGGCTGAATGGCCTACTCCTGCTCCTAATTCTGATGTCTCCGCCCAAGAACGAGCAGCCATTTTGAGGCCCTCTCAGGTTTGCACCGAGGTGCGACTGTTTGGCCAGGTTTTGTTTTTTCATTCATTCGTGGGACATGGGCGTCGCTGGCTGGCCAGCATTTATTGCCCACCCCTAGTTGTCCGAGGGCAGTTGAGAGTCAACCACATTGCTGTGACTCTGGAATCACATGTAGGCCAGACCGGGTAAGGACGGCAGATTTTCTTCCCTAAAGGACATTAGTGAACCAGGTGGGTTTTTCCAACAATCGACAATGGTTTCATGGTCATCAGTAGATTCTTAATTCCAAATTTTTTAATTGAATTCAAATTCCACCATCTGCTGTGGCGGGATTCGAACCCCGGTCCCCAGAACATTAGCTGAGAATCTGGATTACTAGTCTAGTGATAATACCACTGGGCCATTGCCTCCCCTAATGCCGGAAGAGCAACCATGCACTGTGGAACTGCATCTCTGAAATAAAATTGGCATCTCGGAATGAGGAGGGGGCAACGTGCATCGGAAAAAGACGCAGTTATTCGGGAAAGATGACAGAGCCTGTGTCTTGTGTTCCCGGCTTGGTTGAGTGCCAATAAAATTCCTATCACGAACGGAAGCCATGTTAATGTTTTCTCTTCACATTAACATATGGCTGTGAATCAGTTGGATGGACAGACTGATTGTGAGTAAGGACCTCCTGTTCACCAGAGCAGCAAAGCAGTTTGTCCAAGAACGCCTGTGCTTCTGGTGTAACCGGTACCTCATTGGTTCTGAAGCACTTTGGGGCATCCTGGGGTTGTGTAAGGCGCTACATAAATGCAAGTTCTTTCTTTAAAAAGTGGCTGCCTCTGTTGCTATAAAAAATTGCACAAACCAGCCTCCCATCCATTGACTCTGTCTACACTTCCCGCTGCCTTGGAAAAGCAGTCAGCATAATTAAGGACCCCACGCACCCCGGATGTACCCCCTTCCACCTTCTTCCGTTGGGAAAATGATACAAAAGTCTGAGGTCATGTACCAACCGACTCAAGAACAGCTTCTTCCCTGCTGCCATCAGAGTTTTGAATGGACGTACATGGCATTAAGTTGATCTTTCTCTACACCCTAGCTATGACTATAACACTACATTCTGCACTCTCTCGCTTCCTTCTCTATGAACGGTATGTTTTGTCTGTATAGCGCGCAAGAAACAATACTTTTCACTGTATACTAATACATGTGACAATAATAAATCAAATCAAAGAGTTCAGATTAGCACAGGGATTAGCAATTTGATATTCCTACCGGCCATTCACTTGATAAATACAGCAAGGAAGATTCTTTCAAAGAGAGAGAGGAGGATTTAGTGGATTTTGTAACCAGCTCGTGCGGATTACTGGGTGGGAGGGTTTAAAATTTACCAACACGCTGCTGACTTTCCAGAAGGGTCGCTTTTCTAGCTGACATGGGGATGGTTGTTGACTAAAAAATGAAAATTGGGCTGAGTGGGCAGATTGATTTGGTACGGAGTAATGTGAATGCGATTGGATTCCACTCAAATTGGCGCTGCTTTGCTGAGAGATGGACAAACGGTGCCAGGTTCCGACATAACACCAATAAAGCAGTCAATCTCTAAACCTCCACACGGCTGCAAATTTAACAGATTGTTCAGCAATTTGACAAATCCCAAAAAAACAAATCCAGATGAACAGCAACCAAACGCTGTTTACACTGAACAAAGAAAATTACAGCACAGGAACAGGCCCTTCGGCCCTCCAAGCCTGCACCGACCATGCTGCCTGACTTAACTGAAACCGTATGCACTTACAGAGTCCGTATCCTTCCATTCCCATCCTGTTCATTTATTCGTACCTGCACCCACCACGTCCCCAGGCAGCAAGTTCCAGACATTCACCACCCTCTGTGTAAAAAAACTTGCCCCACACATCTCCTCTAAACTTTTCCCCACCCACCTTAAACCTATGTCCTCCAGTACCAAACTAGTGCTGAAGTTTTTAAAGTTAATTTATTAGTGTCACGAGTAGGCTGACATTAACACTGCAATGAAGCTACTGTGAAATTCCCCTAGTCGCCACACTCCTGTCTGGGTACACTGAGGGAGAATTTAATATGGCCAATGCACCTAACCGGCACGGCTTTCGGACTGTGGGAGGAAACTGGAGCACCCGGGAGAAACCCACGCAGACACGAGGAGAACGTGCAGACTCCACACAAACAGTGACCCAAGCCGGGAATCGAACCCGGGTCCCTGGCGCTGTGAGGCAGCAGTGCTAACCACTGTACCACCCAGGATTTTGGGAGGGTCCGTTTCACTCTTCCAGTTCTACTGAGCTTCTTCAGGTTTCCTTTTCTCAGTGGTTAGGAGAACACTATGTACTTCAGCTCAGAAAGGTGTCCAGTGAAAGTAAATTAAATGTGATTTGGTCGATTGGAATTCAGTTCTGTATTGCTAGGCACAATACTGCTGCTATCTACACAAGTACTGAAGCTTTAAGCCCCTAATTGATTCAGGTAAACCACAATTTAGCTAACAAATGATACTGAAACTTGGGCTGATGTTACTGTGTTGTCTTAATAACACAGCAGCTTTGGTCCACGTATTTCAGAGAGGATATACCTGCATTGCGGTACAGTGAGGGGTCATTAAATTTGTCCCTGGGATAAGGAGTTTGTCCCATAATGAGGGGCTGGGTAAATTGGACTTCTATTCACTGGACGTTAGAAGAGTGAAAGGTGATCTCATTGAAGCCTATAAAGTTCTGAGGGGGTTGGGATAGGGTGGTCGATTGAGAAATTGCTTCCTCTGGTCGTAGGAATAGAGATGGTTTACTGCAATTGTATCGGGTGTTGGTGAGGCCACACCTGGAATATTGGTGTCCTTACCTGAGGAAGGATGTCCTTGCTATAGAGGGAGTACAGTGAAGGTTTACCAGGCTGATTCCTGGGATGGCAGGTCTGTCATATGAGGAGAGACTAAGTCGGTTAGGATTATATTCACTGGAGTTTAGAAGAGTGAGAGAGGATCTCATAGAAACTTATAAAATTCAAACAGGGTTAGACAAGGTCGATTCAGAAAGGATGTTCCCAATGGTGGAGTCCAGAACTAGGGGTCATAGTTTGAGGATAAGAGGTAAACCTTTTAGAACTGAGGTGAGGAGAAATTTCTTCACCCAGAGGGTGGTGAATGTGTGGCATTCACTACCACAGAATGTAATTGAGGCCAAAATGTTGCCTGATTTCAAGAAGAAATTAGATATAGCTCTTGGGGCTAAAGGGATCAAGGGATATCAGGGGGTGGGGGAGGGAGGGGGGAGGGATCAGGATATTAAATTTGATGATCAGCCATGATTAAAATGAATGGGGGAGCAGGCTCGAAGGGCCGAATGGCCGCCTCCTGCTTCTAGTTTTTATGTTTCTATGTCGAGGAAGGTGTGGTCAGGCAAATCTGCCTCTGCTGCGGGGGTCCAGCACCAAGAGAGCTAACCTTTAGGCTACAAGGGCCCAGTGGCACAGTGGTTAGCACTGCTGCCTCACAGCGCCAGGGAGCCAGGTTCGATTCCGGCCTTGGGTGACTGTGTGGAGGTTGCGTGGAGTTTCCTCCGGGTGCTCCGGTTTCCTCCCACACTCCAAAGATGTGCAGGTTAGGTGGGTTGGCCATGCTAAATTGCCCCTTGGTGTCACAAAATGTGTAGGTTAGAGGGATTAGCCATGGGAAATGTGCGGGGTTACGGGGATAGGGCGGGAGGTTAGGCCTGGGTATGATGCTCTGTTGTAGAGCCGGTGTAGACTCAATGGGACGAATGGCAGCCTCCTGGACTGTCGGGATTCTATGATACTTTGCGGCGGGAATAGATTACTGACTAATTTTATGTTCTGTGAAGCACTTATTGTTTTCTGTGCTTTATTTTGATAGGACAAGCTATCCTGGCAGAATGAGCGGGATATTTACACCACTCCCGGAATGAAACATGAGAACGTGCTCCGCTACATCGGATCAGAAAAGCGTGGATCCAACCTCGAGATGGAGCTCTGGCTCATCTCCTCCTTTCATGAGCGGGTAGGGGCACTGCGGGCATCAGACTGGACATGCTTCACCTCACCACCTCGGTGTTAACACCGACTGTCTGTCTGGCAGCACCTCGATTTTTGACATCCTCATCCCAGTTTCCAAATGCCCTCCAGCCTTGCAGCTTTGCAGGATATCTGCGTTCCTCCCAACCTGGCCTCTTACACATAGAACAACAAAGAACAGTACAGCACAGGAACGGGCCCTTCGGCCCTCCAAGCCTGCGCCGATCATGCCTGCCTAAGCTAAAACCCCATGCACTTACGGAATCCATATCTTTCCATTCCCATCCTATTCATGTATTCGTCTAGTTGCCCCTTAAATGCTGCTATTGTACCTGCTCCCAACGCTTCCCCAGGCAGCATGTTCCAGACATTCACCACCCTCTGTGTAAAAAAAAAACTTGCCTCACACATCTCCTCTAAACTTTTCCCGGATTAGGTGGATTGGCCATGCCAAATTGACCCTAGTGTCAGGGCATTAGCAGGGTAAATATGTGGAGTTACGGGAATAGGGCCTGGGTGGGATTGTGGTCGGTGCAGACTCGATGGGCCGAATGGCCTCCTTCTGCACTGTATGGATTCTATGATTCTTTTATAAAGCTGCAACATGACTTGCCAATTGTGCCAAATGTGCCGCGGAAAAAAGTTCCCAAATAATTCAAAATTCGGGTAATTAGACTGAAACCAATCTTCATTTCTAGCTCTGTGGCCGGCATCTCCAGGACCCGACGAATCTCGGGCCGCCCGCGCATGTGCCAGCTGGGAAAGAGCTGCACCTGCGCGGGTTAAATCTTTTTACGCTGGTCCGGCCCATCTGCATGACCAACGGGACTTCGCGATGAAGACAACAGGCCCCGTGGGCCCGCATGAAGTGCGAAAACTCAAAAAAAAAAGGGTGCAAAAACCCTGGGGGAAAGTGAGACAGACAGGGGGAAGTTTAAAAATGAAGTTCCCAGTAAGGGAAGAAGACAATTGTGTCAAACAGGAAGCAAGCATGCAGTCTCCGATCAGAGAAAGTGCTGGAAGGAGCAGCCCTGAAGTGAAGTGGGCTCGGGAGAAAAGGGGATGTGAAATAATCGCCCCAAAAATGTCTTCGGCTAGGGGGCAGTTCAGAGAAAATAGGGGGTGTGCCTCGAGCTGTTTTTATCGTGTGGAGGCATGCCATAACATTTAAACGCTTGGGAACCACTGGTCTAATGTACAGTGTTGCTCTCACTCTCACTATTGGGTATGTTATTAGTGCGTAGTCCTCTGCATTTATCACCACTCCATAAAGACTTGCCAGATGTCAGAGTCCTTGGGCCGAGTAAGAGCCATTTTACAACTCTCCGACAGCCCTGATTGACGGTGTTGCGCTGAGGAGGCCCCAGCCTGACATCTCGTGCTTTGGACTCCTCAGTATCACCGGGGGAGGTATCTGTGAAGCAGAACGCTCAAAAGAAGGGCATCCTGGGCGAGTGGGGCTTCAGATCTCTGAATGCAATTTGCAAATAACTTACAAATGGCTAATTTGCTCAAAACTGGGCCTTCGTAATTAGACTTCATAATTTTACGCACTTCAGTCAGGTCCCCCCCTCCCTCAGCCTTCTCTGCTCTAAGAACACAGGGCGGCACGGTAGCACAGTGGTTAGCACTGCTGCTTCACAGCTCCAGGAACCTGGGTTCGACTCCCGGCTTGGGTCACTGTCTGTGTGGAGTTTGCACATTCTCCTCGTGTCTGCGTGGGTTTCCTCCCGGGTGCTCCGGTTTCCTCCCACAGTCCAAAGATGTGCGGGCTAGGTTGATTGGCCATGCTAAAATTTCCCCTTAGTGTCCTAAGATGCGTAGGTTAGAGGGATTAGCAGGTAAATATGTAGGGATAAGGGAGTAGGGCCGGGGTGGGTTTGTGTCAGTGCAGACTCGATGGGCCAAATGGCCTCTTTCTGCACTGTACGGCTTCTATGATAACAACCCCAGCCTAAGCAGTCTCTCTTCATAGTGAATCTCCTCTGCACCCTCTCTAGTACAATCACACCCCTCCTATAGTGTGGTGACCAGAACTACACACACTGCTGTGGCTGTGACTGAATGAGCATTTTATACAGCTCCATCATCATCTCCCTACTCTTATGTTCTATGCCTCAGCTAATGAAGGCAAGTTGGGGCAGCACGGTGGCACAGTGCTTAGCGCTGCTGCCCCACAGTGCCAGGGACCCAGGTTCGATTCCCAGCTTGGGTCACTGTCATGGAATCCTACAGTGCAGAAGGAGGCCATTCGGCCCATCGGGTCTGCACCGACCACAATCCCACCCAGGCCCTATCCCCATGCATTTAGCCTAGCTAGTCCCCCTGACACAAAGGGACAATTTAGCATGGCCAATCCGCCTAACCCGCACATCTTTGTAGTGTGTGTGTGTGGAGTGTCTGCCTGTGTGGAGTTTGCATGTTCTCCTCGTGTCTGCGTGGGCTTCCTCCAGGTGCTCCGGTTTCCACCCACACTCCAAAGATGTGCAGGTTAGGTGGATTGGTTAGACTAACTTGCGCCTTGGTGTCCAAGATATGTAGGTTAGGGGGATTAGCGGGGTAAATACTTGGGGTTACGGGGAACATGTCTGGGTGGGATTGTCCCTTAGTGTCAGGGGGATTGCGTGGGGTTATAGGGATAGGGCCTGGGTGGGATTGTTGTCGGTGCAGACTCGATGGACTGAATGGCCTCCTTCTGCACTGTAGGGATTGTATGGAGTATCCCATGTGCCTTCTTAACCACCTTATCTACCTGTCCTGTTGCCTTCAGGGAACTAGGAACATGCATCCTAAGGTCTCTCTGGTCCTCTGTACTTCCTAGCGTCCCACCGTTCATTGTGTATTCCTTTGCCAAAATGCATTCCCTCACACCTTTCAGGGTTAAATTCCATTGGCCACTGTTAGAACATAGAACAGTACAGCACAGAACAGGCCCTTCAGCCCACGATGTTGTGCCGAGCTTTATCTGAAACCAAGATCAAGCTATCCCACTCCCTATCATCCTGGTGTGCTCCATGTGCCTATCCAATAACCACTTCAATGTTCCTAAAGTGTCTGACTCCACTATCACTGCAGGCAGTCCATTCCACACCCCAACCACTCTCTGCGTAAAGAACCTACCTCTGATATCCTTCCTATATCTCCCA
Source organism: Mustelus asterias (assembly GCF_964213995.1). Taxonomy (NCBI): domain Eukaryota; kingdom Metazoa; phylum Chordata; class Chondrichthyes; order Carcharhiniformes; family Triakidae; genus Mustelus; species Mustelus asterias. Next base: position 14,700,075 of record NC_135802.1, read on the forward strand.
CCATGAACCCTATAGTTATGCCCCCTTGTAATAGCTCCATCCACCCGAGGAAATAGTCTGTTCTGCCAATCTGACCAGCCCATCTATATCATCCTGTAATCTAAGGCTTTCCTCCTCACCCTTTTACCACACCAGCAAGTTTCAAGTCATGAGCTCATCAATATGAACTTGGTTGATCATCTGAAAGTGGTGATTACTCAAGAGGCTGAAACCGGAAGCGTGCAGTTCATCTCGGACAGTTGTGGGACTGGAGGAGGTTATCGATATGACAAATTGGGGCGATTTGAAAATGGGAATGAAAATGTACAAGTTGGTAGGTGTGAATCAAGGAACAACAAGGTCATCTATGTGCGGATCCACAAGAGATGAGTGAGATCCTAAATGAATATTCCTCATCAGTATTTACTGTTGAGAAAAACATGAATGTTAGGGAACTTGGGGAAATAAATAGTGATGTCTTGAGGAGTGTACATATTACAGAGAAGGAGGTGCTGGAAGTCTTAAAGCGATCAAGGTAGATAAATCCCCGGGACCTGATGAAGTGTATCCCAGGACGTTGTGGGAGGCTGGGGAGGATATTGCGGGGAGATATTTGAATCATCGACAGTCACGGGTGAGGTGCCTGAAGATTGGAGGGTGGCAAATGTTGTGCCTTTGTTTAAAAAGGGCTGCAGGGAAAAGCCTCGGAACTACAGGCCAGTGAGCCTCACATCTGTGGTGGGTAAATTGTTGGAAGGTATTTTGAGAGACAGGATCTACAGGCATTTAGAGATGCAAGGACTGATTAGGGACAGTCAGCATGGCTTTGTGAGTGGAAAATCATGTCTCACAAATTTGATTGAGTTTTTTGAAGGGATAACCAAGAAGGTAGATGAGGGCAGTGCAGTTGATGTTGTCTACATGGACTTTAGCAAGGCCTTTGACATGGTACCGCATGGTAGGTTGTTGCATAAAGTTAAATCTCACGGGATCCAGGGTGAAGTATCTAAATGGATACAAAATTGGCTTCTTGACAGAAGACAGAGGGTGGTTGTAGAGAGTTATTTTTCAAACTGGAGACCTGTGACAAGCGGTGTGCCTCAGGGATCGGTGTGGGTCCACTGTTATTTGTCATTTATATTAATGATTTGGATGAGAATATAGGAGGCATGGTTAGTAAGTTTGCAGATGACACCAAGATTGGTGGCATAGTGGACAGTGAAGAAAGTTATCTCCAATTGCAACGGGATCTTGATCAATTGGGTCAGTGGACTGACGAATGGCAGATGGAGTTTAATTTAGACAAATGCGAGGTGATGCATTTTGGTAGATTGAACCAGGGCAGGACTTACTCAGTTAATGGTAGGGCGTTGGGGAGAGTTACAGAACAAAGAGATCTGGGGGTACATGTTCATAGCTTCTTGAAAGTGGAGTCACAGGTGGACAGAGTGGTGAAGAAGGCATTCGACATGCTTGGTTTCATCGGTCAGAACATTGAATACAGGAGTTGGGACATCTTGTTGAAGTTGTACAAGACATTGGTAAGGCCACACTTGGAATACTGTGTGCAATTCAGGTCACCCTATTATAGAAAGGATATTATTAAACTAGAAAGAGTGCAGAAAAGATTTACTAGGATGCTACCAGGACTTGATGGATTGAGTTATAAGGAGAGGCTGAATAGATGGGGACTTTTTTCTCTGGAGCGTAAGGGGCTGAGGAGTGATCTTATAGAGGTCTATAAAATAATGAGGGGCATAGACAAGGTAGATAGTCAATATCTTTTCCCAAAGGTAGGGGAGTCTAAAACTAGAGGGCATAGGTTTAAGGTGAGAGGGGAGAGATACAAAAGTGTCCAGATGGGCAATTTTTTCGCACAGAGGGTGGTGAGTGTCTGGAACAAGCTGCCAGAGGTAGTAGTAGAGGCGGGTACAATTTTATCTTTTAAAAAGCATTTAGATAGTTACATGGGTACAATGGGTATAGAGGGATATGGGCCAAATGCGGGCAAGTGGGATTAGCTTCGCGGTTTTAAAAAAAAAAAGAGCGGCATGGACAAGTTGGGCCGAAGGGCCTGTTTCTATGCTGTAAACCTCTATGACTTTATGACTCTATAAATCATAGAATCCCTGCAGTGCAGATGGAGGCCATTCGGCCCATTGTGCCTGCACTGAAAGCAATCCCACCCAGGCCCTATCCCTGTCACCCCATATATTTACCTAACGCTAAGGGGCAATTTACTACAGCCAATCCACCTAACCCACACATCTTTGGACTGTGGGTGGAAACCGGAGCACCCACAGGAAACTCCACACAGAAGCCGGGATTCGAACCCAGGTCCCTGGTGTTGTGAGGCAGCAGTGCTAACCACTGTGCCACCATGCTGTCTTCCCTCTCCTGCCATCTGCTGCCAACTGTCTACTGGTAACAAGAGTCATCAAACTACAACCAGAACTGCTACCTCACAGCGCCAGGGACCCAGGTTCAATTCCACCCTTTTGTCACTGTCTGTGTGGAGTTTGCACATTCTCCCCGTGTCTGCGTGGGTTTCCTCCGGGTGCTCCGGTTTCCTCCCACAGTCTGAAAGACATGCTGGGTAGGTGGATTGCCCATGCTAAGTTCTCCCTCAGTGTACCCGAACAGTCGCCGGAGTGTGGCGACCAGTGGATTTTCACAATAACTTAATTGCAGTGTTAATGTAAGCCTACTCGTGCCACTAATAAATAAACTTAAAAACCTGAATCCTCTGACCTTGTCTTTTTTTTTAAACACAGGGCTCGCTATCTGACTATCTGAAGGGGAATGTGATCAGCTGGAATGAACTCGGTCACATTGCGGAGACCATGTCTTGTGGATTGGCTTTTCTTCATGAAGACATTCCCCGCTGTAAAGGAGAAGGACCGAAGCCAGCCATTGCCCACAGGTACTGAGTGAGGGACAGGTTGCCATTTTAACAATCCAGTTGTGGGCAGTGCTGCGAGTTAGTCCAACAAAAGGAAAGACTTGCTTCTGCGTCTTCAAGTGATTGACAGCCATTGAAGTACCTCTGAAGAGTAGTTATTGTTTTGATATGGGAACGCAGCAGCTAAATAGCACCCAGCCAGATCTCTCAAACAGTGACATGATAAAGACCAAATCATTATGTTTTTATAGCGACATTAATTTAGGGATATTTCTGTCCATGAACCCTGGGGTTAACACCCCGTCCCCCCCCGTGTTCATCATTGTACAGTGCCAAGGGATCTTTTGTATTGGGGGAGGTGATGGCCCAGTGGTATTATCACTCTACTATTAATCCAGAAACTCAGCTAATGTTCTGGGGACCCGGGTTCAAATCCCACCACGGCAGATGGAATTTGAATTCAATAGAAAATATAAACGATCTGGAAGAAGGTGTAACTGGGGTGATCAGTAAGTTTGTGGATGACACAAAAATGGCTGGACTTGCAGATAGTGAGGAACATTGTCAGAGGCTACAGAAGGATATAGATAGGCTGGAAATTTGGGCAAAGAAATGGCAGATGGAGTTCAATCCTGATAAATGCGAAGTGATGCATTTTGGTAGAACTAACATAGCGGGGAGCTATACGATAAATGGTGTAGGTACGCAGAGGGACCTGGGGCTGCAAGTCCACAGATCCTTGAAGGTGACGTCACAGGTGGTGAAGAAGGCATATGGCATACTTGCCTTTATAGGACGGGGCATAGAGTATAAAAGTTGGGGTCTGATGTTGCAGTTGTATAGAACATTGGTTCGGCCACATTTGGAATACTGCGCCCAGTTCTGGTCGCCACACTACCAGAAGGACGTGGAGGCTTTAGAGAGAGTGCAGAGGAGGTTTACCAGGATGTTGCCTGGTCTGGAAGGGCTTAGTTATGAGGAGAGATTGGGTAAACTTGGGGTTCTTCTCGCTGGAAAGACGGAGGATGAGGGGTGACCTAATAGAGGTGTATAAAATTATGAAAGGCATAGATAGGGTGAACAGTGGGAAGCTTTTTCCCAGGTCAGTGGCGACGTTCACGAGGGGTCATAGGTTCAAGGTGAGGGGGAGAGGTTTAACAAGGATATCAGAAGGACGTATTTTACACAGAGGGTGGTGGGGGCCTGGAATGCGCTGCCGGGCAAGGTGGTGGAGGCGGACACACTGGGAACGTTTAAGACTTATCTAGATAGCCACATGAACGGAGCGGGAATGGAGGGATACAAAAAATGGTCCAATTTGGACCAGGGAGCGGTGCGGGCTTGGAGGGCCGAAGGGCCTGTTCCTGTGCTGTATTGTTCTTTGTTTGTTCTTATATCTGGAATTATGAATTTGCTGATGACCATGAAACCATTGTCGTAAAAACTCATCTGGTTCACTAATGTCCTTCAGGGAAGGAAATCTGCCATCCTTACCTGGTCTGAACTACGTGACTCCAGAGCCGCAGCAATGTGGTTGACTCTCAACTGCCTCGGGCAACTATGGATGGGCAATAAATGCTGGACTCTGGTCTAGCCCCCAACAACAGCAAATGTTGACCCTTCAGGAAACCAACAGAACTTTCAAAACAACAGGGAGAGAGGGAAAACACTTCTTCTTAGCTTGCTGTCCCTTCTAAAACCTAAAAACTCAAACTTGCAGCTCCAAAGTGAAAGTGTAAATGAAAATCCCTGTCATCTGACCTGCCCACGGTTTGTTTTCCTCCCAGCAATGACATCATCTAAAGCTGTGAGCATGAATTTTTGAAAAAGCTCTTAAAGGTACACTAACGTCACAGTGGCCATATAGCCCCTCAAGCCATTCGGTTTGAACATGGCTGTTTTGTGTACATTTAGCTCCTTTACTCCACACCTCCCCTCACCGATCTTACCAATCAAGCTCCAATTGATCCCATCACCTTTACGGGGAAATAATTCCAGATTTCTATCACCCTCGAGAATGCTGTCCAACCGATTGGACCAGTTTGTGAAGAGGACAGATTTTGTGCAGCTGAGGATGATGGGAAGGCTGTGGTGATCGGCACGATCGTCAGTGACTGAAAGGGCGAGCGGAATGATTCTTGATCTGCAAGCTCTTGGAACAGCTCGGGGCACAGAGAGTCCTGGCTTGGCAGGGCTCTGGTGTGAGCCGACACCTTCACTTGCCGGGGCCTTCCTTCAGCAGCCTCACATCTGTTTGTTTCAAAGTTTGCTTTCCTGGCTGTCGTCTTCCAGCTGTCTCTGGTTGGCGGCCTCCCACCCCCGCCTCCATTAGTCAGTGTCAGCCAGGGAGATCTGTCTCGTCAGCTGGTCTTTGAAGCAGTTGTGAGGTGCACCTCAATCTCATTTACCCGAGGACAGTTACATTCGATAGTATGGTACTGACGACACAGGAACAGGCCCAGTTGGCCCAATTAGCCTGTGCCACTGTTTATGCCCACAAGAACCTGACCAAACTACCCTTCTACCCCTTTCTTCAACCCATGTTTATCTAGCTTCCCCTTAAATACAACCAAACTATTCACCTTAACCAGTTGGTAAGATCCGGTTAGGGACCATTAACATTTAACAAGAATTCTGGCAACCAAATTTTAACCAATGTCTTTAAACAAAAACAAACTTTATTGAATATAAAAGACTGAAAACAAACCCGAGCACTGTTAATTTAATAATGTGGTTTATAAATACATACACGGGTTATGCAATCAGCTTTACTTGTGTACTTTATGATATCATAAAGGTGTATTCCAAAAAAAGTTATATTCTTCAAAAAGTTATATTTCAAATAAATTATATTCTCAAAAAAATTATATTCTGTTATATTCCAAATAAATTATATTCTCAAAAAAATTATAATCCAAATAAATCATATTCCAAATAAAGTATATTCCAAATTAATTGTATTCTCAAAAAAGTTATATTCCAAATAAATTATGTTCTCAAAAACGTTATATTCCAAATAAATTATGTTCTCAAAAACGTTATATTCCAAATAAATTATGTTCTCAAAAACGTTATATTCCAAATAAATTATATTCTAAATAAATTATGTCCCAAATAAATTGTATTCTCAAAAACGTTATATTCCAAATAAGTTGTATTCTCAAAAAAGGTTATATTCCAAATAAATTGTATTCCAAATAAATTATATTCTCAAAAAATGTCATATTATCAAAAAAGTTATATTCTTTAAAAAAAAGCTAATATTCTAAAACACATGAAGCATGAGCTAGATATTCTCACCACAGTCCTTGTGGAAATCTCCATTCTTTTAATGGTTAGACACTTGGTGAAGGTCAGCTAATTAAACTATAAAATGCACGGTTTGTCTTGAGGAAAAACTCAGATGGTGAATCTATTTCTAGTTTGTTGTAACCATTCTGTGAGAATCGGATGCGTAGAAACATGAAACCGAGGATCTTTGAAGGAAGGGCTTTATGCCCAGTGACTGTGAGCAAGTGAACTGCGGGAGGGGGAGGAGGGGTGGGGGGACAGACCTGCCGTCTCCGGTTTCACAGGGAGTTTGTTTTGCTGTATCAGTCTATTTTCTGCAAGACTCTCTTTCATGTTTCAGCTTGGCAGGAGGTTGGCAACAGGTTAAGATATCAGGTAACCTGTCGTAAATTGACACTGTGATCTAATAGTAACCTGTCACAGTCCTGAGATTTCGACAGAGCTACTTTGAAACATAGAAACCCTACAATGCAGAAGGAGAACATTCGACCCATCGAGTCTGCGCCCACCACAATCCCACCCAGGCCCCATCCGTAGAACCATAGAAAATTACAGCTCAGAAACAGGCCTTTTGGCCCTGAAACTCCACATATTTACCCTGCTAATCCCGCTAACATACACATCCCGGGACACTAACGTCGTAAGAGGAACGGTTGAGGACTCTGGGTCTGTACTCGTTGGAGTTTAGAAGGATGAGGGGGGATCTTATTGAAACTTACAGGACACTGCGAGGCCTGGATAGAGTGGACGTGGAGAGGATGTTTTCACCAGTGGGAAAAACTAGAATCAGAGGGCACAACCTCAGGCTAAAGGGACGATCCTTTAAAACAGAGATGAGGAGGAATTTCTTCAGCGAGAGAGTGGTGAATCTGTGGAACTCTTTTTGCTGCAGAAGGCTGTGGAGGGCAGGTCATTGAGTGTCTTTAAGACAGAGCTTGATTAATAAGGGGATCAAGAGTTATGGGGAAAAGGCAGGAGAATGGGGATGAGAAAAATATCAGCCATGATTGATGGTGGAGCAGACTCGTTTGGCCGAGTGGCCTAATTTTGCCCTGTCTTAAGGTCTTATGATCTAATTTAGCATGGCCAATCAGCCTAACTTGGAACATTTTTGGACTTGGGAAGAAACCAGAGCACCCGGAGGAAACCCACGCAGACACAGGGAGAACGTGCAGACTCCATACAGACAGTGACCCGAGCTGGGAATCGAACCCCCCAGGTCCCTGGAGCTGTGAGGCAGCAGTGCTAACTACAATGCCACAGTTTGGAGGAAAGAAATTGTCAAGTAATTTGCACGAACTCCAGTATAGAAAATCAACATGATCTTGATGGGCTGAATGGCCTCCTGCTGTGCTGCAATGACTCTGGGTGGGATGTCCCACCTCCAGAACTGAAAGCAGGTTCCGAGGTCCACGCAGGCAGGCGCTGAGACCCTGAGCGGCATTACAACAGCAGCCAATTAAGAGGCAGTTGCCACTGGGACGACAGCCCAGTTGAGGACAGTGACACGTCTGCCAGACCCAATCGGAGGGCCGACAGCTGAGCAGCGCCACCATTGGAGTTGGCCATTGCTGGGACTGCAGGAAGAAGGGCCGCCATGTTGAGGCCCCCTCAGAAGCCCAGCAGGTTTGACCTGTATGGTGCTGCGGCCCAGCGGGCAGGCCCCAGCGATTGAAGAGGTACCGTGAGAGGCAACATGGGGGCGGTGCCCTCTCGGGGGGTCATGGAGCGGCCATTAAAGAATTCCGCCCCCTCCCTCAGACTCACTGGGACACCGCCCAAGGTTTACTTGGCAGTGTCCACACAAGGCCTGTCCCGACAGTGGCTAAAATATCAGCGGGGCCGGGAAGTTACTGGTAATTGTCCAAATAATTGATTTAATTGGCTGCCTGCCTCCAGTAGGGAGGGGGCTATGCCACTGGCATTCCCTTCGTTGGGTTGGGAATATCCTGTGATGTCGGAAAGATTCCTCCCATTCTCTCTCTCCAGGAGGCTAAATAAATGCATCCGACAATTCAATGGCTTTCTTTTTATTCATTCATGGGACATGGGCGTCTCTGGCTGGCCAGCATTTATTGCCCATCCCTAGTTGCCCGAGGACATTTGAGAGTCAACCACATTGCTGTAGCTCTGTAGCCACATGTAGGTCGGACCAGGTAAGGGTAGCAGATTTCCTTCCCTAAAGCACATTAATGAACCAGATGGGTTTTTCCGACAATCAAAAATGGTTTACAGTCATCCGTAGATTTTTGATTCCAGATGTATTTATTTTATTGAATGCAAATTCCACCAGCTGCCATGGCAGGATTCGAACCCGGATCCCCAGAACATTTTTGGATTAATAGTCTAACGATAATACCACTAGGCCATCGCCTCCCCCTGAGCTGCACTCTCACTAAAAAAAGAACACACTTCAACTATCGAATGCCTTCAAAGCTGAGAGGTGGACTATGCTGGCTTTTAAATTTGTTTTTCTCCCCCTTCCCCTTACCTTTCCAAATACCCTGGTATTTTTTCCCTCCAACTCTGGATTGGGGATGTTTGCCGTCAGCAGTGACTGGTTATCAGGGCCACTGCCACTTGTTGGTTGTCTGTCTGACTGACTGTGTTAAACCACTGTGAGCTTATTGCCTGTGTGTGTGTGACATGCCTGGACATGCCCCTGCCGGCCCTGCCCGGGACTCCTCCCCCCGGTCCAGGTATAAAGGTGACTGCTCCCCACCCCCTGCCTCAGTCTCTGGACCAGTTCATCGGCATGGGTGTGCTCCAAGTCTTTTGCTAATAAAAGCCTATTTGTTCTTGCATACAAACTAGCCTTTGCTTGATTGATGGTGCATCACTGACTGACTGACACACCGGTTCTGTTTTTGTGACACTGGGTTGGGCTGGAGGAGGAATATTACACTTTTTGTCCAGTCCCAGAGCGGTTGGGGAGTCCAATTTGAGGATGATATAACGAGGTGAGCTGGTGCATGTCGGAAAGAAATTCCACGGATCTTTAAACATCATTTTGAGATCCCTAGCCTTTTATAGAACCATAGAATCCCTACAGTGCCGAAGGAGGCCATTCGGCCCATCGAGTCTGCACCAACAACAATCCCACCCAGGCCCTATACCTGTAACTCCATGCATTTACCCTGCTAATCCCCCTGACACTAAGTGGCAATTTTAGCAGGTTCAATTCCCCCTAGGGTGGCACAGGGCGGGGACCCGGGTTCGATTCCTGGCTTGGGTCACTGTCTGTGTGGAGTTTGCATGTTCTCCCTGTGTCTGCGTGGGTTTCCTCCGGGTGCTCCGGTTTCCTCCCACTGTCTGAAAGACGTGCTGGTTAGGTGCATTGGCCATGTTAAATTCTCCCTCAGTGTACCCGAACAGGCGCTGGAGTGTGGTGACTAGGGGATTTTCACAGTAACTTCATTGCAGTGTTAATATAAGCCTACTTGTGACATTAATAAATAAACTTAAGAGAAAATATAACCTACACATCTTTGGAATGTATATTTGGGGTCACTTTGTAAATAAGTAAAGTTGTTTTATTGTGGCTGGTACATTTGCGGGATTGCATTTTGCAATTTTTTCCATATTCGTGTAAAACCACATGAAATGTTTTTGCTAGTTAAATAAGGCAATAGACAAAAAGGAAGATTTTTTTTCGTTTGGACTGTGTAATGCTGCCTCCTGGAGATATTTTACTGTCATTGCAGCTCTCAGTCTCTGGCATCAGGTTCCTAAGTTGCATTGGCGTTTAGTGGGGAGGGGGGGCTCTCTCCCTAAAACAACAGACCCCTTGGATGTACACGTGGGTGGAGCAGCCAACCCTGTTTTGGTTGTTAACACTGTGTATCAACCTGTGGGCAGCATGGTGGCACAGTGGTTAGCACTGCTGTTTCTCAGTGCCAGGGACCCGGGTTCAATTCCAGCCTCGGGTCATTGTCTGTGTGGAGTTTGCACATTCTCCTTGTGTCTGCGTGGGTTTCCTCCGGGTGCTCCAGTTGCCTCCGACAGTCCGAAAGACGTGCTGGTTAGGTTCGTGCAGGGGAAGGGATGGCCTAGTGGTATTGTCGCCAGATGACTAATCCAGAAACTCAGCTCATGTTCCGGGGACCTGGGTTCAAATCCCGCCACGGCAGATGGTGGAATGAGAATTTAATTTTAAAAACCTGGAATTAAGAATCTACTGATGACCATGAAACCATTGTCAATTGTCGGAAAAACCCATCTGGTTCACGAATGTCCTTTAGAGAAGGAAATCTGCCGTCCTTACCCGGTCTGGCCTACATGTGACTCCAGAGCCACAGCAATGTGGTTGACTCTCAACTGCCCTCAAAGGGCAACTAAGGACGGGCAATAAATGCTGGCCAGCCAGCGACACCCATGCCCCACAAATTTATAAAAGAAAGGGTTGATTGGCCATACTAAATTGACCCTCGTGTCAAGGGGATTGGTAGGGTAAGTACGTGGGTTGCGAGGGCCTGGGTGGGATCATTGTTGGTGCAGGCTTGATGGGCTGAATGGCCTCCTTCTGCACTGTCGGGCTTCTGTGATTCTGCAGTGCTCTCCCTCTCGAGGTGCAGTCTGCACAAGACCTAACACAAATAATGCAAAAATGGGAAAGTAATAAACCAACAAACTAACACAATACCAAGAACTAATCATAAAGACAATCATTTACAACAATAGAGTCCATAATAAATAGCAATAGATTCCATTGTAAGTTATCTTGCAATATTCCGGGGGCTTCATCTTCCAGGGTTACACCTCCTGGGATTGCAAATAGTTCATTAAATACCCCCGAGGTCTGAGGTGCCAGGCAGTGTTCAGTGGATAGACTTTGCCACTTCTATGCCAGAAGGTTGAAGGTTCGATGCCCGCTTCATTGACTGGAGCAGATAATAAAGCTGGTGGGTCTTGTGTGTTGACAGAATTTGCAGTAATGGCTCACTGGCAGGAGTGCTTGCGGGTGAGCTGGTAAACTGAAGCTCGATTTTCATCGCGGCTGCACTCGAGAGGCAGAGGTGGGGAAGGTGATAAGAAGATCCCATGGCACTATTTGTGGAGAGAGGGAGTTTTCCATGGTATCCCCTCAGGATAATAGAATCCCTACAGTGCCGAAGAAGGTCATTCGGACCATTGAGTCTGAACCGATCATAACCCAGGCCCTATCCCCATAACCCCACGCATTTACCCTAGCCAGTCCTCCTGACACTAAGGGGCAATTTAGCATGGCCAATCCACCTAACCCGCACATCTTTGGAATGTGGGAGGAAACCGTAACACCCGGAGGAAACCCACGCAGACACGGGGAGAACATGCAGACTCCGCACAGACAGTGACCCAAGCCGGGAATCGAACCCGGGTCCCTGGCGCTGTGAGGCAGCAGTGCCAACCACTGTGCCACCCTATCAATACAATTATTTTCAATTGAATTTGAGGAACGCTCCTGCATCTGTTGATTTGCCGCACTTGAACCCGGAATCACACTGACCTGTTTCTGACCTGCCGATACCCGCTTGGTGTCCAATGATTGGCAACGCTATTCAAAGGTGCTGCTTTAGCACACTGGAAAAGACCCCACGCTGTTCCGGGGCAGCCATGGGAACTATTTCTCCCTCAGCCAACATCACAGATCAGTTTATCGGGTCATGATTCTGTTGCTGTTTGTGGGAGCTTGCTGTGCACCAAATTGGCTCCTGCATTTATTTGATTTGATTTATTATTGTCACATGTATTAGTATACAGTGAAAAGTATTGTTTCTTGCGCGCTATACAGACAAAGCATACCGTTCATAGAGAAGGAAAGGAGGGAGTGCAGAATGTAGTGTTACAGTCATAGCTAGGGTGTAGAGAAAGATCAACTTAATGCAAGGTAAGTCCATTCAAAAGTCTGACAGCAGCAGGGAAGAAGCTGTTCTTGAGTCATTGATAAGATATTGGTACGGCTACACTTGGAATACTGTGTACAGTTCTGGTCACCCTATTATAGAAAGGATATTATTAAACTCGAAAGAGTGCAGAAAAGATTTACTAGGATGCTACCGGGACTTGATGGTTTGAGTTATAAGGAGAGGCTGGATAGACTGGGACTTTTTTCCCTGGAGCGTAGGAGGCTGAGGGGTGATCTTATAGAGGTCTATAAAATAATGAAGGGCGCAGATCAGCTAGATAGTCAATATCTTTTCCCAAAGGTAGGGGAGTCTAAAACTAGAGGGTTTAAGGTGAGAGGGGAGAGATACAAAAGTGTCCAGAGGGGCAATTTTTTCACACAGAGGGTGGTGAGTGTCTGGAACAAGCTGCCAGAGGTAGTAGTAGAGGCGGGTACAATTTTGTCTTTTAAAAAGCATTTAGATAGTTACATGGGTAAGATGGGTATGGAGGGATATGGGCCAATGGCGGGCAATTGGGACTAGCTTAATGGTTAAAAACTGGGCGGCATGGACAAGTTGGGCCGAAGGGCCTGTTTCCATGCTGTAAACCGCTATGACTCTATTGAGTCGGTTGGTACATGTCTTTGATTACAGCAGCGACTGTATTTGATTGGCTGAAAGAGGCGTTGTTAGTCATGATAGGCACTAAATAAATGCAGTTTTCTTTACTGAATGGGAGGGGGCAGACCTGAGGGACTGAATGGCCTCCCCCTGATCCCCTCCCTCTCTCTCTGTCTCAGGTTCCTGTATCAATGCTGCTGATTCATGTTGTGTCTGTTGCGTGTGTTGAGAGGAATGTGGAGCATTGCCTCTAACCCTGTCCCTTCCCCTCTCTTGTCTGCAGGGATTTTAAAAGCAAGAACGTGCTACTGAAGCTGGATCTGTCGGCGTGCATTGCCGATTTTGGGCTGGCTGTCAGGTTTGAACCCGGAAAACCGCCTGGGGACACGCACGGACAGGTAAAGCCAACGCTGGGAGGGAGGCGCACCGAAAAAACACAGCCAGCCACCAGAAACAGGAGCAGCGGCCAATCAGCCCGCCCCTCGAGTCTGCTCCCCCATTGATACATCCCCTCCCCATCCAACCCCTTTCACCCCCTGAGAGACCTGCCCCTCGTGGCCTTCTATGTCCTTTTTTATTCATTCGTGTGACATGGGTGTCGTGGGTTGGCCACCATTTATTGCCCATCCCTAGTTGCCCGAGGGGAGTTGAGAGTCAACCACATGGCGGCACAGTGGTTAGCACTGCTGCCTCACAGCGCCAGGACCCGGGTTCAATTCCCGCCTTCTGTCTGTGCGAAGTCTGCACGTTCTCCCCGTGTCTGCATGAGTTTCCACCGGGTGCTCTGGTTTCCTCCCACAGTCTGAAAGACGTGCTGGTTAGGTGCATGCTAAATTCTCCCTCAGTGTACCCGAACAGGCACCGGAGTATGGTGACACAGTAACTTCATTGCAGTGTTAATGTAAACCTACTTGTGACACTAATAAATCAACTTTCAAACTTGCTCTGGCTCTGGAGTCACATGTAGGCCAGACCAGGTAAGGACTGCAGATTTCCTTCCCTAAAGGACATTAGTGAACCAGATGGGTTTTTCCGACAACCGACAATGGTTTCATGGTCATCAGTAGATTCTTAATTCCAGATTATTTTTTATTGAATTCAAATTCCACCAGATGCCCGTGGCGGGATTCGAACCCGTCTCCCCAGAACATTAGCTGAGTTTCTGGATTAATAGTCCAGCGATAATACCACTAGGCCATCGCCTCCCCGTTGTATGGAGCATCCACACCACCCGGGGGTAGAGAAGTCCAAAGATTCACAACCCTTTGAGGAAGTAATGTCTTCTCATCTCAGCACTAAACAATCGGCCCCTTATCCTGAGACTCGGCCTCCGTGTTCTGGATTCCCCAACCAGGGGAAACGATCTCTCAGCATCCACCCGATCAAACCTTTCAGAATTTTGTACATTTCATTCTTCTGAACTCCAGAGAATATAAGCTCAATTTACTCAGCCTCTCATCATAAGACAACCCCCTCAGAGAACAGGATCATAGAATCCCTACAGTGCAGGGGGAGGCCATTTTGCCCATTGAGCCTGCACCGCCAACAATCCCACCCAGGTCCTATCCGCATAACCCCATGCAGTTACCCTGCTAATCCCCCTGACACTAAGGGCAATTTAACATGGTCAATCCACCTAAACTGCGCATCTTTGGGAGGAAACCGGCACACCCAGAGGAAACCCACACAGACACGGAGAATGTGCAGACTCCGCACAGACGGTGACCCAAGCCGGGAGTCGAACCTGGGTCCCTGGCGCTGTGAGGCAGCTGTGCCAAGAACTGTGCCGGACAGGGACCAATTGAGTGAACCTTTGCTGTAACGTCGCCAATGCAAATATAACCGTTTCTTAAAACTGGAGACTAGAACTGCACACACTGCTCCAGATGTGGTCTTATAAAACCCCATACAATTGTAACAAGACTTCTTGTCGTCCATTTGGAGATGCATTATGTAGTTAGAATGGTTAACGGTCAACGGTGATATCCTTATTCACTTGAACTTTCTAAACATGGGGCAGCACGGTGGCACAGTGGTTAGCACTGCTGCCTCACAGCGCCAGGGACCCGGGTTCGATTCCCAGCTTTGGGTCACTGTCTGTGTGGAGCTTGCACGTTCTCCCCGTGTCTGCGTGGGTTTCCTCCGGGTGCTCCGGTTTCCTCCCACAGTCTGAAAGACATGCTGGTTTGGGTGCATTGACCTGAACAGGCGCCGGAGTGTGGCGACTGGGGGAATTTCACAGTAACTTCATTGCAGTGTTAATGTAAGCCTTACTTGTGACTAATAAATAAACTTTAAAAACCTTAATTTAAAAAAAAACAGTTCCTAGCTAATTGTGAAGCTCGACCACGATAGGAAGGACAGAAAGACAACGAAATTAAGGCATTAAATCCTCGCGAGCAGTAATACCCTTGGAGTAACTGCACAAAGAGACAGACAGCGAATCATTGGGTGGGGGATTGCCCATTGCAATCAAACTCTTTAAATTTGAATAATTTCCCCCTTGTCCTTTGTGTCCCTGTTGACTCTGGCTGAATATCGTTTTCCATCTACCATATGGTGGTCGCGCTAACTCCTCCCCCTTGCACCAAACTCATCATGTTGATGGTTTGTGATGGAATATATGTATTGTTCCGGGTCCCCATTGTGAGGCTGGTGAATAGGTGCAGTGTCATTGTGATTAATACCTCGGCTGCTATATAATGGGAATCTGGGTGTCCCTGTAGTGCTCGGAGAAAGGCGCCTGTCTGTGATCTGGAAGCAGTGATGAACACCCTTCGATCTGGCTCCACGATCTCATCCATCTGCTTGGGAAAGATGAAAACACAAACTGCGCTCTGAAAGGAGCGAGGGATGCCAGCCAGTCAGCCATGATGTATGTTGGAGGAGAGGGGGTGTAGGTGCCTGCCAGTGCCAACAGCCCACTGACATCGTCTGTGTGGAAACGGCGAGGTGGGGGGGGGGGGGAGGGTGCAGCACTCTGTGCTAAATACAGCGAAGTGCTGCCCTGTCTGATAACCACTGACTGCAGCTTTTTAGAAAGCTGGTCTCTTCGCAGCTGGTTCGCAAACCACATCCATTTTCTATCCGTGGTTTTTGTTTGGCACTGCAGAGTTGAAGCCACGTTGCAGGCTCTGCCTCTCTGTTCAGCAGCGGAGCAGAGATTCCCGTGCCGTTTGCCTGAACGCTTTGCTGACAGAACTGCAGCTTCATGTGAAACAGATGTGACGAGACCTGCATATAAATCTGATCTAAATTCGACGCGTCCATCGTAAACTGCATGTCAAAGTTTATTTATTAGTCAGAAGTAAGGCTTACATTAACACTGCAGTGAAGTTACTGTGAAATTCCCCTAGTTCCCATGTTCGGGCGTTAAAGGAATCTTTCACCAGGGTGTTCAATCTAAGCTCCTTCTTTATGCAGCACTAGTTTATGTTGCACTCAGCAGTGGCACGGTGGCACAGCGGTTAGCACTGCTGCCTCACAGCGCCAGGGACCCGGGTTCAATTCCCAGCTCAGGTCACTGTGCGGAGTCTGCACGTTCTCCCCATATCTGCATGGGTTTCCTCCGGGTGTTCCAGTTTCCTCCCACAGTCCGAAAGACGTGCTGGTTAGGTGCATTGGCCACGCTAGATTCTCACTCGGTGTACCCGAACAGGCACCGCAGTGTGGCAAATAAGGGATTTCCGCAGTAACTTAATTCCAGTGTTAATGTAAGCCTACTTGTGACACAAATAAATACGCTTTAAGACATAGCGTAGCACGCAATGATAGCGGAAAGCTGTGCGTTAAGTCAGAGGGTTTGGTGAGTGGAGAGGAAAGCAGCTTTGTAAGGTACAGTGTTAGTTTGAGGCAGGGGGAGAACCACTGATAGAGGAGCTTCTGAGTAACTTTGAGGGGACACCCATCATTCATCGAGTCATAGAGCTTTACAGCATGGAAACAGGCCCTTCGGCCCAACTTGTCCATGCTGTCCCTTTTTTACCACTAAGCTAGTTCCACTTGCCTGTGTTTGGTGCATGTCCCTCTAGACCCATCTTACCCATGTAACTGCCCAAATGCTTATTAAAAGACAAAATTGTACCCATCTCTACCGCTACTTCTGACAGCTCGTTCCAGACACTCACCACCCTCTGTGTGGAAAAAAATGCCCCTCTGGACCCTTTTGTATCTCTCCCCCCTCACCTTAAACCTATGCTCTCTAGTTTTAGACTCCCCTACCTTTGGGAAAAGATATTGACTATCTAGCTGATCTGTGCCCCTCATTATTTTATAGACCTCTATAAGATCACCCCTCAGCCTCCTACACTCCAGAGAAAAAAGTCCCAGTCTTTCCAATCTCTCCTTGTAACTTAAACCATCAAGTCCCGGTGGCATCCTAGTAAATCTTTTCTGCACTCTTTCTAGTTTAATAATATCCTTTCTATAATAGGTTGCCCTGCTAATCTTCAGGGGAACAAAATGAGCAAGTTTTCATCTTTGCTGAGTTAGAGTCAGAGAGCACTACAGCATGGAAACAGGCCCTTCGGCCCAACCAGCCCATGCTGACCATGGTGCCCTCCCAGAGATTTACAAGGATGTTGCCAGTCAAGAAAGATTGGGTGGGTTGGAGAAGTTTGCTTTGGAACAGAGGAGGCTGAGGGAAGAGGTCCAAAGATGTGCGGATTAGGTTGATTGGCCAAGCAAAATTGTGGGGACTATAATAGCACAACTGTAGCCTTGATTGCTTCATTTACCCTGTCTGGCACAATTCTAACTCACTAAATCTGTTCACTGTGGAATTAATCTGCATATGAGCTAAGTCCTCCAGTGATGTTGCAACAGGGGTTGTTGAAGGAACAAGAAGAAGATGATTATTTTTCAAATGCAGTAGTGTCAACTTGGTCTAAGAAGCTCAGTGGGATTGGCAGGGTAAATATGTAGGGTTATGGGAATAGGTGGGTGGGATTATGGTTGGTGCAGACTTGATGGGCCGAATGGCCTCCTTCTGCATTATAGGGATCCAAGATTCAATTGAGGTGTATAAAACGATGAAGGGCCCGGGTAGAGTGGATAAGAAAGACTTATTTCCCTTAGTGGAGAGTTCAGTGAGCAGAGAGTTCAGTGAGCAGAGAGCGCAGATAGAAAGAAATTGGTGGACAGGATTAAAGGGAACCAAAAGAGAAAACGCTGGAAAGTCTCAGCAGGTCTGGCAGCATCTGTAAGGAGAGAAAAGAGCTGATATGTCGAGTCCAGACTCGAGTCTTGGACTTAAACGTCAGCTCTTTTCTCTCCTTACAGATGCTGCCAGACCTGCTGAGATTTTCCAGCAATTTATCTTTTGGTTTCAGATTCCAGCATCTCCAGTAATTTGCTTTTATCCAGGGATTAAAGGGAAGTTGGGTAAGCATTTTCACCCAGAGAGTGATGGGAGTCTGGAACTCACTGCCTGTAAGAGTGATAGAGGCAGAGAACTCTTCTCACCCGAGCGATGCACTAGTGATGCTGTAAGAACTGGACGGTGGGATTCAACTGATTCATTCTTTTTCAACTACCTCAGGCTTGACGGGTAGAATGGCCTCCATCTGTACCATAAAATGTCTGTGTTTCCACGATTGTCTAGCTAACGAATGTTTAAAGTTTATTAGTGTCACAAGTAGGCTGACATTAACACTGCAATGAAGTTACTATGAAAATCCCCTAGTCGCCACACTCCGGCGCCTGTTCGGGTACACTGAGGGAGAATTTAGCACGGCCAGTGCACCTAACCAGCACGTCTTTCAGACTGTGGGAGGAAACCGGAGCACCCAGAGGAAACCCACGCAGACACGGGGAGAACGTGCAGACTACACACAGACAGTGACCCAAGCCGGGAATCGAATCCGGGTCCCCGGCGCTGTGAGGCAGCAGCGCTAATCACTGTGTCACCATGTAGGGAACTGGAAAAAGGAGCTTGATGACCTCCATCTAATTCGGGAGAATGAGAAGTATATAGACAGTAGCTTTAGGGAGATAGTTACACCTAAGCAGCAGAGCACAGGAAATTGGGTTACTGTAAGGAGAGGAAATGGCAGTGTGAAAGGACAGGCAGAGCAGGGTTCCCCTGTGGCCATACCCCTCCACAACAGGTATACTGAATTGGATACTGTTGTGGGAGATGCTTTACCTGGAACAAGCTGCGACAGCCGGAACTCTGATACTGAGTCTGGTTCTACAGCGCAAAAGGGTGGGATGAAGAAGTGGAGAGCAGTAGTGATAGGGGACTCGATGGTCAGAGGTACAGACCGGAGGTTCTGTGGTCGGGACAGAGACTCCCGCATGGTTTGTTGCCTCCCGGGTGCCAAGGTCAGCGATGTCTCCGATCGCATGCACAGCGTTCTAAAGTGGGAAGGTGATCAGCCAGATGTCATGGTACACATCGGTACAAATGACGTAGGTAGGAAGAGTGAGGAGGTCCGAAAGAGTGAGTGCAAAGAGCTTGGAAGGAAGTTAAGAAGCAGGACCCCGAGGGTAGTAATCTCAGGATTGCTACCTGTACCACGTGCCAGTGAGGTAGGAGTAGGATGCTTAGGCGGATAAACACGTGGCTGAGGAACTGGTGTAGGGGGCAGGGTTTCTGATTCTTGGATCATTGGGACCTCTTTTGGGGCAGGTGGGACCTGTACAAGAGAGACGGGTTACACCTAAACTACAAGGGGACCAATATACTTGCAGGGAGATTTGTTAGTGTTATTGGGGAGCATTTAAACTAGATTTGCAGGGGGATGGGAACCAGAGTGCCAGAGCAGGTAGTGGAGCAGGGGTAAAAAGACAGGTTAGTTCAAGCAAAATCACAAATGGAAGGGTAGAGTGTGGTGGAAATTTTTTTTTGAGGTGTGTCTATTTCAATGCCAGGAGTATTGTGGGGAAGGCAGATGAGCTGAAGGCGTGGATAGACACATGGAAATATGTGCTGTGCTGGGTAGACTAATGGGACTGAAGGTGGACAAGTCCCCGGGTCCGGATGGAATGCATCCCAGGGTATTGAAAGAAATGTCAGAGGTAATAGTGGATGCATTAGTGATTATTTATCAAAACTCGTTGCATTCTGGGGTAGTGCCGGTTGATTGGAAAACGGCTAATGTTACGCCGCTGTTTAAAAAAGGAAGGAGACAAAAGGCGGGTAACTATAGGCCGGTCAGCTTAACGTCTGTAGTAGGGAAAATGCTGGAATCCATTATTAAAGAGGAGATAGCAGGGCATCTGGATAGAAATAGTTCGATCAATCAGACGCAGCATGGATTCATGAGGGGAAAGTCGTGCTTGACGAACATGTTGGATTTTTATGAAGATGTGACTAGGGCGGCTGATGGAGGAGAACCGGTGGATGCGGTGTTTTTGGATTTCCAAAAGGCGTTTGATAAGGTGCCCCATAAAAGGCTGCTGAAGAAGATTAGGGCACACGGAGTTGGGGGTAGTGTGTTAAAGTGGATTGGGGACTGGCTATCCGACAGGAAGCAAAGAGTCGGAATAAATGGGTGTTTTTCCGGTTGGAGGAAGGTAACTAGTGGCGTGCCGCAGGGATCGGTACTCGGGCCGCAACTGTTTACCATTTATATAGATGATCTGGAGGAGGGGACGGAGTGTAGGGTAACGAAGTTTGCAGACGACACAAAGATAAGTGGAAAAGTGAATCGTGTGGAGGATGGAGAAGATCTGCAGAGAGATTTAGACAGGCTGAGTGAGTGGGCGAGGATATGGCAAATGGAGTATAACGTTGAGAAATGCGAGGTTATACACTTTGGAGGAAATAATAACAAATGGGATTACTATCTCAATGGAAACAAATTAAAACATGCTACCGTGCAAAGGGACCTGGGGGTCCTTGTGCATGAGACGCAAAAGCCCAGTCTGCAGGTACAACAGGTGATCAAGAAGGCAAATGGGATGTTGGCCTATATCGCGAGGGGGATAGAATATAAAAGCAGGGATGTCTTGATGCACCTGTACAGGGCATTGGTGAGGCCGCAGCTGGAATACTGTGTGCAGTATTGGTCCCCTTATATGAGGAGGGATATATTGGCATTGGAGGGAGTGCAGAGAAGGTTCACCAGGTTGATACCGGAGATGAGGGGTTTGGATTATGAGGAGAGGCTGAGGAGATTGGGTTTGTACTCGTTGGAGTTTAGAAGGATGAGGGGGGATCTTATGGAGACTTATAAGATAATGCGGGGGCTGGATAGGGTGGAGGCGGAGAGATTCTTTCCACTTAGTAAGGAAGTTAAAACTAGAGGACACAGCCTCAAAATAAAGGGGGGTCGGTTTAAGACAGAGTTGAGGAGGAACTTCTTCTCCCAGAGGGTGGTGAATCTCTGGAATTCTCTGCCCACTGAGGTGGTGGAGGCTACCTCGCTGAATATGTTTAAAGCGCGGATGGATGGATTCCTGATCGGTAAGGGAATTAAGGGTTATGGGGATCAGGCGGGTAAGTGGTACTGATCCATGTCAGATCAGCCATGATCTTATTGAATGGCGGGGCAGGCTCGAGGGGCTAGATGGCCTACTCCTGTTCCTATTTCTTATGTTCTTATGTTCTTATGACATTATAGCCATTAGTGAAACTTGGCTACAGGAGGGGCAGGACTGGCAGCTCAATGTTCCAGGGTTCCAATGTTTCAGGTGGGATAGAGGCAGAGGGATGAAAGGTGGGGGGGTAGCATTGTTGGTCAGGGAAAATGTTACAGCGGTACTCAGGCAGGATAGATGAGGGAGCTTGTCTACAGAGGCCCTATGGGTGGAGCTGAGAAACAGGAAAGGTATGACCACATTAATGGGCTTGTATTATAGACCACCCAATAGTCAGCGAGAATTGGAGGAGCAAATCAGCGGAGAGATAGCTGACAACTGCAAGAAACACAAAGTTGTGATAGTAGGGGATTTTAATTTTCCACATATAGATTGGGACTCGCATACTGTTAAAGGTTTAGACGGGGTAGAGTTTGTAAAATGTGTTCAGGAGAATTTTCTACATCAGTATATAGAGGTGCCAACTAGAGAGGATGCGATATTGGATCTCCTATTGGGAAATGAGTTAGGGCAGGTGATGGATGCGAGTGTGAGGGAACACTTTGGATCCAGTGATCATAATGCCATTAGTTTCAACCTGATCGTGGATAAGGATAGATCTGGTCCTCGGGTTGAAGTTCTGAACTGGAAAAAGGCCAAATTTGATGAAATGAGAAGGGATCTGGGAAGTGTGGATTGGCACAGGCTGTTCTCTAGTAAGGATGTAAATGGAAAGTGGGAGGCCTTCAAAGGAGAAATTTTGAGAGTGCAGAGTTTGTATGTTCCTGTCAGGATTAAAGGCAAAGTAAATAGGAATAAGGAACCTTGGTTCTCGAGGGAGATTGTAACACTGATTAAGAGGAAGAGAGAGTTGTATGAAATGTACAGGCAGCAAGGAACAGATCAGATGCTCGAGGAGTATAAAAAGTGCAAGAAGCTTCTTAAGAGGGAAATCAGGAGGGCTAAAAGAAGACATGAGGTTGCTTTGGCAGACAGAGTGAAGGAAAATCCAAAGAGCTTCTATAGGTATGTTAGGAGCAAAAGGATAGTGAGGGATAAAATTGGTCCTCTCGAAGACCAGAGTGGTAGACTGTGTATGGAACCAAAAGAGATGGGGGAGATACTAAATGTTTTTTTTGCATCCGTATTTACTGAGGAAACGGGCATGGAGTCTACGGAAATAGGGCAAACTGGTAGGGAGGCCATGGAACCTTTACAGATTAAAGGGGAGGAGGTGCTCACTGTCTTGAGGCAAATCAGAGTGGATAAATCCCCAGGACCGGGCAGGGTATTCCCACGGACCTTGAGGGAAGCTAGTGTTGAACTTGCAGGGGCCCTGGCAGACATATTTAAAATGTCAGTATTCACGGGGGAGGTGCCGGATGATTGGAGGGTGGCTCATGTTGTTCCGTTGTTTAAAAAAGGTTCCAAAAGAAATCCGGGAAATTATCGGCCAGTAAGTTTGACGTTGGTGGTGGGCAAGTTATTGGAAGGTGTGATAAGGGATAGGATCTACAAATATTTGGATAGACAGGGACTTATTAGGGAGAGTCAACATGGCTTTGTGCGTGGTAGGTCATGTTTGACCAATCTATTAGAGTTTTTTGAGGAGGTTACCAGGAAAGTGGATGAAGGGAAGGCGGTGGATGTTGTCTACCTGGATTTCAGCAAGGCCTTTGACAAGGTCCCTCATGGGAGGCTAGTTAGGAAGGTTCAGTCGCTAGGTATACATGGGGAGGTAGTAAATTGGATAAGACACTGGCTCAATGGAAGAAGCCAGAGAGTGGTTGTGGAGGATTGCTTCTCTGAGTGGAGGCCTGTGACTAGTGGTGTGCCGCAGGGATCGATGTTGGGTCCATTGTTGTTTGTCATCTATATCAATGATCAGGATGATAATGTGGTAAATTGGATCAGCAAGTTTGCTGATGATACAAAGATTGGAGGTGTAGTGGACAGTGAGGAAGGTTTTCAAAGCTTGCAGAGGGATTTGGACCAACTAGAAAAATGGGCTGAAAAATGGCAAATGGAATTTAACGCAGACAAGTGTGAGATATTGCACTTTGGAAGAACAAACCAAAGAAGAACGTACAGGGTAAATGGTAGGACTCTGAAGAGTGCAGTTGAACAGAGGGATCTGGGAATACAGGTACAGAATTCCCTAAAAGTGACGTCACAGGTGGATAGGGTCGTAAAGAGTGCCTTTGGTACATTGGCCTTTATAAATCGGAGTATCGAGTATAAAAGTTGGAGTGTTATGGTAAGGTTATATAAGGCATTGGTGAGGCCGAGTTTGGAGTATTGTGTACAGTTTTGGTCACCTAGTTACAGGAAGGATGTAAGTAAGATTGAAAGAGTGCAGAGAAGGTTCACAAGGATGTTGCCGGGACTTGAGAAGCTGAGTTACAGAGAGAGATTGAATAGGTTGGGACTTTATTCCCTGGAGCGTAGAAGATTGAGGGGAGATTTGATAGAGGTGTATAAGATTTTGATGGGTATAGATAGAGTGAATGCAAGCAGGCTTTTTCCGCTGAGGCTAGGGGAGAAAAAAACCAGAGGGCATGGGTTAAGGGTGAAAGGAGAAAAGTTTAAAGGGAATATTAGCGGGGGCTTCTTCACGCAGAGAGTGGTGGGAGTGTGGAATGAGCTGCCGGATAAAGTGGTAAATGCGGGGTCACTTTTAACATTTAAGAAAAACTTGGACGGGTTCATGGATGAGAGGGGTGTGGAGGGATATGGTCCAAGTGCAGGTCAGTGGGACTAGGCATAAAATGGTTCGGCACAGACAAGAAGGGCCAAAAGGCCTGTTTCTGAGCTGTAATTTTCTATGGTTCTATGTATTCAATGGTAGTTTGGACAAGAAACTCGAGGAGTTTTGGGAATGGTGGAGCTGCCCCAGCCACTGGCCATGCCATCAGCTTTGGCACTGTCGTAGTGGCACTGGGTGATACACTGGCACAAGGCGATCCGCCAGCCACTTTGTAGAAAGGGAGTTTTGTGGCACCTTCACAAAGAGCGCACCTTGTTCAAGGGGGAAATGTTCTTTCTTCGCAGGTGGGGACGCGACGATACATGGCCCCCGAAGTCCTGGAGGGGGCGATTAACTTCCAGCGCGATGCCTTCCTCAGGATAGACATGTACGCCATGGGGCTGGTGCTGTGGGAGTTGATAATGAGGTGTACTGCAGCTGACGGCAAGTGTTCACTCCGTTATTTCATTAAAATTACGTCCAGCCTTCAACTCTTATTGCTCATTTGACGCACCCAGGTTGGTAGCGCTCTCCCTTCTGAGTTGCAGAGGTCGATGGTTCAAGGCTCCCTCCAGAGACTTGAGCACGTGGACACTCCCAGTGCAGTACAGAGGGAGTGCTGCCCTGTCAGCGATTCCATCTTACTGAGGAGGTGTTAAAACCAGGTCCCGCCGGCCCTCTCAGGTTGACAGTTACGATTCTACAGCTCTGCTTTGAGAATGAGGGTGCCGACCAACCTTTATCCTTTCACCACGGTCATTATCTGGCCATTATTACATTGCTGTTTGCGGGAGCTTGCTTTGCATAAATTGCCTGCATTCCAACATGTTTCCAATTAACTGTGCAGCTCTCTGGAATCTCCTGGGTTAGTGCTATACAAATGCAGTTCTGAATTCCAAAGAGCACGCCTCATTTACTCAAACTCTCATCAAACAACCCCGGGATTGTACGGGAGGGTTTTAGTGAAACTTCACTGCACAGACTCCAATGCAAATCTACCCTGCCTTAAACAAAGCTGCATCCAGTAATCCAGGTGCGATCCCTTCAAATCCCTCGACAATGGGAGTAAAGTCTCTTTATTCTTGCACTTCTATCCACTTACATAAAGACCAAGGTGCCGTTTGCCCTCCTATGTAACCTGTGCGCTAACTTTCCCCCACCTCTTGTACGAGTACGCTCAAGTCTCTTCAAATATGAGTGTTTACAAGTTTCACACTTTTTAAAGAAAGGACTCTGCTTTTAAAGCCATAGAGGTTTCCAGCATGGAAACAGGCCCTTCGGCCCAACTTGTCCATGCCGCCCTTTTATTGTTCACCACTAAGCTAGTCCCAATTGCCCGCGTTTGGCCCATATCCCTCTATACCCATCTTACCCATGTAACTGTCTAAATGCTTTTAAAAGACAAAATTGTACCCGCCTCTACCACTACCTCTGGCAGCTCGTTCCAGACACTCACCACCCTCTGTGGAAAAAAATGCCCCTCTGGACCCTTTTGAATCACTCCCCTCTCACCTTAAACCTATGTCCTCTAATTTTAGACCTTTGGGAAAAGATGTTGACTATCTAGCTGATCTGTGCCCCTCATTATTTTATAGACCTCTATGAGATCACCCCTCAGCCTTCTACGCTCCAGAGAAAAAAGTCCCAGTCTATCCAGCCTCTCCTTACAACACAAACCATCAAGTCCTGGTAGCATCCTAGTAAATCTTTTTTGCACTCTTTCTAGTTTAATAATATCTTTTCTATAATAGGGTGACCAGAACTGTACACAGTATTCCAAGTGTGGCCTTACCAATGTCTTGTACAACTTCAACAAGACATCCCAACTCCTGTATTCAATGTTCTGACCATTGAAACTAAGCATGCCCAATGCCGCCTTCACAACTCTTATGAGAGGCAAAGTGAATATTGCAGCCATGTAACTGAGAAGATCACTGTACTACTCAAGGCGAAGTCATGTTTCTTGCCTCTCTCTCTGTCCAGGGCCTGTTGACGAGTACATTTTGCCATTTGAGGAGGAGATTGGCCAACACCCGACACTGGAGGATCTGCAAGATGTGGTCGTCCACAAAAAATTGAGGCCTGTCCTGAAAGAATGCTGGTATAAGCATCCGGTACGTATCGACAGCCCTTTACTGCTTGATTGAATAGGATAATGGGGACAAGTGACCAAAAATGGGCCTGAAGTGCAAGGTGTTGAGGACGATCCCTAGAGAGGAGAGGTTGATGGGGGAGGAAAGCTTGAGGCCTAAGCAGCCCTGAGCTGGGAAGCGAAGGAAATCGGGGCGGCACAGAGTGCAGAATGTTTGGATAACAGCCAATAAACAACAAGGGGAGTCTAAATGTACATCTTTAGAGGTACGAGGCAGATTTTTTACACAGTGGGTGGTGGGTGCCTGGAACTCGTTGCCGGGGGAGGTAGTGGAAGCGGATACGGTAGTGACTTTTAAAGGGCGTCTTGACAAATACATGAATAGGATAGGAATAGAGGGATATGGCCCCGGGAAGGGTAAGGGGTTTTAGTTCAGTCGGGCAGCATGGTCGGTGCAGGCTTGGAGGGCCAAAGGGCCTGTTCCTGTGCTGTAATTTTCTTTGTTCTTTAAAACTAGAGGGCGTAGGTGAGAGGGGAGAGATACCAAAGGGTCCAGAGGGGCATTTATTTCACACACAGGGCGGTGAGTGTCTGGAACAAGCTTCCTTGAGGCAGTAGTGGAGACGAGTACAATTTTGGTCTTTTAAAAAGCATTTAGACAGTTAGATGGGTAGGTGGCTGTAGAGGGATATGGGCCAAACACAGGCAATGGAGACTAGCTTAGTGGTTAAAAACTGGGCGGCATGGACAAGTTAGGTTGAGGGGCCTGTTTCTATGCTGGAAACCTCTACGACTATGACTCTAACTGGTCAGAATTTGGAAAATGCTGGAGCAGAATTTAGGATGCAGGTGTATGCTTGTAGCGGTTACATTGTTGGATTATTATTAGAGAGGCTTCGAGAGAGAACAGGAGTTCAGATTCCACCATGGCAGTTTCAGAATTTTGACTTGGATCTTAAGATAATTGGCGAACGAGTCGGGTGAAATGAGGAGAATATTTTATTTCCAGGTGGCACAGTGGTTAGCACCCACCCGGGACCCGGGTTCGATTCTGCGTGGGTTTCCTCCGGGTGCTCCGGCTTCCTCCCACAGTCCAAAGACATGCGGGTCAGGTTGATTGGCCGTGCTAAATTGCCCCTTAGTGTCAGGGGGCTTAGCAGGCTAAATACGTGGGGTTACGGGGGTAGGGCCTGGGTGACATTGTTGTCGGTGCAGACTCGATGGGCCGAATGGCCTCCTTCTGCACTGCAGGAATTGTAGGTGCATTGGCCATGCTAAATTCTCCCTCAGTGTACCCGAACAGGCGCCGGAGTGTGGCGACCAGGGGATTTCCACAGTAACTTCATTGCAGTGTTAATGTAAGCCTACTTGTGACACGAGTAAATAAACTTAAAAACATTAAATGAACGTTAAAGAATTGTGTCTTTCACACAGCCAGTGAAGATTGGGAACGCTGGGTGGAATTTCCCTGTCCCGCTCACTGCGGGATTTGTGGTGGGCGGGACACGGACCATGCAAAGGTCCGTTGACCTTGGGTGGGATTAGTATTAAAAACTGGGCGGCGTGGACAAGTTGGGCCGAAGGGCCTGTTTCCATGCTGGACACCTCTATGACTCTGACTGTAATTGGGCAGAATTTGGAGAATCCGAGGGCAGAATTTGGGATGCAGGTGTATGCTTGTAGCGGTTACATTATTGACGGGAAAATCCCACCCGCGGCGTCTGAGCGGGTGTAGAAGTGGGTTGAATAGTGATTTGAAAAGGGGAATTGGATCGATACTTCAAGGGGGGGTGAAGGAGGATTGGGACTGATTGACCTTTCAAAAGAGCTGGCACTGACAGGCTGGGCCTCTAAACCCTGACTTTTTACTTTCCCCGCAGGGTTTGGC
Source organism: Mustelus asterias (assembly GCF_964213995.1). NCBI lineage: Eukaryota > Metazoa > Chordata > Chondrichthyes > Carcharhiniformes > Triakidae > Mustelus > Mustelus asterias. The sequence goes on from NC_135802.1 coordinate 14,727,981, forward strand.
GCTGTTTTGCGAGACGATCGAGGAATGCTGGGACCACGACGCCGAGGCCCGTCTCTCGGCGGGCTGCGTGGTCGAGCGCATCTCCCAGATCCGCAGACTTATCAATGGCACTACCTCTGACTGCCTGGTAACCATGGTCACTGCTGTCACAAACGTGGACCTGCCAGCCAAAGAGTCCAGCATCTGAGTGTCATTTTTTTTTTCCCGGAGAGAGAGAGAAAAAAAAAACAATATATTGAGAAAACAAATCTGTGTCTTTACCCAGACTCGGTGGAAATCGAACCCACCAAAGCAACACAGCTGCTATTTTAACCTGACGTTTTTTTTTGTTGTTGTTCTTACGGATTCGGAACAATTTACCAGCACATTTACTCTACTGTAATCAATGAACATCTCAGCATTGAAGCATTCAGGTGCCGACCAGTGAATGCAGCAAAAAAACCACCCACAAAACAGGTGCAGGTACCTCAGACTCGAGCCCGTTATAACCGTGTGTGAGTTCCCTCTTCTCCACTCATTTTTGTGTAGCTGTCCTGTCTTTCTCGGCAGCGCTGTCCGTGACGGGTTTTCTTTTCGGAAACAGCAGAAAACGCAGACACGAAACCTGTCATCACCCTGCAAAAACTTTTCAAAACAAAAAAAAGACCACAAAAAGCGGGGAGGGAGGGGAATTTAACAAAAAAAATAAGATGCTGCAATTATAGGAGGAAACTTTTTAGACTGTTACACGCGATTTAACTTCCTCAAGGGATCTACATTTTGACAGTGAGTGCTTAATGGTAAACATGTCTTTCACGGATTGAACGGGTGTCACAGAACATGCGCACGCACACGCACACACATACACACACACACACACGCGGAGGGAGGGAGAAGTTGGCGCGATCTCTTCAAGGGTTGGTTTTTTTCGATGGGAAGAGAACAATGGAGGGAAGAGTTAACAAACTTTTAGCAGCATTTGGACAAAAACAAAAAAAAAAATAACGTAGCTACGAAAGTATTTCTCAGGTAAATTGTGGGGGAGGGGGGTGGTGCGGGGAGGGCTGTTTATTTGAGGCGGGGTTCGTCGGGGGGGCGGGGTGGGGGGGAGGTGGTGGGTGGGGAGTCGTCATCCACAACCACACAAGATACAAAAGAAATTCTTTATTTTGTCTTAAAAGGGGCACGTATTTATGGCCGCGTGGGTGAATGCCGTAAGCAAGTTTAGTGAGTGAATGTCCCTAAACGCTGCTCTTTCGACAGGAGTTTTTAATTTTGCATTGTGCTCAGCAAAACGCAGCAGCGTCGGTTGGGGGGGGCGGGAGGGGGTTAAGAAAATACAAACACATAAATACATGGCTTCCGAGGTTTTAACAAAAGAAAACGAAACAGATTTCACGACCATAGACCACCTCAAAAACCAGAAATACCTCAGATTTTTTCTACCTGTATGATTTTATTATGTATTTGTTAGTTGTGTTGGATGTAGTGCTATTTTAATGTAAGTTGGCTTCTGTGACAAGGGAGTTTAATGAGTTCCAAATTCTTAGGAAGTGCTACCTGTTACCTTGCGGGCATCGTTGTAAATAACTGTATGCAGTTGTCAGATCTTGGCTATAATAAGGTACTTGGGCATTATTTGTCTCAGTTTATGTGCTAGCCTCTCCGCTTATTTCTTCCCACCCGTCGATTTTATTTTTGTAACCCTGTGAGCTCTTGTGAATATTTCACTCTTGTGGTGGGACTTGTTGCCTCCCTTTTTTTTAAAAAAAACAAATGGCTGGCGGCTAAATCTCACAGTGCAGCCTTCCGAACACACAGGCCGGAATTCTCCGGCTGTTCACGCCGGCGGGATTCTCCAGTCCCGCCGGCGGGGATTCTCCAGTCCCGCCGGCAGGATTCTCCAGTCCTGCCGGCGGGGATTCTCCAGTCCCGCCGGCAGCCCCGCTCGCAGATTTCCCGCCGGTGTGGGGTGACGTCTGTGGGAATTCCCATTGACAGCGGTGGGACCAGAGAATCCCACCGCTGGCAAACAACGCGCCACCTCCCGCCAGCGGGAAACACCCGCTGGGAGGCTGGAGAATCCAGCCCAAAATATTTCTTTTCGAAAGCTCTTTAAGTCTCTCTCCTTTTCTTTTAATTTGTGCTCCCCCAGCCCCCTGGTGCCATATTGTTAACTAACAGGGCGATTAGCCGACGTGAGACTAGTGTGAGATTTATTTTTTAAAAATTGGGTTCATGATCTCGTTGTGCTAAATAATGTTCACAAAAATGCCAATACAAGCTGTTCTCTTTTCTTTTTGCAAAACTATTTCTCTGCTGAGGGGGCCAGTACTGTTGAAACGATGGCGAAAACTGCAGCAAATATTTCCCGTTCTATGCATGTACTTTCAGGTTCATCCTTTGCACAGTTTGCTTTCTAAAAAAAAAAATGTAATTTGAAAATTGGCGTCTCCGGTTTGTAAATGTAGCCCTGGCGTTCGAACCAGGGAACGGGTAGGTTTAAAATCTGGAACACTTCCCGTGCGTCGCATCGCGCAGCGCAAGGTGAGACCCCACCGCACCCAGGTCAGGTTTTGGAAAGCCCTCTCAAAATTGAATCACTTTCCTCCGCCTTTTCTCTGGCGGCGTGTCGATTGCGTTTGGTGACAGACAGAAGGTTGAACTCGACATTAAGTATTACGTTGCTGGTGTTTGCACCTCGCGTCCCTGACTGCTGTGTAGCTCAAAAGATTGTGACGTCTTGTCTTTGTGTGCCAGGTGATTTGGCCGTCTCCAGGTGTGCCCCCGGCTCCTTGTGAAAGCCTTGCTCCTCTCTTTGGCAGGTCCAGTCCGTGCTGCCCTCCTTCACCCGATAACGCAGTCAGGGAAGTATTGTGGGCTGGGTTAGCTCAGCCCAGTGTGCTGGGATCAGTCTGGGGAGGCGACTTTTGTGTTCTGGTGCGTCTCAGTAACCACCATTAACCTGTCCGTTCTAATAGCTCCCAGCTTCTCGAGGCCGTCGTCATTGGCTCCAATGCGTTTCACCTTCCCCCCGATGGCAAACTTGATCTGTTCTGTCCGATGATCACATTTTGTAGCAACACTGGGTCTTGTATTGGAAAACGTGATGTTCGAATTGTGCAAAGTCTTGTCGCAAGTTGTTGAGCTGATTCACTTGAGTGTATGTAAGCGTTTCTCTTAATTAAGTGCGACCACGTTTCTCTGAAAGAGGGTGCATTTTCAGTACACGGGAATGTGCACACCTGAAGTGGGCTGGAGAATACAACGCTGTATTTGTTTTTGTGAACACGGTAGGATGATTTCAAATGGAAAAGAAGGAATAATCTTGCCTAAGTAAGATTTTGGAAGGAAATGTCTAGTACCAGTGGCAGCATCTCGTCTCGAACTTCCCTCGTAGGTCTTGGAGATTTGCAAACTTCTGCTGTTTTGTTCTTTCATAGAACATAGAAAGCCACAGCACAAACAGGCCCTTCGGCCCACAAGTTGCGCCGATCACATCCCCACCTCTAGGCCTATCTATATCCCTCAATCCCATTAAATCCCATGTACTCATCCAGAAGTCTCTTAAAAGACCCCAACGAGTTTGCCTCCACCACCACCGACGTCAGCCGATTCCACTCACCCACCACCCTCTGAGTGAAAAACTTACCCCTGACATCTCCTCTGTACCTACCCCCCAGCACCTTAAACCTGTGTCCTCTCGTAGCAACCATTTCAGCCCTTGGAAATAGCCTCTGAGAGTCTACCCTATCCAGACCTCTCAACATCTTGTAAACCTCTATCAGGTCACCTCTCATCCTTCGTCTCTCCAGGGAGAAGAGACCAAGCTCCCTCAACCTATCCTCATAAGGCATGCCCCCCAATCCAGGCAACATCCTTGTAAATCTCCTCTGCACCCTTTCAATGGCTTCAACATCTTTCCTGTAATGAGGTGACCAGAACTGCGCGCAGTACTCCAAGTGGGGTCTAACCAGGGTCCTATAAAGCTGCAGCATTATCTCCCGACTCCTAAACTCAATCCCTCGATTAATGAAGGCTAGTACGCCGTACGCCTTCTTGACCGCATCCTCCACCTGCGAGGCCGATTTAAGAGTCCTATGGACCCGGACCCCAAGGTCCTTCTGATCCTCTACACTGCTAAGAATGGTACCCTTCATATTATACTGCTGCTTCATCCCATTGGATCTGCCAAAATGGATCACCACACACTTATCCGGGTTGAAGTCCATCTGCCACTTCTCCGCCCAGTCTTGCATTCTATCTATGTCTCGCTGCAACTTCTGACATCCCTCCAAACTATCCACAACACCACCTACCTTGGTGTCGTCAGCAAACTTACCAACCCATCCCTCCACTTCCTCATCCAGGTCATTTATGAAAATGACAAACAGCAAGGGTCCCAGAACAGATCCCTGGGGCACTCCACTGGTCACTGACCTCCATGCAGAGAAAGACCCCTCCACAGCCACTCTCTGCCTTCTGCAGGCAAGCCAGTTCTGGATCCACAAGGCAACAGCCCCTTGGATCCCATGCCCTCTCACTTTCTCAAGAAGTCTTGCATGGGGGACCTTATCGAACGCCTTGCTGAAGTCCATATAGACCACATCCACCGCTCTTCCTTCGTCAATGTGTTTGGTCACATTTTCAAAGAACTCAACCAGGCTCGTAAGGCACGACCTGCCCTTGACAAAGCCGTGCTGACTACTTTTGATCATACTAAACTTCTCCAGATGATCATAAATCCTGTCTCTCAGAATCCTCTCCATCAACTTACCAACCACTGAGGTTAGACTCACCGGTCGGTAATTTCCCGGGCTGTCCCTGTTCCCTTTCTTGAATATAGGGACCACATCTGCAATCCTCCGGAACCTCTCCCGTCTCCATCGACGATGCAAAGATCATCGCCAAAGGCTCCGCAATCTCCTCCCTCGCCTCCCACAGTAACCTGGGGTACATCCCATCCGGTCCCGGCGACTTACCAACCTTGATGCCATTCAATAGTTCCAACACATCCTCTTTCTTTATGTCCACATGCTCGATCCTTTCTGTCCACCGCAAACCAGCAGTACAACCACCCAGATCTCTTTCCACCGTGAATACCGAGGTAAAGTATTCATAAATTTCAAATTTTATTTCCGCCACAACTCAATGAGCTCAGTTTTCTGAAGTCTATTTTGTTTGGTTTTGGCATTCTGCCGGTGGCACAGTGGTTGGCGCTGCTGCCTCACAGTGCCAGGGACCCGGGTTTGATTCCTGGCTTGGGTCACTGTCTGTGTGGAGTTGCACGTTCTCCCCGTGTCTGCGTGGGTTTCCTCCAGGTGCTCTGGTTTCCACCCACAGTCTGAAAGACGTGCTGGTTAGGGTGCATTGGCCATGCTAAATTCTCCCTCAGTGTACCCGAACAGACGCCGGAGTGTGGCGACTAGGGGATTTTCACAGTAAAACTTCATTGCAGTGTGTAGCCTCGGTGAGGGAGACCTCCTTGCGGGAAACTTGCGTTGTGTCTGTAAAACGAAAAGCCTCCCACTGGCGAGGAGGTGCCAGAGTCGGAACGTTCTGCCGAGCCGCCAGCACCATACTGCTTCGCCAGCCAACTTCTGGTCCACGTCATCCATTGGCGTGATCACCAAGACAGCATTGTGTGAATCACACAGCACTCAGGGCTTTTCAGGAGGCAGACGGGCAGGAGAGAGTGGAGAGGTGGGGGGGGGAATGATTGGCCCAACCTGGCTAACTCTTCTAGGAGAAGCAGACTAGTATTTGACCTCTTTGTGCAGAAGCTTTGCTGAGTTAAGTCCCACTTGTGCTTCCTTCTGTCCACAAACAAAAACAGGTGCTGAATCATCGTCCAAAGCTCGTGTGATATTGAAATGGCATTTACTTACAACTTGCAAACCATGCCTTTCAGAAATGTCACAAAAACCATACTCAGAATCAATGTTTTTATAACATATTTCTCAAACTCTCTCAGTGTTGTGCATTGGAATGCACCCACCATATGATTCACGCCATCACAAGGCCTCAGAGGATGTTCTGTTCATTTTAAATTTAAAGCTCTATCCCTTTTCCGACATGAGGTGGTCCAACGGTTGTGTGGCATCTTGCTGGCTGGAGCTCCATTTTAGATTATTCTGTCCTTTTCAAAGATCTCTGTCTTTCAGTACAACATGTGCGTGTTGAAGACTGACCAGAAAAAACTTGTTAGTCGTGTCTTGGGACCTTCTGGAGGGAATAGAAACCAGGTTTTTACCAGTCTGGCTGGAGTTTGCGGACATCTTGTGCTCTGCTGTCCTATTCTCTGTCACTGTATGGTACTGTAAATATTCATGGTCTTGTTTTTGCTGTATTTAAAAGTAGAGAGAACAGAAGTGGCACGTGACAAGGTTTGGAGAGCTGTATGATGGGCTGAAGCCTGTGTGGTTTCTTTCTTTGTTGTAGGCCCCAAGCCTAAATTGAGCCCCAGGCCAGCAATAGCTGAGGAGTACGCGGTCCACGGTCAACTTTGGGTAGGGGAATCGGAGAGGGTCTGAGTCATAAAATAGACATTATCGCGTTAAAGTTAACCCAGGTTGGTTCTGTAATGTCAAATTCCCGCCTGTGCTTGGGTTGCTGATGAAGGGTTGTGGCATTATTCAACTCCTTCCAGTACCCCGGAATCACTAATAGTATTAACTCATGGAATACCTGCAAGGTGTTTGATTTAATGTCGCTCGCTGTTTGAAGTTGAAGTAAATCAATTTTGTTCTAGTCTGATCTTGCAACGATGATTTTTAAAAAAGACATCTGGAGCTGACACCCAGAGCAGGCCGAGAAACTGGGTGGGGGTTTTTTTTGTATTTTAACATGTGTCAGTTCCTGATGATCTCCTTTGGGAAGGACTACGTTCCTTTTCAATTGGGGCGGGAAAGGATTCGGCGTTACGGAACTGGAAGGACAAATTTTAGAGCATGTTCAGTGGCCTACTGGCTGCTTCGCCCACCCCCCCTCCCTCTCCAAGTACCTGGTTAGCATCCGCAGATTCTATCGCACCAATTCTAGGAATAACCGTTCTAAGGCGGATTTGGACATGAAACCACAAGACACACACTTCCATGTTTTATCAAGTTGATTGTGGAGGAGAGGGCCAGAGCCACTCTGTAACAGTGCAGGAGGACAGTGTGCGCGTGTTCAGCTGTGTTGGCCTAACCGTCAACACGGAACTGCCCACTCACACCCTGCCCGTGACATCACTCCCCAGAACCGACGCTAGAGCCAGGGATCCATTCCAGCGCTGCACTCCCGGCAGACTTTCCAAATCAAGGAGGGTGCAGGGGTGGGGGGGGGGGGAGATACTAAAGGTCCAGGCAAGTGCCGAAGGTGTGAGGTGGTTGCTAATTTTGCTGGGGTTTTAGGGGGGGGCTAAGGCCCCCGGTGGCTTTGGGTGGTCACAAAAGCCCTTTAATTTATTCAGTTTGGATACGGAACGTACCAGTAAAACGAACAATAAGTGAATGTATATTAGAAGATGCGGGTGATTCCTCTCTCTTTCAGAGCTGAGGGTGAGTTGGAAGATCTGTTCTAATCGTGGACCTGACACATTCAGCTTGTAAACTAAAAATTCCCGTTGGGCTGACAGCTCCCATCTCCACCTGGGCCGGAGGTCCCAAAATATTTTAATTTCAGAGACTGCAGGTTTCACACTCATTGGAGCCAATTTAATTGCCTTTAGTTTCACCAGGCCACGACCAGTATCTTAACCTGCTTTTGGAAACAGAATGCGCATTAATGACCGGTGGTTGTATTAGACAGTCGCGGGGCTAAGGTAGCTGCCCACAGGGAATGCTTCTTAGTCGGGCATAGGCTTCACGAACAGCATAGGCCTTGTTGACCTGCCCGTGGCCACTGCCCCTGGGAGGTTGCAACATTGCACCTGCAGTGGGTCAGTGTTTGGGGCGCGTATTCGCACTGTCGGCGGAGTGAAGCTGGTTTGTCTTGCGCCCTTTCTTTCTTTCTGCTTTCGGTCAGAGCCCGCAGCTGCGGGTATGTGCCAACCTCAGGCGGGGGCTCGTTTCACAAGAACCGTCATCTAACTCATCCTCTGTGCAACTACGACCCAGCGGGGTTGCATTAGTATTTCAAGCTGATCGAGCGAGCCCAGGCAGAGGGGCTGATGCTAGTTGATCACCACTCCCACTGGGTCGTTTTACGCAGGTCGTATCCATTAGCACGTCGTAGGTGTTTAGATCCAAGTGGTGTGGCCTCTCTCGCGGAGTACATTACGCGAAGCGTTTGGGACTGATCCCTGCTTGGATTATAACCTTGAAAGAAAACACTCATCACTGGGGTAATTTTAAGTTAGCGTTCTGCGTATGCCAACACTTGGAACTAATGGAAAGGTGAAGAGTGAGTCAGCAATTGTGCCTTTCCCTGATCTCGTGTGGCAAGCAACTGCTGTGTGTCTTAGCTTGTGTTCTGTCTGAGCTGAAACCCGAGTATTTTGTTTCTTAAATTTAGTTTCTTTCCTTCTCCACGTTGGCCAGCCATTATTAGTTTTATTTTTTTTTGTTTTGTCTGGGTGCAGACCTTGCGATCCAGGTAGTTCAGGAACCAATTACCTCAAACCTCATTAAACAGTGTTGCTAAGCTGGAACTCCTTAATACCGCAGATATAAAACAAAACGAGAACCTCTCTGGATATTCGCACGCGAAAGAAAAACAAAACACTCCCCAGGGATTGAAAAATCTTTTCTCACCGGTCCAGCATCAAAAAAAGACAAAGTACCAAAGAGCTTTGTGAAGCTCTGAAATGGCATTGTGTCGAAAGTGTTTATTTTGAAGGCAATGACGGCAAAAAAATTGTTTCCTCCGACATATCGTTTCCACTGGGTGTTTTTTTGGAGAGGGGGATTGTTGTAGCCTTGTCTTATTGGTTAGAAACCGCTTTTGGGGTACTCTGGGGAAACCACACAGCAGTAGGCCCCAAGTGCTTGGGGTGGCCCTGTGGCACAGTGGTTAGCGCTGCTGCCTCACAGCGTTAGGGACCCGGGTTCGATTCCCGGCCTCGGCTCACTGTCTGTGCGGAGTCTGCACGTTCTCCCCGTGTCTGCGTGGGTTTCCTCCGGGTGCTCCGGTTTCCTCCCACAGTCCAAAGATGTGTAGGTTAGGTGAATTGACCATGCTAAAATTCTCCCTCAGTGTACCTGAACAGGCGCCGGAGTGTGGCGACTAGGGGATTTTCACAGTAACTTCATTGCAGTGTTAATGTAAGCCTATTTGTGACTTTACTTTTTTAAAAAAATCTTATCTCTGCGGCACATTTAAACACAAAGTTAAAGTTTATTTATTAGTCACAAGTAGGCTTACATTAACACTGCAATGAAGTTACTGTGAGAATCCGCTAGTCGCCACACTGCCTGTTCGGGTACACTGAGGGAAAATTTAGTATGGCCAATGCACCTAACCAGTAGATCTTTCGGACTGTGGGAGGAAACAGGAGCACTCGGAGGAAACCCACGCAGACACTGGGAGAACGTGCAAACTCCACACAGACAGTGACCCAAGCGTGGTGGCTAGGGGATTCCCACAGTAACTTCATTGCAGTTTTAATGTAAACCTACTTGTGACACGAATAAATAAACTTTAAAAACTTCAGTGGAGAGCCTAAGGGAACAGTCAGCCAGGATTGAGACAAAAGAGCAGCATCCTGCGCTAACATCGCGTCAGAAAGCGATACCGGGACACAGGCCTGTGGTGTCACTCCTTTCGGCAAAAACACCACTGCAGAGTTTGGTCAGTCGGGCTCCAGTGTGAGAAACCCGCAGAGTACTCGCTGGTAGTTGAGCGACAATCAGAGAGTTATCTCTCATTCCAGACTGACTCAACCTCCAGTTACTGGAGAAGGAACCCAGGATGGATCTTGGGGAACATCTCGGGCAAATCTCGGGTTGGGAAAATAGTTGCTGCCACTTATTTCTGTGGGGGGCAAGGGGGGTGGCTGTATTCGCAAAGCACGTCACCCAGTTTTACCCGATGAAGCCCAATCGTTGTCACTGGAGTTTAAATCCATCTGTGTGGGTTTAGTGAAGCAACTCATTTGAAGTCACGATGACCCCCCTGGACAGAACTCTGCAGAGGGACTTGGACATGAGGCCCACGGGTAAATTAGCAGATCCGTTACGCAATGATACCAAAGGCAGAAAGTTTGTTTGAAGTGTGGCCCTTGTCAGTTGGAGTGGTGAGCAATGGAATTGCTGAGATCCAATGAGAGTATTATGAAACCATTGGGGTTCTGTAACTCCGAGACCAGCCCATCAGGACTGGATGTCACAGTGACTGTCTGGGATGTCACAGTGACTGTCTGTGCGATCTTGTGGACTCTTTCTCCATTGTAATAGTGATTGATTCTTCCTGCATTGCTGGGACCAGGAACAGCCTGCTCTCATTATTAACTGCAAAAATTTCTCAAAAGTTTCTTCCCATGTTCCAGACTGTGACGCTCCTTTTTAACGCATTGAACGTTTGGGAACTCATGTTTGTTTTTAAATTGATTATATGTGCATGCGTGCATGGGGCATGTGCGTGCATATGTATGTGGGAATGGGTGGTATGCACGTACATGTGTGTGTGGTGTGCATGTGGGTGTGTGAGGTATGTGTGCATGTGGTGTGCACGCGTTCGCATGGTGAGTGCATGCGGGTGGTGTGTGCGCCCTGTGATGTGTGCCTGTGCATTTGTGCACGCACGCATTTATGGCGTGGCTGTATGAGTGCAGGTTTGCGGCATGTGTGTGTGTGGTGTATGCATGTGTGAGAGTGCCTGTGGTGTGCGCATTTGCAGTGTGTGTGGTGTGCATATGTGTGCGCATGTGTTCACGTGGTTATACATGTGTTCGTATGGTGTGTGCCTGTGCGCATGTTTACAGCATGTGTGGTGCATGTGCGTTTGCAGCGTGGGTGTGTGTGCGTGTTTGCAGTGTGGGCGTGTGTGGTGCATGCAAACGTGTGGCGCATGCATGCGTGTGTGTGCGCGCCGCTTGTGGTGTTTGTAGCGTGTGTGTTAAGAGATTCTGATCGTGATTGAGTGCAGTGGTACATGATTTGCTTCTTTTGAGATGAATTAATCACAGCTGTAGCCCCACAAGACTAAGTCGCCCAATCCTTTTAGTGTCATTGTGCTTTAATCTGTCTAGTGGCAGATATCAAATTCAAACAAACTCTGCTCTCAACCCCCAGTCCGGGCTGTCTCGGAGCCCATGTGCCACTGCAATGTCTGGATGGGGCCCAGTTGACCTCTGACCCTGGGGTTACCAGTAAAAGCCCAGGCTCTCTCCCTTAACTCAGTCAACCTAATTGGTGTTCAATATGTCTTTTCCTTGCTTCCCAAATGACGCTGCCTGATCTCACTGCCAGCACACAAAAAAAATCTAAATTTAATTTACAGTTTTAAAAAAAGTTGGACTTAAAATTCTTGGGAACTTTTAAATTTGCTGTATCACCATCGTTAGGTTTCTGGAAACAAAAGGCAAGAGAAAAAACATACCTATTGAATCATTCCCTATCCTTGTCGTCACTTGACCATGTCTTTTGGAAGAGTGTGGGGCAGCACAGTGATTAGCACTGCTGCCTCACAGTGCCAGCGACCCGGGTTCAATTCCGGTCTCGGGTCACTGGCTGTGTGGAGTCTGCACGTTCTCCCCGTGTCAGCGTGAGTTTCCTCCGGGTTCTCCGGTTTCCTCCCACAGTCCAAAGAAATGTGCAGGTTGGGTTGATTGGCCATGCTAAATTGACCCTAGTGTCAGGGATTAGCAGGGTAAATATGAGGGGTTACGGGAATGGGGCCTGGGTGGGATTGTGGTCGGTACAGACCCGATGGGTCGAATGGCCTCCTCCTGTACTGTCAGGATTCTATGAATCTGGAGGCAGCTTTGCCTCAAGCTTGATTTGACGGATTTTACATGCTGTGTGGTTTGCCAAGAGCTAATTAGCGGTGTCTCTGAAGTTGCTACCTGGAGAACCTTTCAGTATTTCGAGCAAGTGTCAACAGAGAGAGGGAAAAAAAATGATTAAAAGTTTATGTTCAGCCAGTGTTCTGGGATAAAGCCTGAGTTGGCCTTGAGGGTTCTGTGCAGTAAGAACTCGACTGTTACAAATAGTATTAGCTGTTCCAAATGGGGCAGGACTGATGCCAATAATCTTCTTTCTTTTTGGCCTTGGGTTGCCTTGCAAAACAGACTTTTGAATGCTGTGATGTAGAACTCTTTGGTATTTTTGACTTATTCACATAGCTGGTGAATCTCTTTGAACCATTGCCACAATTCCACACAATGCCATTGTCAAAAATCGCTCAAGGAATAAGAACACCATGGAGCTTTTTATTATTTTTGTTTTTGCATTTTAAAATTTGTTTTTGATTTACGATATTTAAGTCTTGTTTTTAAGTAATTATTTATTTACCAGAGCAATGGTAAGATGACGGATGAACTTGGATTTTAAGTAAAAGAGAGTATATCGAAAGGAAAATGACTTGGGATGAAGGAATTAAGAAGTAGTCTTGCGATCTGAAGGAGGAATTTATTGCAACGCTCTTGAGGACTGATGCTGGGAGAGATTTTGGAAGGATTCTTGATCTTTGGGCCAAACTTCTAAAGTACTGTTTCTTTTACCAGGATGTGAGCTGTATAAAAAAAAATGTGTAGGTTATAATTGACTATTGTAGTTGAAATTGTAGGACAGTGATAGCTTGTACTACTGATTTAACAGAAATTATACTTCTAACAAAAAGAGAGAAAAGACCTGTATAAAAAGATACAGAGGGTTAGGCTATTTGATGTAACCCCTTTGAATTGGAAAGGAAAATAAGTTGATTTTTTTTAAAAAGAAAACTATTAAATGCCCTGAAACTGTCCATCCATTGAATTGCAGTTCTGAAAGGACTACATTATAGGCAGAAGACTTAACTATCATTGTAACATATTTCATACAATTTGCAGTGATCTTTGTTCTTTTTACTGTGGTAATTTTAGAAATGAGTATCAAAACTTTTGACTAGATGCTATGTTGGGGTGTTGCTGTTCCAGTTTCTGGACCGGGTGCCAGAATAAACCAATATGAATGTAGTATTACCCCCACCCCTCACCCTCTTTCCCCCCCCACCCCCATGTAAAGCAGCAACACCACAATAGTAGGAACAGCTAGAAAGGATTATTTCAACTTTATCTTTTTGTATATGAAAATAAACAATAAAAAAAAAACTGAAATTGGGGACTTCTTAATGTTTTTTTTTCACTGGATGGAAGTATCTCTTCGTAAAATCCCCACAGTGCAGAAGGAGGAGGCCTTTCGGCCCATCGAGTCTGCACCAACAACAATCCTACCCTATCCCCATAACCCCATGTGTTTACCCTGTTAATCTCCCTGACACCGAGGGGCAATTTAGCATGGTCAATCAACCTAACCCGCACATCTTTGGGAGTGGGAGGAAACTGGAGCACCCGGAGGAAGCCCACACAGACGCAATGAAAACGTGCAAACTCCACACAGATGGTGACCCGAGGCCGGAATTGCTGTTGCTGATTGGTGTTTTGAAATGGTTGAATGGCTTCCTTGGGTTATATTCCCGCACATGGGAAAGGCAGCGTGGTGGTCATGTTACTGGGCTAGTATCCTGGAGCAATGCTCCAGAGATGCCTACTACTCAGCAGTCAGAGTGAGCCATTCAGCCCCTCGCATCTGCTCCACCTTCCAACAAGGTCATGGCTGATCTGATTGTAGTCTCAACTCCACATTCCTCCTACCACTGATATCCTCCAATACCCCCCAATAAACACAGTGGCTACAAGAGCGGGTCAGAGGTTAGGAATACTGTGGCGAGTAACTTACCTCCTGACTCCCCAAAGCCTGTCCACCATCTACAAGGCACCAGTCAGGAGTGTGATGGAATACTCCCCACTTGCCTGGATGGGTGCAGCTCCAACAACACTCAAGAAGCTTGACATCATCCAGGACAAAGCAGCCCACTTGATTGGCACCACATCCACAAACATTCAATCCCTCCACCACCGATGCTCAGTAGCGGCAGTGTGTACTATCTACAAGATGCACTGCAGCAATTCACCAAAGATCCTTAGACAGCACCTTCCAAACCCATGACCACATCCATCTAGAAGGACAAAGGCAGCAGATACATGGGAACACCACCACCTGCAAGTTCCCCTCCAAGTCACTCACCATCCTGACTTGGAAATATATCACCGTTCCTTCGTTGGGTCAAAATCCTGGAATTCCCTCCCTAACGGCATTGTGGGTCAATCCACAGCACGTGGACTGCAGCGATTCAAAAAGGCAGCTCACCACCACCTTCTCAAGGGCAACTAGGGAAGGGCAATAAATGCTGGCCAGCCAGTGACGCACGCCCATGTCCCATGAATGAATGAAAAAAATACTCCCTTGTTAAGAATCTAACTCAGCCTTAAAAATATTCAATGACCCTGTCCCACTGTTCTCTGGGAAATTGAGCTGCAAAGATTCATGACCCCCCCAAGAGAAGAAAATCTTATGGTCTATATCTTCAATGGGAGACCCCTTATTTTTAAAACTGTCCTCGCGTTCTGGTCTCTCCCACAAGGGGAAACATCCTCTCAGCATCCACCTTGTCAAGTCCCCCTCAGGGTCATCATAGAAATCATGGAAACCCTACAGTGCAGAAGGAGGCCATTCAGTCCATCGGGTCTGCACCGACAACAATCCCACCCAGGCCCTATTCCCCGTAACCCCATGTATTCAACCCGCTAATCCCTCTAACCTACGCATCCTGGGAAACTAAGGGGCAATTTAGCATAGCCAATGCACCTAACTCGCACATCTTTGGACTGTGGGAGGAAACCGGAGCACCCGGAGGAAACCCACAAAGACACAGGGAGAACATGCAAACTCCGCACAGTGACTCAAGCAGGGAATTAAACCCAGTCCCTGGAGCTGTGAAGCAGCAGTACTAAACACTGCCGCCCGTGATGGATCTTGAATGTTTCAATGAGATCATCTGTCAAATCTTCAAATTTAGCCCAACCTGTCCAACATTTCCTCATAAGATAGCCCCCCCAACTTTCCCCACCCTAGTTATCAGTCACCTTGGAACTAGTTATCAGAACCTTCTTGGAACTGCTTCCTAATGCATTTATATCCTAGCGGCCTGGGTTCGAATCCCGCCACGGCAGTTGCTGGAATTTGAATTCAATAAAAAGTATCTGGAATTAAGAGTCTACTGATGACCATGAAACTATTGCCGATTGTCGGAAAAACCCATCTGGTTCATTAGAACATAGAACAGTACAGCACAGAACAGGCCCTTCGGCCCACAATGTTGTGCCGAGCTTTATCTGAAACCAAGATCAAGCTATCCCACTCCCTATCATCCTGGTGTGCTCCATGTGCCTATCCAATAACCGCTTAAATGTTCCTAAAGTGCCTGACTCCACTATCACTGCAGGCAGTCCATTCCACACCCCAACCACTCTCTGAGTAAAGAACCTACCTTGGGCATCCTTCCTATATCTCCCACCATGAACCCTATAGTTATGCCCCCTTGTAATAGCTCCATCCACCCGAGGAAATTGTCTTTGAACGTTCACTCTATCTATCCCCTTCATCATTTTATAAACCTCTATTAAGTCTCCCCTCAGCCTCCTCCGCTCCAGAGAGAACAGCCCTAGCTCCCTCAACCTTTCCTCATAAGACCTATCCTCCAAACCAGGCAGCATCCTGGTAAATCTCCTTTGCACTCTTTCCAGCGCTTCCACATCCTTCTTATAGTGAGGTGACCAGAACTGCACACATTAGTGTCCTATAAGGAAGGAAATCTGCTTTCCTTACCTGGTCTGGCCTATATGGTGGCTCCAGAGCCATTGGTTGAGTAATGAGGTTGAGTCTCAACTGCCCTCTGAAATGGCCTAGCAAGCCACTCAGTTCAAGGGCAACTAGGGATGGGCAATAAATGCTGGCCCAGCCAGCGATGCCCATGTCCCATGAATGAATTAAAAAAATAGAGACCAAATCCATAGCGTTTGCCAGATGTGGTCTCAGCAATGCCCTGTACAACTCTAGCAACACATCTCTATTTCTATACTCCATTCCCCCTGCAAAAAATGACATTCCATTTCCCTTCCTAACCACTTCCTGTACCGTAAGAAGTCTCACAACACCAGGTTAAAGTCCAACAGGTTTATTTGGAACCACGAGCTTTTGGAGCGCCGCTCCTTCATCAGGTGAGTGGAGAGGTGGGTTCAGTGGTGGGATATATAGGCAAAGACACAATTACAAGATAATTACAGATTGGAATGTGAAGAATTGTTGGAATATGAGTCTTTACAGATACAAACAGTGTGCGTGGAGAGAGAGATAATCACAGGTGAATTGATTCAAGCCAGGACAGTTAATAGGATTTTGCAAACCCTGGCAGTACCTAAACCTGCATGCTACCTTTTTGTGATTTGTGTACCAGGACACCCAGATCCCTCTGTACTTCAGAGTTCTGCAATCTCTCCATTTCCGTAATATACTGCTTTTCTATTCTTAAATGGATATTTTGCCACATTCGACTCTCTGCCAAAATATTTACCCCTCATTTAATCTTTCTATGTCTCTTTGTAGACTCATTCTGCCCTCTTTACAACTCACTTTCTGATTTGTCTGTGTGTCATCAGTAGATTTGTTCCACGTTATTGATCTAAATTGTAAATAGTTGAAATCCCGCCACTGATCCCTGTGGCACTCCACTCATCACATTGTACCAATTGGAAAGAAACCCTTCTCTCTGCTTCCCATTAGCTAACCAATCACCCATCTCCCTTGTGAATAAGTTAGCCCCTACACCATGAGCTCTTACTCTGCATAGTAACCTTTGCTAAATGCCTTGTTTTTAAAAAATTATTATTGTCACAAGTAGGTTTACATTAACATTGCAAGGAAGTTACTGTGAAAATCCCCTAGTCGCCACGCTCCGGCGCCTGTTCGGTTAACATTGAGGGAGAATTTAGCATGGCCAATGCAACTAACCAGCAGGGCACATTGGCACAGTGGTTAGCACTGCTGCCTCACAGCGCTAGGGACCTGGGTTCAATTCCCAGCTCGGGTCACTGTCTGTGTGGAGTCTGCACGTTCTCCTCGTGTCTGCATGGGTTTCCTCCGGGTGCCCCGGTTTCCTCCCACAGACTGAAGGATGTACTGGTTAGGTGCATTGACCATGCTAAATTCTGCCTCAGTGTTACTTGAACAGACGCCGGAATGTGGCGACTAGGGGATTTTCACAGTAACTTCATTGCAGTGTTAATGTAAGCCTAATTGTGACTAATAAATAAACTTTAACTTTAAACTTTAGTCTTTTGGCGTCTGGGAGAAAACTGGAGTACCTGGAGGAAACCCACGCAGGAACGGGGAGAACTTGTAGACTCTGCACAGACAGTGACCCAAGGCCAGGAATCGAACCTGGGTCCCTGGCGCTGTGAGGCAGCAGTGCTAACCACTGTGCCACCTTCTGGAAATTTAACTACACCACATCCAAAGATTTTCCTTTATCCACCTGCTTTTTACTTGCTCAATATACTCCAATAAATTAATCAACCATGATTTCCTTTTCACAAAACCATGTTGACTCTACCTGATTACATTGAGTTTTCTAAGTGCCCTGCTACAACCTCAATAATAAGATTCTTACATTCATCCAATGACTGGCTGTTGTTTCCTCTGGGTGCTCCGGTTTCCTCCCACACTCCAAAAACCTAAAGTTTAAAGTTGGTCACAATTAGGCTTACATTAACACTGCAATGAAGTTAGGTGGATTAGCCATGTGAAATTGTCCCTTTAGTGTCAGGGGGACTAGCTAGCGTTATGGGGATAGGGCCTGGGTGGGATTGTGGTCAGTGCAGGCTCGATGGGCCAAATGGCCTTTTGCACTGTATGATTTTATGATTCTATGAATATCTGTTCATCTGCCACTTCCTTATTTTTCATTATGAATTCTCCATTCTCTCTGTCTAGAGGATCAACGCATTTTTCCTTTCTAAATACCTCTAGAAACCCTTGCAGTAAGACCTGGACAATATCAAGGTTTGGGCGGACAAATGCCAAGTAACATCTGAGCCAACTAAGTGCCGACAATAACCATCATCAACAAGAGAGAATCCATGTCCCCCGACGCTCTGGGGGGTTGTGGGCATCTGCTCCTGGGGAGGGTGGGGGGAGCTGTTTGGTCTACTCCCCCCAGGGGTTGGAGGGGGCACGGTCATCTGAATTGCTTCCATGGGGGGTGGAGGGTGGGGGTCCACTCCTGGTGGGGCTGTTGGGTCTGCTCCCAAGGATTGGGGGGGGGGGGGGGGGGGGTGGGTTGCATGGTGGTCCAAATTTTGGGGGTGTTCCACGCGGGGCTCCATCCGAGTGCTTGCGCTGAAGTTAGAAGCAGTTCTATTTTTTCCCACTCTTTCAGGGTGGCACAGTGGTTAGCGCTGCTGCCTCACAGCGCCAGGGACCTGGGTTCGATTCCCAGCTTGGGTCATTGTCTGCGTGGAGTTTGCACGTTCTCCCCGTGTCTGCGTGGGTTTCCTCCGGGTGCTCCAGTTTCCTCCCACAGTCCGAAAGACATGCTGGTTAGGGTGCATTGGCCATGCTAAATCCTCCCCTAGTGTACCCAAACAGGTGCCGGAGTGTGGCGACTAGGGGATTTTCACAGTAACTTAATTGCAGTGTTAATGTAAGACCACTTGTGACACTAATAAATAAACTTTAACTTTAAAAAGTTAGTGATCCAAAGTTAGCGATTTAAATTGCCGGGGGAAGTTCGAGCTTCTGGACAATTGCTGGATAAATCCTTACAGGGGAACCTCTGAGAGGGATCCCCCAGTGTACCTTTGGGATATATCCCCCTCCGCCCCCCCCCCCCACAATCCCACATTGAGGGACAAGGAAGTTAGGGACCAATATATTCCTCTATGGACTACTCCCCTGGTCATTCAAGATCTATGAAAGGCTGTCCATGCCTCAGAGGTGTCTAATAAATTTCTTGTAAATTTCATCCGTGAACAATAACAGAAGGTCCAAACCTTCACCAACTCTCGGACTCCCAGCTAACTAAATACTTAGCTTTTTGAGTTTGTTAGTAGGTGATAAGGCCAGTTCTTCTTTCCTCTTTGGTGTCCAGTTTTGGTCTCCTTATTTGAGGAAGGATGTGGTGGCACTGGAGGCAGTTCAGAGGAGGTTCACCAGATTGATTCCGGGGTTGAAAGGGTTGTCGTCTGAGGAGAGATTAAACAGTTTGGGCTTGTACTCGCTGGAGTTAAGAGGGGATCTGATCGAGATGTGTAAAATTTAAAAAGGGATTGATTAAGTAGACCAAATGTTTCCCCTTGTGGGGCAATCTAGAACAAGAAGTCACAGGTATAGGTTGAGAGGCAGTAGATTTAAAACTGAGATGAGGAGGAACTACTTCTCACAGAGGGAGGAGTGGAACTCACTGCCCCGGAGCGTAGTGGATTCTGAATTGTTGAATGGTTTTAAGAAGGAGATAGTTATATTTCTAATAAATAATGGGATGTGGGAAACAGGTGGGGAGGTGGATTTGAGTCCAGGGAGAGATCAGCCATGATCTGTTGGAATGGCAGAGCAGGCTCGAAGGGTTGAATTGCCTACTACAGCTCCTAATTCCTATGTCCATAAGTCAATTTCATTCTTCCACTGGTCATATGGTTCAGAATCTGAAAACATTACAGGTAATCATACCCTGACAAGTGACACTTTCTGCTATTTTCCACAACGGTCTCTAAGATTGTAAACTTTTATTTTTTTGAATAAAATTTCTTTAGTTTCCAACCTTCGCCTTCAGGAAATCTTCTGCTGCTGCCACTTTCTAGTCCTGATAACCAATTGGTGAAGAACCCAGAGCCAGCCTCTACTTGGAACATATTTATTTACAGAGTGGGCCATTGCAGGTGTATATCTCCTGATTCCACTCTACTCGTGTCCTTAAATGTCTCCATCTACTCCTTTAATAACTCCCTTCCTGAGGAGGCGATGCCCCAGTGGTATTATCACTAGACTATTAATCCAGAAACTCAGCTAATGTTCTGTGGACCTGGGTTCGAATAACATGGGTAAGATTGGTACAGAGGGATATGGGACAAACATAGATAATTGGGACTAGCTTAGTGCTAAAAACTGGGCGGCATGGACGAGTTGGGCCAAAGGGCCTTGTTTCCATGCTCTTAGGACTCTAATTAAACAAAAATGAGAGGGGAGTGACCTCTCCTGGTGGGACACTGTAACTAAATTAAAACGTCAAAGGAAATTTAACTAACTAAACCGAAATATAAGATAAAAGCACATTACTGCGGAGGCTGGAATCTGAAACCAAAAGAGAAAATGTTGGAAAATCTCAGCAGGTCTGGCAGCATCTGTAGGGAGAGAAAAGAGCTGACGTTTCGAGTCCAGATGACCCTTTAGAACATAAGAACATAAGAAATAGGAGCAGGAGTAGGCCATCTAGCCCCTCGAGCCTGCCCCGCCATTCAATAAGATCATGGCTGATCTGACGTGGATCAGTACCACTTACCCGCCTGATCCCCATAACCCTTAATTCCCTTACCGATCAGGAATCCATCCATCCGCGCTTTAAACATATTCAGCGAGGTAGCCTCCACCACCTCAGCGGGCAGAGAATTCCAGAGATTCACCACCCTCTGGGAGAAGAAGTTCCTCCTCAACTCTGTCTTAAACCGACCCCCCTTTATTTTGAGGCTGTGTCCTCTAGTTTTAACTTCCTTACTAAGTGGAAAGAATCTCTCCGCCTCCACCCTATCCAGCCCCCGCATTATCTTATAAGTCTCCATAAGATCCCCCCTCATCCTTCTAAACTCCAACGAGTACAAACCCAATCTCCTCAGCCTCTCCTCATAATCCAAACCCCTCATCTCCGGTATCAACCTGGTGAACCTTCTCTGCACTCCCTCCAATGCCAATATATCCTTCCTCATATAAGGGGACCAATACTGCACACAGTATTCCAGCTGCGGCCTCACCAATGCCCTGTACAGGTGCATCAAGACATCCCTGCTTTTATATTCTATCCCCCTCGCAATATAGGCCAACATCCCATTTGCCTTCTTGATCACCTGTTGTACCTGCAGACTGGGCTTTTGCGTCTCATGCACAAGGACCCCCAGGTCCCTTTGCACGGTAGCATGTTTTAACTTGTTTCCATTGAGATAGTAATCCCATTTGTTATTATTTCCTCCAAAGTGTATAACCTCGCATTTCTCAACGTTATACTCCATTTGCCATATCCTCGCCCACTCACTCAGCCTGTCCAAATCTCTCTGCAGATCTTCTCCGTCCTCCACACGATTCACTTTTCCACTTATCTTTGTGTCGTCTGCAAACTTCGTTACCCTACACTCCGTCCCCTCCTCCAGATCATCTATATAAATGGTAAACAGTTGCGGCCCGAGTACCGATCCCTGCGGCACGCCACTAGTT
Source organism: Mustelus asterias (assembly GCF_964213995.1). Classification (NCBI taxonomy): domain Eukaryota; kingdom Metazoa; phylum Chordata; class Chondrichthyes; order Carcharhiniformes; family Triakidae; genus Mustelus; species Mustelus asterias. The sequence goes on from NC_135802.1 coordinate 14,749,457, forward strand.
ACCTTCCTCCAACCAGAAAAACACCCATTTATTCCGACTCTTTGCTTCCTGTCGGATAGCCAGTCCCCAATCCACTTTAACACACTACCCCCAACTCCGTGTGCCCTAATCTTCTTCAGCAGCCTTTTATGGGGCACCTTATCAAACGCCTTTTGGAAATCCAAAAACACCGCATCCACCGGTTCTCCTCCATCAACCGCCCTAGTCACATCTTCATAAAAATCCAACATGTTCGTCAAGCACGACTTTCCCCTCATGAATCCATGCTGCGTCTGATTGATCGAACCATTTCTATCCAGATGCCCTGCTATCTCCTCTTTAATAATGGATTCCAGCATTTTCCCTACTACAGACGTTAAGCTGACCGGCCTATAGTTACCCGCCTTTTGTCTCCTTCCTTTTTTAAACAGCGGCGTAACATTAGCTGTTTTCCAATCAACCGGCACTACCCCAGAATGCAACGAGTTTTGATAAATAATCACTAACGCATCCACTATTACCTCTGACATTTCTTTCAATACCCTGGGATGCATTCCATCCGGACCCGGGGACTTGTCCACCTTCAGTCCCATTAGTCTACCCAGCACTGCCTCTCTGGTAACATTAATCGTATTAAGTATTTCTCCTGCTGCCATCCCTCTATCGTTAATATTTGGCAAACTATTTGTGTCCTCCACCGTGAAGACCGACACAAAAAACTTATTTAAAGACTCAGCCATATCCTCATTTCCCACTATTAACTCCCCCCTCTCGTCCTCCAAGGGTCCAACATTCACTCTAGCCACTCTATTCCTTTTTATATATTTATAAAAACTTTTACTATCATTTTTTATATTAATTGCTAGCCTAGCTTCATAGTCTATCCTTCCTTTCTTTATCGCTTTCTTAGTCTCTCTTTGTTGTTTCTTAAATTTTTCCCAATCACTTGTTTCTCCACTATTTTTGGCCACTCTGTACGCAGCTGTTTTTATTTTAATACTCTCCTTTATTTCCTTCGTTATCCACGGCTGGTTCTCCCTTTTCTTACAATCCTTGTTTTTTGCTGGAATATATTTTTGCTGAGAACTGAAAAGGATCTCCTTAAAAATCCTCCACTGTTCCTCAGCTATCCTACCTGCCAGCCTGCTCTCCCAGTCTACCTTAGCCAATTCATCCCTCATCCTATCATATTTCCCTCTGTTCAAACAGAGGACACTGGTTTGAGACCAAACTTTCTCCTCTTCCATCTGAATCAGAAATTCGACCATATTGTGGTCACTAGACCCAAGAGGGTCCTTCACAATAAGATCCTTAATTCTACCTACCTCGTTACACAATACCAGATCCAAAATAGCTCGTTCCCTCGTCGGTTCCGTAACATGCTGTTCAAGGAAACTATCCCGACAGCATTCTAAGAACTCTTCGTCCATTCCACCCTTACCGCCAGTCAATGTGCATGTTGAAGTCCCCCATGATTATTGCCGTTCCGTTTTTACACGCATCCCTTATCTGCTTGTTTATAGCCCTCCCTACCTCAACATTATTATTTGGGGGCCTATATACCACACCTACTAGTGTCTTTCTCCCTCTACTATTCCTCATCTCTACCCATAATGATTCCACGTTTTGTTCCTCAGAGCCTATGTCATCCCTCAGTACTACCCTGATATTATCTCTTATTAATAGCGCGACCCCACCACCTTTTCCTTCCTGTCTATTCTTCCTAAACGCCTGATACCCCTGGATATTCATCTCCCAGTCCTGGTCACCTTTCAGCCACGTTTCTGTAATGGCCACTAGATCGTACCCACTTGTGCTGATTTGCACCATCAACTCATTCACCTTGTTCCGAATGCTTCGTGCATTCAGGCAAAGTGTCCTTATTCCAGCTTTTATCTGGACCCGCTTTGATGAGTCGCGAACACCCTCTCCCTCTACTCCCTTATCTAAATTACTGCCTTCATTCACTTGCACCCTCTCCTCTACCATTAATTTTGTAATTCCCCTTACCCCTGCATCCTCCCCCCCATCAATTAGTTCCTTGATCCTAGTCAACTCTTCTAGCTCCCCTCCCCCCAACCTATCTAGTTTAAATTCTCCCCAGTAGCCTTAGCCAACCTACCGGCCAGGATATTGGTCCTCGTGTGATTCAAGTTCCACCCGTTTTTTGTATACAGATCACCCCTGCCCCTAAAGAGGTCCCAATGGTCCAGGAACCTGAATCCCTGCCCCCTGCACCAGTCCCTCAGCCACACATTCATCCTCCACCTCACTCCATATTAAAGGTTTTAGCTTTGACAAAGGGTCATCTGGACTCGAAACGTCAGCTCTTTTCTCTCCTTACAGATGCTGCCAGACCTGCTGAGATTTTCCAGCATTTTCTCTCATGGAGACCAAGATATAATTTCTGGGGGTGGTGATGTACCCCAGCCCTCGTGCTGCCCACTGGTCACAGAAGAGCCTCTTTATATGTGTTCAATGACCCTTCGAATCAATGGCCTCTATTTGCATGTGCTTATAGGAAGGTGATGGCCTAGTGTTGTTATTGCTAGACTATTAATCCAGAAACTCTGCTAATGTTCTGGGGACCCGGGTTCGAATCCCACCAAGGCAGATGGTGGAATTTGAATTTAATACAAAATCTGGAATTAAAAGTCTAATGACTATGAAACCATTGTCGTAAAAACCCAACTGGTTCACTAATGTTCTTTTAGGGAAAGAAATCTGCCGTCCTTACCTGGTCTGGCCTACATGTGACTCCAGAGCCACAGCAATGTGGTTGACTACAATGTGGGTGTCACGGTAGCACAGTGGTTAGCACTGTTGCTTCACAGCTCCAGGGACCTGGGTTCGATTCCCAGCTTGGGTCACTGTCTGTGTGGAATTTGCACATTCTCCTCGTGTCCGCGTGGGTTTCCTCCGGGTGCTCCGGTTTCCTCCCACAGTCCAAAGATGTGCGGGTTAGGTTGATTGGCCATGCTAAAATTGCCCCTCAGAATCCTGAGATGCATAGGTTAGAAGGATTAGTGGGTAAAATATGTAGGGATATGGGGGTAGGGCTGGGTGGGATTGTGGTTGGTGCAGACTCGATGGGCCGAATGGCCTCTTTCTGTACTGTAGGGATTCTATGATTCTATGATTCTTTAAAGTTTACTTATTCGTGTCACAAGTAGGCTTACATTAACACTGCAATGAAGTTACTGTGAAAATCCCCGCGTCGTCACACTCTGGCACCTGTTCAGGTACACTGAGGGAGAATTTAGCATGGCCAATACACCTAACCAGCACGTCTTTTGGACTGTGGGAGGAAACCGGAGCACCCGGAGGAAACCCACGCAGACACGGGGAGAACGTGCAAACTCCACACAGACAGTGACCCAAGCCGGGAATCGAACCCAGGTCCCTGGCGCTGTGAGGCTGCGGTGCTAACCACTGTGCCGTCCCCAGGGATGGGCAATAAATGCTGGCCCACTACCATCCCACGAACGAGTGGGAAAAAAACCAAATGACTGTATAAGAAAACTGTGGAAAGTATAAAAATGATTCAGTAGGATGACGCCAGAACTGAGAGGTTATACTAATCAGGAAACATCAAACGGACTGCGGCTCATTTCCCAAGAACAGAGAAGGTTGGGAGGTGACCTGGTTGACGTTTATAAGCTCATGAAAATGTTTGATAGGAGAGAGATGGAATGATGTTCTCACTTGCAGCTGAGACCAAAGCTAGGGTTATAAATAAAAGGCAATAAATCCAACAGGGAATTTGGCTCCTTCATCCCGAGAATAGTTAACGTGTTAAGGGGACAAATATCAGTGAAGCAGTTAAAGGAAAAGTCAATGAAGACGGGTAAAAGGGAATAGAAGGAAATGTTAATGGGGCTAATTGAAGAGGGGTAGGAGGAGACTCAGCACGGTGGCACTGTGGTTAGCACTGCTGCCTCACAGTGTCAGGGATCCGGGTTCCATTCCCGGCTCGGGTCACTGTCTGTGTGGAGTTTGCACATTCTCCCCGTGTCTGCGTGGGTTTTGTCCCACATTCTGAAAGATGTGCTGGTTCGGTGCATTGACCGGAGTGTGGCGACTGGTGGAATTTCACAATAACTTCATTGCAGTGTTAATGTAAGCCTTACTTGTGACTAATATTTACTTTACTTTACTTTAGACTTGTGTGAAACATAAATACTGCATTGTCATAATTATCAGTGTGTCGTGAATTTCTTTGATTTGATTTATTGTCACATTAGTATACAGTGAAAAGTATTGTTTCTTGTGCACTATACAGACAAAACATACTGTTCATAGAGTACATAGGGGAGAAGGAAAGGAGAGGGTTCAGAATATAGTGTTACAGTTATAGCTAGGGTGTAGAGAAAGATCAGCTTAATATGATAGGTCCATTCAAAAGTCTGATGGCAGCAGGGAAGAAGCTGTTTTTTTAGTCGGCTAGAATGTGTTCTCAGACTTTTGTATCTTTTTCCCAATGGAAGAATGTAGAAGAGAGTATGTCCGGGGTGCGTGGGGTCCTTGTTGATGCTGGCTGCTTTTTTGAGGCAGCAAGAAGTGTAGACAGAGTCAATGGATGGGAGGCTGGTTTGTGTGATGAACTGGGCTTCGTTCATGACCCTTTGTAGTTCCTTGCGGTCTTGGGCAGAGCAGGAGCCATACCAAGCTGTGATACATCCGGAAAGGATGCTTTCTACGGTGCATCTGTAAAAGTTGGTGAGAGTCTTGGCAGACATGCCAAATTTCCTTAGCCTCCTGAGGAAGTAGAGGCTTTGGTGGGCTTTCTTAACTATGATGTGGAGATGTGGCGTTGGACTGGGGTAAGCACAGTAAGAAGTCTCACAACACTAGGTTAAAGTGCAACAGGTTTAATTGGCAACACAAGCTTGTGCTGCCAAATAGACCTGTTGGACTTTAACCTGGTGTTGAGACTTCTTACTTTCTTAACTATAGCATACGTGTGGAGGGACCAGGACAGGTTGTTGGTGATCTAAACACCTAGAAACTTGAAGCTCTCGACCACTTGGGGCATGCCTTATGAGGATAGGTTGAGGGAGCTTGGTCTCTTCTCCCTGGAGAGACGAAGGATGAGAGGTGACCTGATAGAGGTTTACAAGATGTTGAGGGGTCTGGATAGGGTGGACTCTCAGAGGCTATTTCCAAGGGCTGAAATGGTTGCTACGAGAGGACACAGGTTTAAGGTGCTGGGGGGTAGGTACAGGGGGGATGTCAGGGGTAAGTTTTTCACTCAGAGGGTGGTGGGTGAGTGGAATCGGCTGACGTCGGTGGTGGTGGAGGCAAACTCGTTGGGGTCTTTTAAGAGACTTCTGGATGAGTACATGGGATTTAATGGGATTGAGGGCTATAGATAGGCCTAGAGGTGGGGATGTGATCGGCGCAACTTGTGGGCCGAAGGCCCTGTTTGTGCTGTGACTTTCTATGTTCTATGTTCACTTCTACTTCAGTGAGAAGTCTCACAACACCAGGTTAAAGTCCAACAGATTTATTTGGTAGCATGGGCTTTCGGAGCGCTGCTCCTTCATCAGGTGAGTGGGAATTGGGTTCACAACAGGGCATATATAGACACAGACTCAATTGCAAGATAATGGTTGGAATGTGAGTCTTAACAGGTAATCAAATCTTTACAGGTACAGACAATGTGAGTGGAGAGAGGGTTAAGCACTGGTTAGAGAGATGTGTATTGTCTCCAGCCAGGACAGTTAGTGAGATTTTGCAAGCCCAGGCAAGTCGTGGGGGTTACAGATAGTGTGACATGAACCCAAGATCCCGGTTGAGGCCGTCCTCATGTGTGCGGAACTTGGCTACCAGTTTCTGCTCGGTGATTCTGCAGAAGATCTGCACACATGAGGACAGCCTCAACTGGGATCTTGAGTTCATGTCACACTATCTGTAACCCCCACGATTTGCCTGGGCTTGCAAAATCTCACTAACTATCCTGGCTTGAGACAATACACATCTCTTTAACCTGTACTTAACCCTTTCTCCACTTGCATTGTCTGTCTCTGTAAAGACTTGATTACCTGTTAAGACCCTCGAATTCCAACCATTATCTTGTAATTGACTCTGTGTCTATATATGCCGTGTTTGTGAACCCGACTCTCCACTCACCTGATGAAGGGACAGCGCTCCGAAAGCTTGTGCTACCAAATAAACCAGTTGGACTTTAACCTGGTGTTGTGAGACTGTGCCCACCCCAGTCCAACGCCGGCAACTCCACATCATCAGGGACCTGGGTTCGATTCTCAGCTTGGGTCACTGTCTGTGTGGAGTTTGCACATTCTCCCCGTGTCTGCGTGGGTTTCCTCCGGGTGCTCCGGTTTCCTCCCACAGTCCAAAGATGTGCGGGTTAGGTTGATTGGCCATGCTAAAATTGCCCCTTAGTGTCCTGAGATGCGTAGGTTAGAGGGATTAGTGGGTAAATATGTTGGGATATGGGGTAGGGCCTGGTGGGATTGTGGTTGGTGCAGACCCGATGGGCCAAATGGCCTCTTTCTGTACTGTAGGGTTTCTATGATTCTATGATCATTTCTACTTCACCACACTGATGTAGACAGGGGCATGTTCTCCTCCACACTTCCTGAAGCTGATGACAATCTCCTTCGTCTCACACTGAGGGAGAGATTATAGTCGTCGCACCAGTTCACCAGATTATCTGTCTCAATGTCCTGGAGAGGGACCATCAATGCTGTCTGAGCCACATTGACACATTCTCTGCATCAGCTGGGAGGACAGGTGTACTAACATCAGCTTCCTCGAAGGAGCCAAGAGACCAGTTAAACTATAACGTTTATTTATTATTGTCACAAGTAGGCTTACATTAACACTGCAATGAAGTTACTGTGAAAATCCCCTAGTCGCCACACATAAGAACATAAGAAATAGGAGCAGGAGTAGGCCATCTAGCCCCTCGAGCCTGCCCCGCCATTCAATAAGATCATGGCTGATCTGATAGTGGTTTAGTTCCACTTACCCGCCCGCTCCCCATAACCCTTAATTCCCTTATTGATCAGAAATCTATCTACCTGTGACTTAAACATATTCAACGAGGTAGCCTCCACTGCTTCAATGGGCAGAGAATTTCAGAGATTCACTACCCTCTGAGAGAAGAAGTTCCTCCTCAACTCTGTCCTAAACTGACTCCCCCTTCATAGAAATCATAGAAACCCTACAGTGCAGAAGGAGGCCATTCGGCCCATCGAGTCTGCACCGACCACAATCCCACCCAGGCCCTACCCCCACATATTTACCCGCTAATCCCTCTAACCTACACATCCCAGGACTCTAAGGGGCAATTTTTAACCTGGCCAATCAACCTAACCCACACATCTTTGGACTGTGGGAGGAAACCGGAGCACCCGGAGGAAACCCACGCAGACACGAGGAGAATGTGCAAACTCCACACAGACAGTGACCCGAGCCGGGAATCGAACCCGGGACCCTGGAGCTGTGAAGCAGCAGTGCTAACCACTGTGCTACCGTGCCGCCCTTATTTTGAGGCTGTGTCCTCCAGTTCTTGTTTCCTTTCTAAGTGGAAAGAATCTCTCTGCCTCTACCCTGTCTAGCCCCTTCATTATCTTATATGTCTCAATAAGATCTCCCCTCAGCCTTCTAAACTCCAACAAGTACAGGCCCAATCTACTCAATCTCTCCTCATAAGCTAACCCCCTCATCTCCGGTATCAACCTGGTGAACCTTCTCTGTACTCCCTCCAAGGCCAATACATCCTTCTGCAAATAAGGGGACCAAAACTGCACACAGTACTCCAGTTGCGGCCTCACCAGTGCCTTGTACAGTTGCAGCAAGACCTCCCTGCTTTTATACTCCATCCCCTTCGTGATAAAGGCCAACATTGCATTTGCCTTCTTGATCACCTGCTGCACCTGCAGACTGAGTTTCTGACACTCCGGTGCCTGTCCGGGTACATTGAGGGAGAATTTGGCACGGCCAATGCACCCTAACCAGCACGTCTTTCAGACTGTGGGAGGAAACCGGAGCATCAGGAGGAAACCCACGCAGACACAGGGAGAATGTGCAGACTCTGCACAGACAGTGACCCAAGGCCGGGAATCGAACCCAGGTCCCTGGCGCTGTGAGACAGCAGTGTAACCACTGTGCCACCGTGCCAGAGTTATCACATTATGGAGTCGTACAGCACAGGAAAGGCCCTTCGGCCCATCAACTGCCAAAGCCAATCTTCTTTGTCCAGCTGAAGGAAGACTCCGGAACAAGGGCGGGACAAAGGAATTGCTTCAAAGATATCCTGATAGCAGTGAACAAAACTCCCAATAAAGCTCTCAGCCCCTGTTGGGAGTTCACTGCACAGGCGCTGTTTACTCCTCCCGGCGCTGGGGGCGCATTGCTGGGAGGAGGCCGCGCTCTCTGGGCCGGGTTTCGTTGCTCGGCCTGCGCAATCAGCCACGGCTAGAGCGGTCCTCCCACCGCTAGGTGGCACTGCGCTTGGAGAGGAAGCGGCTGGGTGCAATGGTGGGTGCAGTCCTCCCATCGCCAGGTGGCACTGTGCTTGGAGGGTGAGGCGGCTGGGTGCAATAGTGGGTGCAATCCCCCTACCGCTAGGTGACACTGCGCTTGGAGGAGGTGGCGGCGGCTGGGTGCAATGGGTGGGAGGGCCAGTCCTCCCACCGCTAGGGGACACTGCCTTTGGAAGAGGAGGCGGCTGAGCGCAAGGGGAGGAGGTGCAGTCCTCCCACCGCCAGGTGGCATTGCACCTGGAGGGTGAGGTGGCTGGGCGCTATTGTGGGGTCAGTCCTTCCACCCGTAGGTGGCACTGTGCTTGGAGAGGCGGCGGCTGTACAGGTGTCAAACAACGGACTGTCCGGCCCCGGCCCCGGCCCGGACTGACCAGTGCAATGCAGCACCGCCAAGAGTGGTCTTTTTTACCTTTAACCTTGCTGCTGTTGGCTACAGCCGCCTGAGTTGGAACATTGTGGGTTTATGTTCCAGACTGTAAACTTGGGACGTTTTTAAAAAATATCTACATAATGGCAGGAGGTCCAGTCCTCCCACCCCTAGGTGGCGCATCACTGGGAGGAGTGACTGAGTGCCGGGGCCGCGGTTGCTGGGCTAAAATGGCGGGGAGACGCGGCCTGTGGATGTTGAGAGGCCTGAGGAAGCCTGGAGGAGGCGGCTTCGGTGGCAGCTTCGGCTCGGGCTTTGTGGCCGGGTCGCTGCTGGCCTCAGCCGGCTGTGCCCTGGCCTTGCACTGGTGGCAGGAGCAGGAGGAGCGGCAGCAAGGTGCGGGAGAGAGCGGGAGGAGCGCCCAGGCCCGGGGGAGAGACACCACCCACACTGACACTGACAGACACTGACTGACCCAGACACTGACAGACACAGACTGAGCCAGGCACAAGCCAGACACAGACTGACCCAGACACAGGCCAGACACAGGCCAGACACAGACTGACCCAGACACAAGCCAGACACAGGCCAGACACAGACTGACCCAGACACAAGCCAGACACAGACTGACCCAGACACGGACTGACCCAGACACGGACTGACCCAGACACAAGGCAGACACAGACTGACTCAGACACAGACTGACTCAGACTGACTCAGACACAGACTGACCCAGACACAAGCCAGACACAGACTGACCCAGACACAACCCAGGCACAGACTGACCCAGACACAGACTGACCAAACCCAGACACAGACAGACCAAACCCAGACACTGGCACAGACTGACCCAGACACAGACTGACCCAGACACAGACTGACCCAGACACAGACTGACCCAGACACAGACTGACCCAGACACAGACTGACCCAGACACAGACTGACCCAGACACAGACTGACCCAGACACAGACTGACCCAGACACAGACTGACCCAGACACAGACTGACCCAGACACAGACTGACCCAGACACAGACTGACCCAGACACAGACTGACCCAGACACAGACTGACCCAGACACAGACTGACCCAGACACAACCCAGACCAGACACAACCCAGACCAGACACAGACAGACCAAGCTCGGGCACGGACTGACCAGTGCAATCCAGCACTGCCAAGAGTGGTCTTTTTTACCTTTAATCTTGCTGCTGTTGGCTACAGCCACCTGAGTTAGAACATTGTGGGTTTATGTTCCAGACTGTAAACTTGGGACATTTAAAAACAATATCTTGGCTGACTTGAGGGAGTGCTGCTTGAGCAGAGGTGCTGCCTTTTAGATGGGATAATAAACTGCCCCCTCAGGTGGACATTAAAGATCGCATGGCACTATGAAGATTGCCAAGAGTGTTATCCCTGGTTTGCTGGCCCATATTTATCTCTCAATCGGAACACATTATTTACTGATTATAATATTGAAGGCACTGTTGCTAAGTTTGCAGATGATACAAAGATAAGTAGAGCAACAGGTAGTATTGAGGAAGCAGGAGGGCTGCAGAAGGGCTTGGACAGGTTAGAAGAGTGGACAAAAGTGGCATATGGGATACAATGTGGAAAAGTGTGAGGTTATGCACTTTGGAAGGAGGAATGGAGGCATAGACTATTTTCTAAATGGGAAAATGCTTAGGAAATCAGAAACACAAAGGGACTTGGGAGTCATTGTTCAAGTTGTCTTAAGGTTAACATGCAGGTTCAGTCGGCAGTTAGGAAGGCAAATGCAATGTTAGCATTCATGTCGAGAGGGCTAGAATACAAGAGCAGGGATGTAGTTCTGAGGCTGTGTAAGGCTCTGGTCAGACCCCATTTGGAGTATTGTGAGCAGTTTTGGGCCCCATATCTAAAGAAGGATGTGCTGGCCTTGGAAAGGGTCCAGAGGAGGTTCACAAGAATGATCCCTGGACTGAAGAGCTTGTCATATGAGGAACGGTTGAGGACTCTGGGTCTGTACTCATTGGAGTTTAGAAGGATGAGGAAGGATCTTATTGAAACTTATAGGATACTGCGAGGCCTGGGTAGATTGGATGTGGAGAGGATGTTCTCACTAGTCGGAAAAATTAGAACCAGAGGGCACAACCTCAGGCTAAAGGGACGATCCTTTAAAACAGAGATGAGGAGGAATTTCGTCAGCCAGAGAATGGTGAATCTGTGGAACTCTTTGCCGCAGAAGGCTGTGGAGGCCAACTCATTGAGTGTCTTTAAGACAGAGATAGATAGGTTCTTGATTAATAAGGGGATCAGGGGTTATGGGAAAAAGACAGTAGAATGGGGATGAGAAAAATATCAGCCATGATTGAATGGCGGAGCAGATTTGATGGGCCGAGTGGCCTAATTCTGCTCTGATGTCTTATGTTGTTGTGGGAGCTTGCTGTGTGTAAATTGGCTGCTGCATTTCCTGTGTTAGAACTGTAGTGCCAATTTGGATGATCCTGAGGTTATGGAAAGTTTTCTCTCTCTCTCACACACACACACACACGTATTTTCTTTTTTTAACTTCAATCCTGACACTAACAATAACTACTCACATTTACAAAGCACCCTTCAAAAAGATGCTAGATAAACAACTGAAGGAGGAGAGAATTGAAGGATTTGTTGATGGGCTAGGTGAAGAGAGTTGGAGGGGATTGGCATAGTTCTGTTGGGCAGAATGGCCTGTTCCTGTGCTCTTAATACTTAGTAACAAAATCTACTTCACAGGAGTAGTTTACAACAAAAAAGCCACATAATGAGCTCTGGGACATTCCGAGGTTATGAAAAATACTGTATAAATGCAAATTCTTTCTTCAACTGTAAACAAATCCTATTAATCCAGCTTCGGAATGATTGTGTGGGAAGTAAAATCTCAGGGCATCCATTACAGATGCCAAATTGCGAGCCATATCCATTGATGGTGCTGACAGATTGATAGACCTGTTTTCCATACCCTATCCCCTTTTGATTGTCTCATCTGAGAGAGCACAGTCTGAGAGAGTGCTACCTCAAAGAACATGTATGGCTACCACACAGGAGCTGTCTGTGTGGAGTCTGCACCTTCTCCCTGTGTCTGCGTGGGTTTTCCTCCGGGTCTCTGGTTTCCTCCCACAGTCCAAAGATGTGCAGGTTAGGTTGATTGGCCATGCTAAATTGCCCCTTAGCGTCAGGAGAACAGGTAGGGTAAATACATGGGGTGTTGGGGATGGGGTCTGAGTGGGATTGTTGTCGGTGCAGGCTCGATGGGCCAAATCATATCATCATAGAATCCCTACAGTGCAGAAAGAGGCCATTTGGCCCATCGAGTCTGCACTGACCACAATCCCCCCCCCCCCCCCCCCCCCCCCCCGGGCTAATCCTTCTAACCTACGCATCTCAGGACACTAAGGGGCAATTTTAGCATGGCCAATCAACCTAACCCGCACATCTTTGGACTGTGGGAGGAAACCAGAGCACCCGGAGGAAACCCACGCAGACACGAGGAGAATGTGCAGACTACACACAGACAGTGACCCAAGCCGGGAATCGAACCCAGGTCCCTGGAGCTGTGAAGCAGCAGTGCTAACCACTGCTACCGTGCCGTGGCTTCCTCCTGCACTGTAGGGATTCTAAGCGCCCGCCCAGATTGCCATCCTGACTCGTAACTTTATTGCTGGGTCAAAAATGTGGAACTCCAACCCAACAGCACGACAGGTGTGCCTACACTATACAGAGGTGGTTCACCACCACTATCTCAAAGGCAATTAGGAATGGACAATAAATGCTGGCCTAGCCAACGATGTCCATATCCTGTGAATGAAACAATGTTAGGTTTAGCACTTGGCTCAATCTTTTTGCAGTTAAAGTGGGCTGAAGGTGGGTTCATTCCACATCACAAATGTGGGCAACGTCACACTCCGGTTACACTACTCTGTGCTGATACATAATTCAAAAGAGCTGTGTTTTTAGTGCAAACAGTTCAGTATCAATACTGTGTGACTGACACTGTCTTGTTTCCTTCCTGTGGGTGTCTCAGCAGTGCTAAAGCTGCTGTAGCTGTTTATTGATGAACCTATGTCAAAAATAATTTTGGGTGTTAATGCCTACCTTGTTTCATTGCTCACAATGGATTGTACGTCTCTCCTTAGAGCATCCAAAGGACAGCCAACTGGAAAAATATGGCCTACCTGTGATTGGCACGGAGATTCACTATTGCACCAATCACATATCATCATACGATCAGGCCAAGAGGACTCCCAGATGGGTTCTTGAGCATATTACGCAGGAAAAAGTGCAAGGTACAGACTGTAAAACCAAACTTCTTCACATCCTTGGCCTGTTTTTTGATTTGATTTATTATTGTCACATGCATTAGTATACAGTAAAAAGTATTGTTTCTTACGCTATACAGACAAAGCACGCCGTACATAGAGAAGGAAAGGAGAGGGTGCTGAATGTAGTGTTACAGTCATTGCTAGGGTGTAGAGAAAGATCAACTTAATGCGAGGTAGGTCCATTCAGAAGTCACAGAGTTATAGAGGTTTGCAGCATGGAACCAGGCCCTTTGGCCCAACTTGTCCATGCCGCCCCTTTTTTTTCAACCCCTAATCTAGTCCCAATTGCCCGTGTTTGGCCCATATTCCTCTATACCCATTTTACCCATGTAACTGTCTAAACGCTTTTTAAAAGACAAAATTGAACCTGTCTCTACTACTACCTCTGGCAGCTTGTTCCAGACACTCACCACCCTCTGTGAAACAATTGCCCCTCTGGACCCTTTTGTATCTCTCCCCTCTCACCTTAAACCTATGCCCTCAAGTTTTAGACTCCCCTACCTTTGGGAAAAGATTTGACTATCTAACTGATCTATGCCCCTCATTATTTTATAGATCTCTACAAGACCACCCCTAAGCCCCAGAGAAAAATGTCCCGGTTTATCCAGCCTCTCCTTATAACTCAGACCATCAAGTCCCGGTAGCATCCTGGTAAATCTTTTCTGCACTCTTTCCAGATTAACAATATCCTTTCTATAATAAGGTAACCAGAACTGTACATAGTATTCCAAGTTTGGCCTTACCAATGTCTTGTACAACTTCAACAAGACACCCCAATTCCTGTATTCAATGTTCTGACCAATGAAACCAAGCATGCTGAATGTCTTCTTCATCACTCTGTCCACCTGTGATTCCACTTTCAAGGAGCTATGAACCTGTATCCCTAGATCTCTTTGTTCTGTAACTCTCCCCAGCGCCTACCATTAACTGAGTAAGTCCTGCCCTGCTTCGAGCGACCAAAATGCATCACCTCACATTTATCTAAATTAAACTCCATCTGCCATTCGTCAGTCCACTGGCCCAATTGATTAAGATCCCGTTGCAATCCGAGATAACCTTCTTCACTGTCCACTATGCCAGCAATCTTGATGTCATCTGCAAACTTACTAACCATGCCTCTTAAATTCTCATCCAAATCATTAATATAAATGACAAATAACAGTGGACCCAGCACTGATCCCTGAGGCACACCGCTGTAAGAAGTCTCACAACACCAGGTTAAAGTCCAACAGGTTTATTTGGTAGCAAATACCATAAGCTTTCGGAGCGCTGCCCCTTCGTCAGATGGAGTGGTTATCGTCACAGGCCTTCAGTTTGAAAAACAACCCTCTACAACCACCCTCTGCCTTCTGTCATCAAGCCAATTTTGTATCCATTTGGCTACCTCACCCTGGATCCCGTGAGATTTAACCTTATGCAACAACCTACCATGTGGTATCTTGTCAAAGGCCTTGCTAAAGTCCATGTAGACAACATCAACTGCACTGCCCTCATCTACCTTCTCGGTTACTCCTTCAAAAAACTCAACCAAATTTGTGAGACATGATTTTCCACTCACAAAGTCATGCTGACTGTCTCTAATCAGTCCTTGCGTCTCTAAATGCCAGTAGATCCTGTCTCTCAAAATACCTTCCAACAACTTACTCACTACAGATGTGAGGCTCACTGGCCTGTAGTTCCCAGGCTTTTTCCTGCAGCCCTTCTTAAACAAAGGCACAACATTTGCCACCCTCCAATCTTCAGGCACCCCACCTGTGACTATCGATGATTCAAATATCTCTGCTAGGGGACCTGCAATTTCCTCCCTAGACTCCCACAATGTCCTGGGATACACTTCATCAGATCCTGGGGATTTATCTACCTTGATGCGCTTTAAGACTTCCAACACCACCTCTTCTGTTATATGTACACTCCTCAAGACATCACTATTTATTTCCCCAAGTTCCCTAACATCCATGCTTTTCTGAACAGTGAATACTGAGGAGAAATATTCATTAAGGATCTCACCCATCTCTTATGGATCCGCACATAGATGACCTTGTTGCTCCTTAAGAGGCCCTACTCTCTCCCTAGTTACTCTATTGCCATTTATGTATTTGTAGAAGATCTTTGGATTCTCCTTTGCCTTATCTGCCAAAACAATCTCGTGTCCCCTTTTTGCCCTCCTGCTTTCTCTCTTAACTCTGCTCCTACACCCCCTATACTCGTCAAGGGATCCACTTGATCCCAGCTGCCTATGCATGTCATATGCCTCCTCCTTCTTGACCAGGGCCTCAATATCCCGAGTCTTCCAGGGTTCCCTACTTCTATCAGCCTTGCCTCTCTAAGAGGAATGTGCTTACCCTGAACCCTGGTTAACACACTTTTGGAAGCCTCCCACTTACCAGACGTACCTTTGCCTTCCCACAGACTCCCTCAGTTAACTGATGAAAGTTCCTGCCTGATACCATCAAAATTGGCCTTGCCCCAATTTAGAATTTTAACTTTTGGGCCAGACCTATCATTCTCCATAGCTATCTTAAAACTAATGGAATTATGGTCCCTCACTAACACTTTGTCACCTGCCCTTCCTTATTTCCCAAGAGGAGATCAAGTTTTGCCCCCTCTCTAGTTGGACCATCCACATACTGAATGAGAAATTGTTCCTGAATACACTCAAGATGACGAGACAGAGTACAGGAACGCGATAGAGAATCTGGTGAACTGGTGCGGCAACAATAATCTCTCCCTCAATGTCAACAAAACAAAGGAGATTGTCATTGACTTCAGGAAGTGTAAAGGAGAACATGCCCCTGTCTACATCAATAGGGACGAAGTAGAAAGGATTGAGAGCTTCAAGTTTTTAGGTGTCCAGATCACCAACAACCTGTCCTGGTTTAAGAAAGCTCACCAACGCCTCTACTTTCTCAGAAAACTAAGAAAATTTGGCATGTCAGCTACGACTCTCACCAACTTTTACAGATGCACCATAGAAAGCATTCTTTCTTTTCTTGGAGCTATCTGTAATCTCCTTACATATTTGCTCCTCAATTTCCCACCGACTATTTGGGAGCCTGTGGTACAACTCTATCAAAGTGATTTCCCCCTTCTTATTTCTCAGTTCTACCCATATAGATTTAGTCGGCGAACCCGCGGATATACCCGCTGTCAGTACTGCCGTGATGTTCTCCTTAAGCAAAAGTGCAACTCCCCCTCCTCTCTTACCTCCTGTTCTATCTTCCCTATGGCATCTGTACCCTGGAACATTGAGCTGCCAGTCCTATCCTTCCCTTAGCCATGTTTCAGTAATTGCTATAATATCCCAGACCCGTGTACCCATCCATGCTCTGAGTTCATCTGCCTTGCCCATCAGGCCTCTTGGAGTGAAATAAATGCAGTTTAGCCTAGACTTTCTCTGCCCTGCTCTTGCCTGAACTGTCTAGTATTGGGTTTACTGACACTGCCTTTACTATTTAACATGCTCTCTTTAACTTCTGTGCTGTCCTTAACCTTCTCTTCTGTCGCCCTACTGCTTTGGATCCCACCCCCCTGCCAAACTAGTTTAAACCCTCCCGAGTGGCTCGAGCAAATCTCCCCGCCAGGATGTTAGTCCCCCTCCAGTTCAGGTGTAACCCGTCCCTCTTGAACAGATATGGGGATATGTGTGGGGATATGGGGGTAGGGCCTGGGTGGGATTGTGGTTGGTGCAGACTCGATGGGCCGAATGGCCTGTTTCTGCACTGTAGGGTTTCTATGATTTCTTTCTATGAGATCAGCCCTTCCCCAGAAAAGATCCCAATGATCCAAAAATCTAAATCCTTGCCCCCTGCACCAGCTCTCAAGCCAGGCATTCATCTGCCTAATCCTCCTATTCCTACTCTCACTAGCACATGGCACCGGTAATAGTCCAGAAATTACTACCTTCGAGGTCCTGCACTTTAACCTTCTGCCTAACTCTCTATATTTAGAAGTGGCTCGATGGGTGGAGAACTGGCTTGGCCATAGGAGACAGAGGGTAGTGGTCGAAGGGTCTTTTTCCGGCTGGAGGTCTGTGACCAGTGGTGTTCCGCAGGGCTCTGTACTGGGACCTCTGCTATTTGTGATATATATAAATGATTTGGAAGAAGGTGTAACTGGTGTAATCAGCAAGTTTGCGGATGACACAAAGATGGCTGGAATTGCGGATAGCGAAGAGCATTGTCGGGCAATACAGCAGGATATAGATAGGCTGGAAAATTGGGCGGAGAGGTGGCAGATGGAATTTAATCCGGATAAATGCGAAGTGATGCATTTTGGAAGAAATAATGTAGGGAGGAGTTATGCAATAAATGGCAGAGTCATCAGGAGTATAGAAACACAGAGGGACCTAGGTGTGCAAGTCCACAAATCCTTGAAGGTGGCAACACAGGTGGAGAAGGTGGTGAAGAAGGCATATGGTATGCTTGCCTTTATAGGACGGGGTATAGAGTATAAAAGCTGGAGTCTGATGATGCAGCTGTATAGAACGCTGGTTAGGCCGCATTTGGAGTACTGCGTCCAGTTCTGGTCGCCGCACTACCAGAAGGACGTGGAGGCATTGGAAAGAGTGCAGAGAAGGTTTACCAGGATGTTGCCTGGTATGGAGGGTCTTAGCTATGAGGAGAGATTGGGTAGACTGGGGTTGTTCTCCTTGGAAAGACGGAGAACGAGGGGAGATCTAATAGAGGTATACAAGATTATGAAGGGTATAGATAGGGTGAACAGTGGGAAGCTTTTTCCCAGGTCGGAGGTGACGATCACGAGGGGTCACGGGCTCAAGCTGAGAGGGGCGAAGTATAACTCAGACATCAGAGGGACGTTTTTTACACAGAGGGTGGTGGGGGCCTGGAATGCGCTGCCAAGTAGGGTGGTGGAGGCAGGCACGCTGACATCGTTTAAGACTTACCTGGATAGTCACATGAGCAGCCTGGGAATGGAGGGATACAAACGATTGGTCTAGTTGGACCAAGGAGCGGCACAGGCTTGGAGGGCCGAAGGGCCTGTTTCCTGTGCTGTACTGTTCTTTGTTCTTTGTACACTTCAGGACCTCATCCCTTTTCCTATCTATGTCGTCGGTACCAATATGTACAACGACCTCCAGCTGCTCACCCTCCCCCTTAAGAATGTCCTGCAAACACTCAAGAGACGTCCTTGACCCTGGCACCAGGGAGGCAACACACCATCCTGGAGTCTCGATTACGGCCACAGAAACGCCTGTCTGTAACTCTAACTAGCGAGTCCCCTCTTACTGCTGCTCGCTTGCTCTTTACCCTACTCTGCTCTACAGCAGAACCAGGCGTGGTGCCACAGGCCTGGCTGCTGCTGGTATCTCCCCCGACAGGCTGTCCCCCTCAACAGTATCCAGAACAGTATACCTGTTTGAAAGGGGAATAGCCACTGGAGACTCCTGCACCACCTGCCTGCCTCTCCTGGCGGTCACCCATCTACCTGTCTGAACCTGTGGTGTGACAGCCTCCCTGTAACTAGTTTCTATCACACTCTCTGCCTCCTGTATGCTCCGCAGTGCATCCACCTGCCGCTCCAACTGAACAGTGCGGTCTGTGAGGAGCTGCAACCTGACACACTTCCTGCAGACAAAGTTGCGAAGGAGACTCGATTGCTCCCTAGTTTCCCACATCTGGCAGGAGGAGCATACCACTGCGTGAACTGCCATACTGTCCTTATCCAGGTAAAAGGATAAATAAATCTCAACTCACCTTTCCCTTGCTTGTGGTCCTCCCAGTGACTTTTTTTTTTGGTTAGAGGAGGAGGTAGGTAGGGAAACACGAAAGTGGTGTTTGGGGTTTAACTGTCCCTTCACAACAGCTCCTCCACAAATCACTTTCTGGTAGCAGTGACCGCACCTATGCAAATGTTACCTCCAACAGCCAATCAGTGTTGTTGCCGTCACCTGGACGCTTACCTTCACTCGAAGAGGGAGGGTGTTTTCCAGAGGTCCACCTTCTGGTAGCAGTGACTGCACCTATGCAAATCCTGCGGGATGGCAGCAGGGAAGAAGCTGTTCTTGAGTTGGTTGGTACGCGACCTCAGACTTTTGTATCTTTTTCTTGACGGAAGAAAGTGGAAGAGAGAATATCCGGGGTGCGTGGGGTTCTTAATTATGCCAACTGCTTTGCTGGGGCAGCAGGAAGTGTAGACAGAGTCAATTGATGGGAGGCTGGTTTGCATGATGGATTGGGCTACATTCACGTCCCTTTATAGTTTCTTGTGGTCTTGGGCAGAGCAGGAGCCATACCAAGCTGTGATACAACCAGAAAGAATGCTTTCTATGGTGCATCTGTAAAGGTTGGTGCTACCAGAAGGTGGACCTCTGGAAAACACCCTCCCTCTTCGAGTGAAGGTAAGCGTCCAGCTGACATGCCAAATTTCCTTAGTCTTCTGAGAAAGTAGAGGCGGTGGTGGCCTTTATTAACTATAGTGATGGCATGGGGGGACCAGGACAGGTTATTGGTGATCTGGACACCTAAAAACTTGAAGCTCTCGGCCCTTTCCATTCATTGCTTCCCGTTAGAAACCAGGATCTAATTGTTCTCCAACTGTCTGAAATGTATGTCCCTCAAGGAAGTATGGGTTATGGCGTGCGGGTGGGTAAGTGGAGCTGAGTCCACGAAAAGATCAGCCATGATCTTATTGAATGTGGAACAGGTTCGAGGAGTCAGATGGCCTACTCCTGCTCCTAGTTCTTATGTTCTTATTCTCTCTGTCTCCTTACAAAGAATCTATTCTGCACTCTGCAAAGAGAGCAAATTGAAAAATGTTCCAAACTCAAGTGGAAGGAGGTTCATAGAATCCCTACAGTGCAGAAGGAGTCATTCGGCCCATCGAGTCTGCACCAACTCGCTCATAGAGCATCCTATCCACGCCCACCCCCTGGCTCTATCTGTAACCCAGTGCATTTACCCCACTAATCCCCCTAACCTACAGCGCCAGGGACCTGGGTTCGATTCCCAGCTTGGGTCACTGTCTGTGTGGAATCTGCACATTCTCCCCATGTCTGCGTGGGTTTCCTCCGAGTGCTCCGGTTTCCTCCCACAGTCTGAAAGACGTGCTGGTTAGGGTGCATTGGCCGTGCTAAATTCTCCCTCAGTGTACCCGAACAGGCGCCGGAGTGTGGTGACTAGGGGATTTTCACAGTAACTTCATTGCAGTGTTAATGTAAGCCGACTTGTGACGTAAATTGATGATGTCAAAATAGCAGCGAGGCCAGCTCCTTCCCACCTTTTACTCCCATGCGTAGATTTGCGCTAGGTTAATTTAGAAAGAGGCTTGTTTCTAAGTATTACAAAATGCTCTTCGTCCTGTCCCAGCCTGTGCCAGCTCTTTCAAAAGGCGATGCATTTAGTCCCATTCTTTCTGCAAATACCGGCAATATTTCCTTAATCTCGCACATCTTCAGATCCCATTAGAAGATTCCAATGGAATCTATTTTTGCACTGTCCTATCATCCACTCAAACCCAGGCCACTCGTTGTATAAAAAGGGTTTTCCTTTTACCGCCTCTGGTCCCTTTTCCAATCGCCTTCTGTCTTTGCCCTCCCATTATCAAAAGCCCAGCATCAGTTGTGTTCGTAAATTAGAGGCATTGTGATGGACAGAACCAGAATGGGCAAACCTCATAGAGAAGGGAAGCAGAGAATGCAGAATGTAGTGTTGCAGTCGTAGCGAGGATGTAGAACAAGAGTAAAAGATAGAATTAGAAGATATGTTGGGCACAGCTTGCAAGAAGTCACCTTGTTTCAGCGCCATCTTGGATTTTAAAAAAGTGTGTTTTGACACAGGGACAGCAGATCGGAAACGCTGCAAGTTTAAGCCGGATCCTCACATTCCAGCATTCTTCAGCGCTATGAACGAAGACTACCTGGGCAGCGGGTGGAGTAGAGGGCACATGGCTCCAGCAGGAGACAACAAGTTCTCACCGGTATAGAGCCAAATGACTTGATATGTGTGTGTATGTTTGTGTCACTGTGTGTGCAAGGTGCCAATGAAATCCATCCAAAGTTTCCGTACACTGGAGTGTACACTTATCCATAGGCAGCTGTAGGCAGCACTTTGAACGTGAGATCTATTTACTGGCACCTTTGAGGAAAGGTGCCCATATCTGGACAGCCCATGGCATCGTCTTGCAGCTCGGTGGGACACATCTGATAACCTGGCGGCGGGGGTGGGGGGGATGGATATTGACCTAAAGACAGCTGAAACCAAATTTGGAAACGTGGACCGAGGTGAAAAAAACAGAGCCATTGACTTTAGCATCAGCGATAACTCAGTGGGTCGCACTTTCACCTCTGAATAAGGAAGTCGTAGCTTCAAATCTCACTCCAGCACTTTGCATAATCTAGACTGACACTCCAGTGTATTGCTAAGAGAGTGCTGCAGTGTCGTAGGTGCCATCTTTCAGATCAGACACAAATTGAGGCCCTGTCTGTCCTCTCGGGTAAATAAATGATCCCCCAGCACTATTGCGAAGAGTTGAGTGTTCTTTGTCCTGGCCAATATTTATCTCTCAACGAGTATCACTAAAAAGAAAATCAACTTGTCTGCCCAGTATCGCATTGTTTTTTTAAATTCATTTGTGGGACATGGGCGTCGCTGGCTGGCCAGCATTTATTGCCCATCCCTAGTTGCCTTGGGAGGGCAGTCGAGAGTCAACCACATTGCTGTGGCTCTGGAGTCACATCTGAGTCAGACCGGGTAAGGATGGCAGCACAGAACGTGAGCTACTTTTCTGTAGAACATCTTTGGGAATGTGACCAACTTCCATTCTGTGTACACGCCCAAGCTATTAAAGTGGTCTTTGCTTCCTAAGTACTCGAATACTGGGCATGTTTGTTTCATTGGTGACTTTATCTTTCCATTTGATACTGATGTTTATATTCCAGATAGCAGAAATGAAGTTTTTGAACCTTTGTTCTTGGTAGTTGTAGATTGCTCAGACCTTTGCTGCCATGCAGCAGCATGCTGAGGATACAGGCCTAGATAAGCCTCTTGGTCGTCCGGGGAAGTTAGTCGGTGGCTGCCTTTCCGATGTGGGCGCTAAGCTCTTCATGAAAGAATGGGTTGTCTGTCATTGTGGATCCAAGGTAGCAGAATTTGCGGACTGCTTTCAGTGGTGTGGCGCTGAGCGTGATCCCAGGTGGAGACGCAACACACTGCTCCATAATGACATTGATGGTGAGGTGAACATGACACAGGAATAGGACAGATGACCCAGGAACCTTGGAACAAGCCTTCTGTCTGAGCAATTAGTGCAGCATCACTGTCAGACCGAAGAAACGTAAGCACACAGGTACAGCAGGCAGTAAAGAAAGCAAATGGAATGTTGGCCTTGGTTGCGAGAGGATTTGAGTACAGAGATAGGGATGTTTTGCTGCAATTGTGTAGGGTGTTGGGGATACCACACCTAGACCATAAGACATAGGAGCAGAATTAGACTCCGCAATTCAATCATGGCTGATATTTTTCTCATCCCCATTCTCCTGCCTTTTCCCCATAACCCTGATCCCCTTATTAATGAAGAACCTATCTATCTCTGTCTTAAGACACTCAATGACCTGGCCTCCACAGCCTTCTGCGGCTAAGAGTTCCACAGATTACCTGGAGTACTGTGTGCACTTTTGGTGTCCTTATCTGAGGAAAGATGTCCTTGCTATAGAGGGAGTACAGCGAAGGTTTACCAGGCTGATTCCTGGGATGTCAAGTCTGTCACATAAGGAGAGACTAAGTCGGTTAGGATTATATTCACTGGAGTTTAGAAAAGTGAGAGGGGATCTCATAGAAACTTATAAAATTCTAACAGGGTTAGACAGGGTAGATTCAGAAAGAATGTTCCCAATGGTGAGGGAGTCCAGAACTAGGGTTCATAGTTTGAGGATAAGGGGTAAACCTTTTACAACTGAGGTGAGGAGAAATTTCTTCACCCAGAGGGTGGTGAATGTGTGGAATTCACTATCACAGAATGTAGTTGGGGCCAAAACGTTGTCTGATTTCAAGAAGAAATTAGATATAGCTCTTGGGGCTAAAGGGATCAAGGGATATGGGGGATCAGGGTATTGAATTTGATGATCAGCCATGATCAAAATGAATGGCAGGGCAGGCTTGATGGGCCAAATGGCCTCCTCCTGCTTCTAGTTTCTATGATCAATACATGCTGCACTTTTGTCTCGGCTTGTCTTAACAGATGAGGGATATCCTGTTTGATCATGTATGGAGGTACACTCCTTCAAACAGCTGAGTGGGACAGAAAAAAGGATATCAAACAGAGTGGAGTCTGAGCAGCAGTCTGTTCCACCCCCATTGGGTGCCTTTACATAAGAACATAAGAAATAGGAGCAGGAGTAGGCCATCTGGCCCTTCGAGCCTGCCCCGCCATTCAATAAGATCATGGCTGATCTGAAGCGAATCAGTTCCACTTACCCGCCTGCTCCCCATATCCCCTAATTCTCTTATCGATCAGAAAACTATCTACCCGATGTGTGTGCTAAGCTCTTCATGAAAGGATGGGTTGACACCCCAGAGACTGATAGCCAATTTCCGCACACACGAGGACGGCCTCAACCGGGATCTTGGGTTCATGTCACACAATCTGTAACCCCCACGACTTGCCTGGGCGTGCAAAACCTCACTATCTGTCCTGGCTGGAGACAATACACATCTCTTTAACCCTCTCTCCACTCACATTGCCTGTACCTTTCAGACTTGATTACCTGTAGAGACTCGCATTCCAACCATTATTTTGTAAATTGAGTTTGTGTCTTTATGTGCCCTGTTTGTGAACTGAAATCCCACTCACCTGATGAAGGAGCAGCGCTCCGAAAGCTTGTGTGGCTTTTGCTACCAAATAAACCTGTTGGACCTGGTGTTGTGAGACTTCTTACTGTGTCCACCCCATTCTTGACATCAATGTTCTGATGAGGACGATATGAGGCTGTCATGTCAATGACCTGTCAGAAGATGGCGATGTTGGACAGTAAACCACCATTCGTAGTAAATGTGTGAAAGGCTACAGTACCCAGACAGACAGGCGTGCCTTCCAGCTTTCTCTCCCTCTGAAACACTACACCACATAGTGAAGGGAAATGGCCTGAGCAATTCATTGTTGTCCCTTCGTTAGGATTACACTGCCTGTTTAAAATTCTCAAACTCATTTTCAAATTGCTCTACAGCCTCGCCCCCCACCCCCACCCTCCCCCTCCTCACCTCTGTAATCTCCACCAGTCCCGTGACTCTGCGAGGTATCTGCTTACCTCTAATCCTGGCCTCGAGCATCTCTGATTTTAATCGCTCCATCGCTGGTGCCTTTCGGTTGCTTTTTCCCCGAAGCTGGAATACCCTCACCCACCATCTCCTTTATTCAATTCATTCATGGGGCACGAACCTCGCTGGCAAGGCCACCGTTTGTTGCCCAACCATAATTGTCCTTCAACTGAGGGGCTGGCTCGGCCATTTCAGAGGGCAGTTAAGAGTCAACCAGTTTGTTGTGGATCTGGGGTCACATGTAGACCAGACTGGGTAAGGATGTCAAATTTCCTTCCCTAAAGGACATCCGTTTAAAGTTTATTTATTAGTGTCTTACATTGTAAGTAGGCTTATATTAACACTGCAATGAAGTTACTGTAAAAATCCCCTAGTCGCCACACTCCAGTGCCTGTTTGGGTACACTGAGGGAGAATTTAGCACGGCCAATGCACCTAACCAGCACATCTTTCAGACTGTGGGAGGAAACCAGAGGAAACCCATGCAGACACGGGCTGTACTAACAGCACCGACTGGCCTTACAGCACCAGGGACCTGGATTAGATTCCCGGCTTGGGCACTGTGCGGAGTCTGCATGTTCTTCCCCGTGTCTGCATGGGTTCCCTCTGGGTGCTCCGGTTTCCTCTCTCAGTCCAAAAGATGAGCTAATTAGGCGCATTGGCCGTGCTAAATTCTCCCTCAGTGTATCCGAACAGGCGCCAGAGTGTGGCGACTCAGGGATTTTCATAGTAACTTCATTGCAGTGTTAATGTAAACCTACCTGTGACACTAATAAATAAAATAAAAAGAAATCACTGAGGGAGAATTTAGCATAGCCAATGCACCTAACCAGCAAGTCTTTTGGACTGTGGGAGGAAACCCACGCAGACACGGGGAGAACGTGCAGACTCCACACAGACAGTGACCCAAGCTGGGAATTGAACCTGGGTCCCTGGCGCTGTGAGGCAGCAGTGCTAACCAGTGTGCCACCGTGCCACCGTGCCACCCATGGCTAGTAGCTAACGCTACAAGATGAAGAATAGTCAAGAATAATCTTACATTAAAATTTGTTAAGTTAGCCTGATCAACTCATGCACTTTTCAAATGAATTTGCAAAAGCTTTGCCTTTTCCATGTAAGTTGATTGCAATCCTATGATTTTGTTCTGCAGCAAGCCATGGCTGAAACATTCTATCTATCCAACATTGTGCCTCAGAATTTTGAAAACAATGCTGGCTTCTGGAACAGGTGAGGGCTCAGATTTTCTGAATTTAAACCCAATGCTGGTGCCTTAATAAATTTCAGAGCAAACGGCTGCCAGTTTCTAAGACAGCCAGCTTTTACTTCCCAGCTCCTGGTGTTTGATTGTGGAATCATAAAGGCCCTACAGTGCCAAAGGAGGCCAAACCTAACCCGCACATCTGTGTAGTGTGGGAGGAAACCGGAGCATAGAACAGCACAGAACAGGCCCTTCGGCCCACAATGTTGTGCCGAGCTTTATCTGAAACCAAGATCAAGCTATCCCACTCCCTATCATCCTGGTGTGCTCCATGTGCCTATCCAATAACCGCTTAAATGTTTCTAAAGTGTCTGACTCCACTATCACTGCAGGCAGTCCATTCCACACCCCAACCACTCTCTGCGTAAAGAACCTACCTCTGATATCCGTCCTGTATCTCCCACCATGAACCCTATAGTTATGCCCCCTTGTAATAGCTCCATCCACCCAAGGAAATAGTCTTTGAACGTTCACTCTATCTATTCCCTTCATCATTTTATAAACCTCTATTAAGTCTCTCCTCAGCCTCCTCCGCTCCAGAGAGAACAGCCCTAGCTCCCTCAACCTTTCCTCATAAGACCTACCCTCCAAACCAGGCAGCATCCTGGTAAATCTCCTTTGCACTCTTTCCAGTGCTTCCACATCCTTCTTATACTGAGATGACCAGAACTGCACACAATATTCCAAATGTGGTCTCACCAAGGTCCTGTACAGTTGCAGCATAACCCTACGGCTCTTAAACTCCAACCCCCTGTTAATAAAAGCTAACACACTATAGGCCTTCTTCACAGCTCTATCCACTTGAGTGGCAACCTTCAGAGATCTGTGGATATGGACCCCAAGATCTCTCTGTTCCTCCACAGTCTTCAGAACCCTACCTTTGACCCTGTAATCCACATTTAAATTAGTCCTACCAAAATGAATCGCCTCACATTTATCAGGGTTAAACTCCATTTGCCATTTTTCAGCCCAGCTTTGCATCCTATCTATGTCTCTTTGCAGCCTACAACAGCCCTCCACCTCATCCACTACTCCACCAATCTTGGTGTCATCAGCAAATTTACTGATCCACCCTTCAGCCCCCTCCTCTAAGTCATTAATAAAAATCACAAAGAGCAGAGGACCAAGCACTGATCCCTGTGGCACTCCGCTAGCAACCTGCCTCCAATCCAAAAATTTTCCATCCACCACCACCCTCTGTCTTCGATCAGACCTGTTCTCTTCCTGTTGGGGAGCACTTCAGCGGTCACGGGCATTCGGCCTCTGATATTCGGGTAAGCGTTCTCCAAGGCGGCCTTCGCGACACACGACAGCGCAGAGTCGCTGAGCAGAAACTGATAGCCAAGTTCCGCACACACGAGGACGGCCTCAACCGGGATATTGGGTTCATGTCACACTATTTGTAACTCCCACAGTTGCGTGGACCTGCAGAGTTTCACTGGCTGTCTTGTCTGGAGACAATACACATCTTTTTAGCCTGTCTTGATGCTCTCTCCACTCACATTGTTTCGTCTCTTAAAGACTTGATTAGTTGTAAGTATTTGCATTCCAACCATTATTCATGTAAATTGAGTCTGTGTCTTTATAAGCTCTGTTTGTGAACAGAATTCCCACTCACCTGAAGAAGGGGCTAAGAGCTCCGAAAGCTTGTGTGGCTTTTGCTACCAAATAAACCTGTTGGACTTTAACCTGGTGTTGTTAAACTTCTTACTGTGTTTACCCCAGTCCAACGCCGGCATCTCCACATCATTCGATCAGACTGCCAGTTAGCTATCCAATCGGCCAACTTTCCCTCTATCCCACACCTCCTCACTTTCATCATAAGCCGACCATGGGGGACCTTATCAAACGCCTTACTAAAATCCATGTATATGACATCAACTGCCCTACCTTCATCAACACACTTAGTTACCTCCTCAAAAAATTCTATCAAATTTGTGAGGCACGACTTGCCCTTCACGAATCCGTGCTGACTATCCCGGATTAATCCGCATCTTTCTAAATGGTCGTAAATCCCGTCCCTAAGGACCTTTTCCATCAATTTACCAACCACCGAAGTAAGACTAACCGGTCTATAATTACCAGGGTCATTTCTATTCCCTTTCTTAAACAGAGGAACAACATTCGCCATTCTCCAGTCCTCTGGCACCATCCCCGTGGACAGCGAGGACCCAAAGATCAAAGCCAAAGGCTCTGCAATCTCATCCCTTGCCTCCCAAAGAATCCGAGGATACATTTCATCAGGCTCAGGGGACTTATCGACCTTCAGTTTATTCAAAACTGCCAGGACATCCTCCCTCCGAACATCTATTTCCTCCAGCCTATTAGCCTGTAACACCTCTTCCTCAAAAACATGGCCCCTCTCCTTGGTGAACACTGAAGAAAAGTATTCATTCATCACCTCGCCTATCTCTACTGACTCCATACACAAGTTCCCACTACTGTCCTTGACCGGCCCTAACCTCACCCTGGTCATTCTTTTATTCCTCACATAAGAGTAAAAAGCCTTGGGGTTTTCCTTGATCCGACCCGCCAAGGACTTCTCATGTCCCCTCCTAGCTCTCCTAAGCCCCTTTTTCAGCTCGTTCCTTGCTAACTTGTAACCCTCAATCGAGCCATCTGAACCTTGTTTCCTCATCCCTACATAAGCTTCCCTCTTCCTTTTCACAAGACATTCCACCTCTTTCATGAACCATGGTTCCCTCACTCGGCCATTTCCTCCCTGCCTGACAGGGACATACCTATCAAGGACACCCAGTATTTGTTCCTTGAAAAAGTTCCACTTTTCATTAGTGCCTTTCCCAGACAGTTTCTGTTCCCAACTTATGCCCCCTAATTCTTGCCTAATCGCATCATAATTACCTCTCCCCCAATTGTAAACCTTGCCCTGCCGTACGGCCCTATCCCTCTCCATTGCAATAATAAAAGACACCGAATTGTGGTCACTATCTCCAAAGTGCTCTCCCACAACCAAATCTAACACTTGGCCCGGTTCATTTCCCAGTACCAAATCCAATGTGGCCTTACCTCTTGTCGGCCTATCCACATATTGTGTCAGGAAACCCTCCTGCACACACTGCACAAAAACTGCCCCATCCAAACTATTTGACCTACAAAGGTTCCAATCAATATTTGGAAAGTTAAAGTCCCCCATGACAACTACCCTGTGACCCCCACACATATCCATAATCTGCTTAGCAATTTCTTCCTCCACATCTCTATTACTATTTGGGGACCTATAGTAAACTCCTAACAACGTGACCGCTCCTTTCCTATTTCTAACCTCAGCCCATATTACCTCAGTGTGCAGATCCCCCTCGAAGTGCCTTTCCGCAGCCGTTAAACTATCCTTGATTAACAATGCTACTCCTCCACCTTTTTTACCAGCTTCCCTACACTTACTGAAACCTCTTTCACCCGGAACGTCCAATAACCATTCCTGTCCTTGTTCTACCCACGTCTCCGTAATGGCCACAACATCGTAGTCCCAAGTACCAATCCACGCCCCAGGTTCATCTACCTTGTTCCGGATGCTCCTTGCATTGAAGTAGACACACTTCAACCCACCTTCCTGTCGACCGGTACCCACCCTTGACCCTGATACCTTCCCCAATACCTCACCACCCTCACTGACTTCTGGACTACAACTCCGGAGGGTGGTGGTGGATAGAAAATTTTCGAATTGGAGGCAGGTTGCTAGCGGAGTGCCACAGGGATCAGTGCTTGGTCCTCTTCGATCAGACAGCCAGTTACCGATCCAATCGGCCAACTTTCCCTCTATCCCACACCTCCTTACTTTCATCATAAGCCGACCATGGGGGACCTTATCAAACGCCGTACTAAAATCCATGTGTATGACATCAACTGCCCTACCTTCATCAACACACTTAGTTACCTCCTCAAAAAATTCTATCAAATTTGTGAGGCACGACTTGCCCTTCACGAATCCGTGCTGACTATCCCGGATTAATGAATAAAAACAAAAGATAAATAAGTTTAAAAGGTAAGTTTGAGATATTGCTAGCTGGATCCAAGAATGAATAATAGGTAGGAAAAATCTAATGAAGGTAAGTTTGAGATGTTGCGGGCTGGGTAGAAAGTCCCCCGAAGCACCTCACCACAACTTAGCAAACCTGAATACAAAATTCTGAGTGCATTGCCACGTGATAGTCACTCCGCCAATTGGAGGCGTCGAGGTTCAGCAGAGCTGTTTGCCTTTATGTGGCCCATTCACAGGACTCAGTTACATGGGCTGCATATTCTCATGCCTGGTCTCCAGGTGGTCACTTGCGTGGCCAATGTTGGGGTGAAGGAAACAATTGAAACCATGAACTCAGACAATGGCACTTGCATTGTGTTGTTTTTTTTGGCAGGTTGGAAATGTACTGCCGTGAACTGACCCAGAGGTACGAAAATGTTTGGGTGGTTTCTGGACCTTTGACTCTACCCACATCGGGAGCAGACGGGAGGAAAACGGTTACCTATCAGGTGAGATCAAAGAACAAACAAAGAACAATACAGCACAGGAACAGGCCCTTCGGCCCTCCAAGCCCGCGCCGCTCCCCGGTACAGGATTGAATCCTGAATCCAGGATCCCCGCCCAATTTTCCAGCCTATCTACATACTAATATCCTATCCACCGAGCTGTCCCTCACAGCTACGATGCTTTGTTCATCACAACCTATTAGCTCACCCCCACCCCCCATTCCAGACCATGTGATCTCCAGGGAGAGGCGAAAACCCAGAGTGAAAACCCCAGGGCCAATATGGGGAAAAGAAAATCTGGGAAATTCCTCTCCGACCCCCTGAGGCGATCGAAACGAGTCCAGGAGATCACACTGGCCCTGATCGGAAAATGCTTCCCAACCCTATTCATTTCCACTTCCACGAACACCATATGAATTCCCTGCCCCCGAGACAGGTTCCCAACTATCCGCACTCTCGCTCTGTACTGGCACCAGCAAGTTGATCATAGAATGAAGCCTTGAAACGAGAAACAAAGAACAATTAGCCCGCGCCGCTCCCTGGTCCAAACTAAACCACTCTTTTGTATCCCTCCATTCCCACTCCGTTCATATAGCTGTCTAGATAAGTCTTAAACGTTCCCAGTGTGTCCGCCTCCACCACCTTGCCCGGCAACACATTCCAGGCCCCCACCACCCTCTGTGTAAAATATGTCCTACTGATATAAATACTGAGGTGGTGGAGGCTACCTCGCTGAATATGTTTAAAGCGCGGATGGATGGATTCCTGATCGGTAAGGGAATTAAGGGTTATGGGGATCAGGCGGGTAAGTGGTACTGATCCACGTCAGATCAGCCATGATCTTATTGAATGGCGGGGCTAGATGGCCTACTCCTGCTCCTATTTCTTATGTTCTTATGTTCTTATATCTGTGTTAAACCTCCCCCCCTTCACCTTGAACCTATGACCCCTCGTGAACGTCACCACCGACCCGGGGAAAAGCTTCCCACCGTTCACCCTATCTATGCCTTTCATAATTTTATACACCTCTATTAAGTCTCCCCTCATCCTCCGTCTTTCCAAGGAGAACAACCCCAGTTTCCCCAATCTCTCCTCATAACCAAGCCCCTCCATACCAGGCAACATCCTGGTAAACCTCCTCTGTACTCTCTCCAAAGCCTCCACGTCCTCCTGGTAGTGTGGCGACCAGAACTGGACGCAGTATTCCAAATGCGGCCGAACCAACGTTCTATACATCTGCAACATCAGACCCCAACTTTTATACTCTATGCCCCGTCCTATAAAGGCAAGCATGCCATATGCCTTCTTCACCACCTTCTCCACCTGTGACGTCACCTTCAAAGATCTGTGGACTTGCACACCCAGGTCCCTCTGCGTCTCTACACCCTTTATGGTTCTTCCATTTATCGTGTAGCTCCTCCCTACATTATTCCCACCAAAATGCATCACTTCGCATTTATCAGGATTGAACTCCATCTGCCATTTCCTTGCCCAAGTTTCCAGCCTATCTATATCCTTCTGTAGCTTCTGACAATGTTCCTCACTATCTGCAAGTCCTGCCAGTTTTGTGTCGTCCGCAAACTTACTGATCACCCCAGTTACACCTTCTTCCAGATCATTTATATAAATCACAAACAGCAGAGGTCCCAATACAGAGCCCTGCGGAACACCACTAGTCACAGGCCTCCAGCCGGAAAAAGACCCTTCCACTACCACCCTCTGTCTTCTATGACCAAGCCAGTTCTCCACCCATCTAGCCACCTCCCCCTTTATCCCATGAGATCCAAAAGATCGGGGGTGGATACTAGACGTCTGTGCGTGACAGGCTTCTGAATGTTTGCCTCACTGACACTTGGAAGGCAAATGGGTGAAGGAGCGAACATCAGCGTGAGAGAGAAGCAGTTACAGGAAGGGAGAAATGCTAAGAGGCTAGCAGATCCCCGAGCATTGATTCAATTAGATCGGATCTACAGACACTCCTAAACTGCTCGACATGAGGAGAGGAATTGAATTAAAGTACATTAAAATCTCAGCCATTGATGTATTATCTTCTACTGTCCTCAGACCATTCTTTTTGCTTTTGTTGGTCTGTTGCTGCCTCAAATTCTCTGAAGCTAATCGAGCAGGCTAGAAATCTGTGCCAGCAGCATCTACCTGGACGCCCGGTCATTTCATTCTCAATTACAAATTCTAAAATTTCCTCATCCACACATGTTAAACTAACTGCTGTGTAATTATCCAGCTTAACTATGTCTATTTGACAAAGGAGTTCTGCAGCAGGAAGTCTCCAGTTATCTGACATCTGAGCACCACCAATTGCTGCCTTCAGGATGTTAGAATGTAACTCGCTGGGCATTTTGTCTTTCATTAGCTTAAATTTAATTTCATCTTCATCCATTGACAATTTTGCTGACTTCATTTAACTATTTCAGATTCACCTTCTCGAAACCTTCTGCTTAGTTAAGATCATACATCAAATATTTTTGTCATTTTAGAAATCATTATCTACAAATCGATGATCTTAGAATCATAGAATGGTTACAGCACATTTGGCTGGCCATGTGCCTGCAGTTCTCTGTTAAGTGCTATTCAGCTGGTCCCACTGTCTCTTTTCATAAAATAAAATGCATAAAAATAAGAACTAGGAGCAGGAGTAGGCCATCTGGCCCCTCGAGCCTGCTCCGCCATTCAATAAGATTATGGCTGATCTTTCCGTGGTCTCAGCTCCACTTACCCACCCGCTCGCCATAACCCTTAATTCCTTTACTGTTCAAAAATTTATCTATCCTTGCCTTAAAAACATTTAATGAGGTAGCCTCAACTGCTTCACTGGGCAGGGAACTCCACAGATTCACAACCCTTTGTGTGAAGAAGTTCCTCCTCAACTCAGTCCTAAATCTGCTTCCCCTTATTTTGAGGCCATGTCCCCTAGTTCTAGTTTCACCCACCAGTGGAAGCAACTTCCCTGCTTCTATCTTATCTATTCCCTTCATAATCTTATATGTTTCTATAAGATCTCCCCTCATTCTTCTGAATTCTAATGAGTCTACTCAGTCTCTCCTCATAAGCCAACCCTCTCAACTCCGGAATGAACCTAGTGAATCTCCTCTGCACCCCCTCCAGTGCCAGTATATCCTTTCTCAAGTAAGGAGACCAAAACTGTACCCAGTACTCCAGGTGTGGCCTCACCAGCACCTTATACAGCTGCAACATAACGTCACTGTTTTTAAACTCCATCCCTCAAGTAATGAAGGACAAAATTCCATTTGCCTTCTTAATTACCTGCTGCAGCTGCAAACCAACTCCTTGAGATTCCTGCACAAGGACACCTTGTGCCATAGCCCCATAATTTTTTTCTCCTCATATTTATTCAACTCCCCTTTGAAAGACACGATTGAATCTGTCACCACCACATTCTTGGGCAGAGAAACAGAAAGTGTGGAAATACCCAGCAGGTCTGGCAGCATTTGTGGAGTGAGAGAAACAGTGTTAATGTTCCAAGTTGAATATGATTTCTTCAGGATTCTGCAGAAGAATAGTATTCGACAAATTCGGAGGAATTTGTAAAATGTGTACAGGAGGGTTCGTTGGAACAATATGTGGACAGCCCAACTAGAGAGGGGGCTATACTGGACCTGGTACTGGGGAATGAGCCCGGTCAGGTCTTCAAAGTTTTGGTTGGGGAACATGTGGCAAATAGTGACCACAATTCTGTTAGCTTTAGGATAGTGATGGAAAAGGATGAGTGGTGTCCCAAGGGTAAGGTGTTGGATTGGGGGAAGGCTAACTTTATTGGGATCAGGCAGAAATTGGCAGCTCTTGATTGGGAGAGGCTGTTTGAGGGTAAATCCACATCTGGTATGTGGCAGTCTTTTAAGGAACGGTTGTTAGGGCTACAGGACAAGCATGTGCCTGTAAAAAAGAAGGATAGGAAGGGTAGGATTAGGGAACCGTGGATAACCAGGGAAATTGAGGGACTGGTCAAAAGGAAAAGAGAGGCGTATGTTAGGTCCAATCAGCTAAAAACGGAGGGAGCTCTGGAGGAGTACAATGAAAGTAGGAAAATACTCAAACGGGGAATTAGAAGAGCAAAAAGGGGTCACGAAATGTTCTTGGCAGACAGGATTAAGGAGAATCCCAAGGCATTTTATTCATACGTTAGGAACAAAAGGGTTGTTAGGGAAAAAATCGGACCTCTCAGGGACAAAAGTGGGGACTTATGCTTGGAGCCCAAAGAGGTAGGGGAGATCCTAAATGAATACTTTGCGTCGGTATTCACAAAGGAGAGGGATGTGTTGACTGGGAGTGTCTCGGAGGGGAGTGTTGAACCGTTGGAGAAAATCTCCATTACAAAGGAGGAAGTGTTAGGTTTGTTAGAGAATATAAAGACTGACAAATCCCCAGGGCCTGATGGAATCTATCCAAGGCTGCTCAGGGAGACGAGAGGTGAAATCGTTGGGCCTCTGACGCAAATCTTTGTCTCGTCACTGGACACAGGTGAGGTCCCAGAGGATTGGAGGATAGCCAATGTGGTCCCGTTATTTAAGAAGGGTAGGAAGGATAACCCGGGTAATTATAGGCCGGTGAGCTTGACGTCCGTGGTGGGGAAGTTGTTGGAGAAGATTCTTAAAGATAGGATGTATGCGCATTTAGAAAGGAATAAACTCATTAACGATAGTCAACATGGTTTTGTGAGAGGGAGGTCATGCCTCACTAACCTGGTGGTGTTTTTTGAAGAAGTGACCAAAATGGTTGACGAAGGAAGGGCCGTGGATGTTGTCTATATGGACTTTAGTAAAGCGTTTGACAAAGTCCCTCATGGTAGGCTAGTGAAAAAGGTTGGATCCCATGGGATAAAGGGGGAGGTGGCTAGATGGGTGGAGAACTGGCTTGGTCATAGAAGACAGAGGGTGGTAGTGGAAGGGTCTTTTTCCGGCTGGAGGCCTGTGACTAGTGGTGTACCGCAGGGCTCTGTATTGGGACCTCTGCTGTTTGTGATTTATATAAATGATCTGGAAGAAGGAGTAACTGGGGTGATCAGTAAGTTTGCGGACGACACAAAACTGGCAGGACTTGCAGATAGTGAGGAACATTGTCAGAGGCTACAGAAGGATATAGATAGGCTGGAAATTTGGGCAAGGAAATGGCAGATGGAGTTCAATCCTGATAAATGCGAAGTGATGCATTTTGGTGGGAATAATGTAAGGAGGAGCTACACGATAAATGGAAGAACCATAAAGGGTGTAGAGACGCAGAGGGACCTGGGTGTGCAAGTCCACAGATCTTTGAAGGTGACGTCACAGGTGGAGAAGGTGGTGAAGAAGGCATATGGCATGCTTGCCTTTATAGGACGGGGCATAGAGTATAAAAGTTGGGGTCTGATGTTGCAGATGTATAGAACGTTGGTTCGGCCGCATTTGGAATACTGCGTCCAGTTCTGGTCGCCACACTACCAGAAGGACGTGGAGGCTTTGGAGAGAGTACAGAGGAGGTTTACCAGGATGTTGCCTGGTATGGAGGGGCTTGGTTATGAGGAGAGATTGGGGAAACTGGGGTTGTTCTCCTCGGAAAGACGGAGGATGAGGGGAGACTTAATAGAGGTGTATAAAATTATGAAAGGCATAGATAGGGTGAACGGTGGGAAACTTTTCCCCGGGTCGGTGGTGACGTTCACGAGGGGTCATAGGTTCAAGGTGAAGGGGGGAAGGTTTAACACAGATATCAGAAGGACATATTTCACACAGAGGGTCGTGGGCGCCTGGAATGTGTTGCCGGGCAAGGTGGTGGAGGCGGACACACTGGGAACGTTTAAGACTTATCTAGACAGCTATATGAACGGAGTGGGAATGGAGGGATACAAAAGAGTGGTCTAGTTTGGACCAGGGAGCGGCGCGGGCTAATTGTTCCTTGTTTCTCGTGGAAGTGGAAATGACTAGGGTTGGGAAGCATTTTCCGATCAGGGCCATTGTGATCTCCTGGACTCGTTTCGATCGCCTCAGGGGGTCGGAGAGGAATTTCCCAGATTTTTTTTTCCCCATATTGGCCCTGGGGTTTTTCACTCTGGGTTTTCGCCTCTCCCTGGAGATCACATGGTCTGGAATGGGGGGGTGGGGGTGAGTTAATAGGTTGTAATGAACAAAGCATCGTAGCTGTGGGGGACAGCTCGGTGGATAGGATATTGGTATGTAGATAGGCTGGAAAATTGGGCGGGGATCCTGGATTCAGGATTCAATCCTGGACCGGGGAGCGGCGCGGGCTTGGAGGGCCGAAGGGCCTGTTCCTGTGCTGTATTGTTCTTTGTTCTTTGTTGTTCTTGTTCTTTGACACAAAACATTTTCTCTCACCCAGCCTCCTGACCATTTTCAGCCCTATACTTTGTTTTTATTACCCTCTCAGATAATCTCCTCCTCTCAAAACTTTTAGCAACAGTGGTTTGCACTGCTGCCTCACAGCGCCAGGGACCCGGGCTCGATTCCCGGCTTGGGTCGCTGTCTGTGTGGAGTCTGCACGTTCTCCCCGTGTCTGCATGGGTTTCCTCCGGGTGCTCCGGTTTCCTCCCACAGTCCGAAAGATGTACTGGTTCGGTGAATTGCCCATGCTAAATTCTCCCTCAGTGTACCCGAACAGGTGCCACAGTGTGGCGACTAGGGGATATCACAGTAACTTCATTGCAGTGTTAATGTAAGCCCACTTGTGACTAATAAATAAACTAAAATATCTCCTTTGGTGGCTCGGAATGAAATGTTGTGTTATAATGCTCCTGTGAAGCACTTTGGGTTGTTATATGACATTAAGTGGCTATATCAATCCAGGTTTTTGAAGACGATAATACCCAAGCTCTGAATCCTGTGCTACTTCTGTTTAACGTGAAGGCAGCAATGATAGTTGTTGTTGACATTGAAGGAGGTTGCTGGATATAGTTACAATCTGATACATCTGGTCAATGTTAGTTTCATGGGATAATCAAAGATAGATCGACAATAACTGGGATGGTAAGCAGTGCCGTATATACAACGGTGATATTTTACATTGACGTTTAACACACACAATGTACACAATCATCACTGTGTTATAGAACAACATTTGAAAATCAATATTATATCAATGAGGTTTCAGGTTAATTCTATTGTAGGAGTGTGAGTGATGCTGTGTCCAGGATGCTCCGAGTAATTGGGAGCCTGAATTCTGTTTTCCGATTGTACACATGAGTTGTGAAATCTGTTGATGGGGAAGGGTGATAAGGGATTTGGGGCCAAGGTGGTTAAATGGAGTTAGGATCAGCATCAGCACAATCTGATTGACTGACACAGCAAACACAATGGGCTGAATGGTCAACTCCTGTTCCCAAGTCAGTGTCAAGGCCTTTTTTAAAGGTCTCAGTTCCAGATGAATGCTGTGAATACGCTCGTGTTTCTCTCTGATTGTGAGACCAGAAAACACTGATGACCTTTTAGTGAATCTGCCTATTGCGGTTGGTGGGAGAAGCTGGTTATACATGTACACTCTTTATTTATTTATTAGTGTCACAAGTAGCCTTCCATTAACACTGCAGTGAAGTTACTGTGAAAATCCCCTAGTCGCCACACTCTGGCGCCTGTTCTCGGGTACACTGAGGGAGAATTTAGCATGGCCAATGAATCTAACCAGCACGTCTTTTGGACTGTGGAAGGCACCCGGAGGAAACCCACGCAGACACGGGGAGAAAGTGCAAACTCCACACAGACAGAGACCCAAGCCAGGAATCAAACCCAGGTCCCTGGTGCTGTGAGGCAGCAGAGCTGACCACTGTGCCATCGTCCAAGTCATCTCAAAGAACAACAAAGAACAATACAGCACAGGAACAGGCCCTTCGGCCCTCCAAGCCCGCGCTTCTCCCCGGTCCAGGATTGAATCCTGAATCCAGGATCCCCGCCCAATTTTCCAGCCTATCTACATACCAATATCCTATCCACCGAGCTGTCCCCTACAGCTACGATGCTTTGTTCATTACAACCTATTAACTCACCCCCACCCCCCCATTCCAGACCATGTGATCTCCAGGGAGAGGCGAAAACCCAGAGTGAAAAACCCCAGGGCCAATATGGGGAAAAAAAAATCTGGGAAATTCCTCTCCGACCCCCTGAGGCGATCGAAACGAGTCCAGGAGATCACAATGGCCCTGATCGGAAAATGCTTCCCAACCCTAGTCATTTCCACTTCCACGAGAAACAAGGAACAATTAGCCCGCGCTGCTCCCTGGTCCAAACTTGACCACTCTTTTGTATCCCTCCATTCCCACTCCGTTCATATAGCTGTCTAGATAAGTCTTAAACGTTCCCAGTGTGTCCGCCTCCACCACCTTGCCCGGCAACACATTCCAGGCCCCCACAACCCTCTGTGTGAAATATGTCCTTCTGATATCTGTGTTAAACCTCCCCCCCTTCACCTTGAACCTATGACCCCTCGTGAACGTCACCACCGACCCGGGGGAAAAGCTTCCCACCGTTCACCCTATCTATGCCTTTCACAATTTTATACACCTCTATAAAGTCTCCCCTCATCCTCCGTCTTTCCAAGGAGAACAACCCCAGTTTCCCCAATCTCTCCTCATAACCAAGCCCCTCCATACCAGGCAACATCCTGGTAAACCTCCTCTGTACTCTCTCCAAAGCCTCCACGTCCTTCTGGTAGTGTGGCGACCAGAACTGGACGCAGTATTCCAAATACGGCCGAACCAACGTTCTATACATCTGCAACATCAGACCCCAACTTTTATACTCTATGCCCCGTCCTATAAAGGCAAGCATGCCATATGCCTTCTTCACCACCTTCTCCACCTGTGACGTCACCTTCAAAGATCTGTGGACTTGCACACCCAGGTCCCTCTGCGTCTCTATGGCATCTCATACCAACTTGTACTCTCCATGCTACCTGGCTCAGCGTGGCTTCCTGAGTTAATGTTACAAAGTGAGGCTGTTCAATCATAATGTTTGGAACAACCAATTGAAAAGAAAAATAATCCTACCCAGATGGATTCTGAATCATTACCAGTCTGCTATTATCAGAGCGGACTAAAGAAGTGAGAACATTTTGCATTGTAAGCTCTTGACTACCAGCCAGTCCTTGCTGCTTCTTATTTGTTGTCTTCTCCCTAGACAGTTTTGCATTAACGTTATAATTGAATCAATAGGAGTTGAACTAGCAACCTGGGTGAATGCTAGCAAGTTTTACCATGAAGCCTAGTGGCAGCAGCCATGTTTTACATTGACACAGTCCAAAAGACGTGCTGGTTAGGGTGCATTAGCCGTGCTAAATTCTCCCTCAGTGTTACGCGAACAGGCACCAGAGTGTGGTGACTAGGGGATTTTCACAGTAACTTCACTGCAGTGTTAATGTAAGCCTACTTGTGACACTAGTAAATAAATAAACTTGAAACTTGAAACATTCTGGCCAATTGGAGTTGGCCACTGTTCACTGCAGGTTTTGTAGACTTGAACAAATAAAATTTGGAATTAGCTTGCCTTTTCCCAACCCAGTTCTGCTGATTTTAGAATTTACCCTCCGATACTAAAAGTCATCTTGACTTTCCTTTCAGCTTGGCTTGGCACTTTGCTCAATCCCAGACTGTCATTCCCTTGCTCATCTTCTCTTTGTTTCTGTTGCGTTCTCGTTCATTGTTTGTTATTATTCTCTTTATTTGTAACAATCGCTACTACCGTTGTATCTAAAGACAGCGCTAAGGATCCAGCACAGTTTGGGCCTTTAGATTACTTGTCCAATTATATCACCATGTCACCTATTTACAGCCATTTGACATGATGTGATTGCCATTTTCCAACAATCATTACATTCTTTTATTTATTGGTAGCGAATCCAGAAGCTCTTTGAGGCTTGGGTTTGTGTCACCTTCACCTGTTGGAACCTTGGCTCCAGGTGATGCGGGACTGAGACCAGGGGCAGAGACAGTGATGGGTCATGGATAACTAAATAATTTAAGGTAACATTGCAGATGGTTCACATTTGGTCACAGTAAATTTGAAGAAAATAGGCTGAAATTTTCCAGCCATTCTCACCGGCAGGATCTTCCGGTCCAGCCGACAGAGGAGCCCTGCCGCATAGAATGGAAAACCCCATTGACAGTGGCAGGATCCCACTGCTGGCCAAGGATGGGCAGCGGGAGATGTGGAAAATCCCGCCCATCATCTCAGTTTTCTGAGTTATATCGGTACCATAAAGAAGGCAAACTAATCATTTAGATTTAATTAATGATAGGATACAATATCGGCATGAACAAACCTGCAATGGTTCCCTTGTTTTAGCTACAGAGATTAGTCATGTTAGTGTTTTACATTTACTTTCTAAACATCTCAACCGTGTGTCTTCCTGTTGCAACGTTGCTTTGTGTTTTGAACTAAGCTACGTTTTTTGGTTGAAGGAAACCATACAACCACATAAGCCCTGCAGTGCAGAAAGAGGCCATTCAGCCCGTCAAGTCTGCACTAACTGTCTGAAAGAGCATCTTACCCAATGCCACCACCCTCCCACCCATCCCTGTACCACAGACATCTACCATGGCTAATCCACTTAACCTACACATTTGTGTGAAACTAAGGGGCAATTTTAGCATGGCCAATCCACCTAATTTGCACATCTTTGGAGTGTGGGAGGTAACCAGAGCACCCGGAGAAAACCCACCCAGACACGGGGGAGAACTTGCAGATTCCAGACAGACAGTTATCCGAGGCCGGAATTGGACTGGGTCCCTGGCGCTGTGAGGCAGCAACACTACCCGCTGTATCAAATTTGACAGCTCAGCAATTATTAATGCTGTAGTTGGTTTCTGTACCAGCAAAGCCAGACTCATCTGGAGGCTACCTGCTGTCATCTCCTGTTACATAGTGTGAGTTGATATAAATTGAAATGCCATTTAACTGAATAATTAGACTGATGTAAAGACAAAATTACCAGCCATAAGCCTCTCCTCAATGCAGCATAAGTAATCTGATTATCAAATCTATCTAGCTGTCATTAGGATCAGCTCAAATTGCACATGTAATAGCATCAGAAAGCAGTGTGCCTTGTCGCTGTCTAACTCTCTCTGCCTCCTACTTGAAGTGAGAAATAGAAGCTTTCCTTTGGACAATTAAATAGTGATTGAGGATTCTATGAACTTACGAATTAAGAGCAGGAGTAGGCCACTCGGCCCCTCGAGCCTGTTCCCCCCATTTAATAAGATAATTGATCTGATTGTAACCTCAGGCTCACATTCCTGCCTTCCCCTGAAAACCTTTCACCCCTTTGTTAATCAAGAATCTATCTAGCTCTGTCTTAACAATATTCAAAGACTCTGCTTCCACTGCCTTTTGAGGAAGAAAGTTCCAGAGACTCTTGACCCTCTGAGAGAAAACTATTTTCCTCCTCTCTGTCTTAAATGAGCAACCCCTTATTTTTAAACAGTGATCATGGTTTCAGGATCTTAAAGGTTTCGATCAAGTCACCTCTTATTTTTCTAAACTCTAGTTGATGCAAAACTAAGCTCTCCAACTATTCCTGGTATTAGTCTAGTAACCATCTCTGAACTGCTCCTAACGAAGGACAGGTAGCGTCGTTTAGCACTGACTGTCCAGCCACACTAATGCAGGGAAAATCTCTTTTCCTGCTCTGAATGTAGCATCATTTGATGATGCTACATCAATTGTTAATTTTAAAACAAATGGATTTTTTTTTTATTAACCCTAGGTACTAAGAATATGAGGCAACAACAGGTATATGGAGTTAGATCAACTACAATCTCATTGAATGGTGACACGGATTAAATGCCCTACTCCTGTTTCTAATGTGGACATTAGACTGACCCAGTATGGCACTGACTGGCAAGTCTCATCCCAGAAATTGGGCACAGGAGAGGACATTCTCACTTGTGAGCAAATGCACTTAGAAACTAGTCTATGGGGGTTGGGAGCTGAACGGTGGCTTCATGGGCCAGATAGTAAGGGTTTACAGACCATACTTTGCAACTTCCCTGTTTTAGGTTCTCGCTTTTAAACTCCAGTTTTGTAGCTACGACTCCATCCCTCCCCTTGGCAGCAGTCTTAGATTACGCCAATCTCTTTGCAGTCTTGGTGTCATCTGAGGTGAGCTTCTGACCTCATATTCACGCCATCACTCAGACTGCGTACTTCTGTCTCTAACACAGCCCATCCTCACCCATCTAGGCTCATCCACTGCTGAAACTCTCATTCACACCTTATTACCCCCTCATTCACACCTTCATTACCCCCTCATTCACACCTTCATTATCCCCTCATTCACACCTCATTACCCACTCATTCACACCTTCATTACCCCCTCATTCACACCTCATTACCCCCTCATTCACACCTTCATTACCCCCTCATTCACACCTCATTACCCCCTCATTCACACCTTCATTACCCCTCATTCACACCTTCATTACCCCCTCATTCACACCTTCATTACCCCCTCGTTCACACCTCATTACCCCCTCATTCACACCTTCATTACCCCCTCATTCACACCTTCATTACCCCCTCATTCACACCTTCATTACCCCCTCATTCACACCTTCATTACCCCCTCATTCACACCTTCATTACCCCCTCATTCACACCTCATTACCCCCTCATTCACACCTTCATTACCCCCTCATTCACACCTCATTACCCCCTCATTCACACCTTCATTACCCCTCATTCACACCTTCATTACCCCCTCATTCACACCTTCATTACCCCCTCATTCACACCTTCATTACCTCTAGACGTCATTATTCCTGCGCACTGTTAGCTGATCTCCATTTTCTACCCTCGTAAACGTGAGATCATTCAAACCTCTGCTGTTCGTGTCTTAACTCACACCAAATCCTGTTGCTCTATCACCCCGCTGCTCGCTGACCTACACTCACTCCCAGCCAAGAAGCGTCTCGATTTTTAAATCCTGATCCTTGTTCGCCGACCTGTGCATGGCCGAGCTGCTCCCCAGCTCTCGAATCTCCTCTGGCCCCACAAGCCTCTGAGATTTCTGTGCTGTTCTAATTCTGGCTTCTTGTGAGTGTCTAGTTTAAATTGCTCCATCATTGATGGCTGTGTTTTCAGTTATGTATGCCCCAAGCTCTGGAATACCTTCCTAAACCTCTGCCTCTTTACCAAACGTTCTTTCTTTAAGATGCTCCTTAAAATCTATCGCTTTGCCTAAAGCTTTGGTCATTTTTGAAGGTTTCTTTCATGTGATATAGGCCGGGCCAGCATTTATTGCCCATCTTCAATTGCCCTTGCGAAGGTGGTGGTGATCCTGAGAACTAGGAGCAGCAGTCGGCCATTCAGCCCCTCAAAGCTGCCCTGCCATTCAATACAATGATGGCGGATCTCAACTCAGTCTGACCTCCATCTTCCTCCCCTTCATCCCACTACTAAATAAAAACCTATCTATCTCCTTAAATGTATTTAATGTTCTGGTGTCCACTGCACTCTGGAGTAGGAATTCCACAGATTCACGGCCCTTTGAGTGAAGCAATTCCTCCTCATTTCTGTTTTCAATCCTCCACTCCTTTGCCTCAAACTTGAGTCTCGCACAATATTTCTTTCGGACTTTGGTTTTCGCCAATTCAATGTCATGGTTATGATGTTACTGTTTAAATGCTGTAGGTTGTGAGGTAAATTTTGTCCGGGACACTAGGAAGGATTTCTATGACCTTTGGATCAGTGCACCCGAGAGGGCAAAGTCAGCCTTGATGTCATGGTTCACCCAAACGATGGTACCTGCTAAAGAGCGCTGCTCACTCAGTTCTGTACTGAAATCTCAGCGGGACTTGAACTCACAACCCTTTGATTCGGGAGAGCGCCATCTCTGAGCCCATTAAGTGGGTTCCTAAATGCGACGTCGATGTGGATTGAAGTAAACGGGACAAAAGCTGACAGCCTGAGTCTCAATGTACCGTCCCAAGCAAAAACCACAGCCAGCATATCTAAATAAAAGCAAATTACTGCGGATGCTGGAATCTGAAACCAAAAGAGAAAATGCTGGAAAATCTCAGCAGGTCTGGCAGCATCTGTAGGGAGAGAAAAGAGCTGATGTTTCGAGTCCAGATGACCCTTTGACAAAGCGTTGATAACGAGTCATCTGGACTGGAAACATCAGCTCTTTCCTCTCCTTACAGATGCTGCCAGACTTGCTGAGATTTTCCAGCGTTTACTCTTTTGGTTTCAGCGTGTCTAAATGCCTCGGGGATGTCCCAGTTCAGCTGTCTGCTCCGAGGTATGGCCTGTACCTTGTTACAAAGGATTGAAAATGGGGCAAGTTGTGGTGACCCATTGTAATTACATGTTGTGTGCCTGGACACACCCCTGCTGCACCTGGCCCGAGACTCCTCCCTTTCCACCTGAGACTCCTCCCTTTCCACCTGAGACTCCTCCCTTTCCACCTGAACGAGGTATAAAGGTGATGGTTCCTCCTCCCTGCCTCAGTCTGGGCCAGGTTAGTTACAGGGGTGTGTTCCAGTTCTTTGCGATTAAAAGCCTGTTATTTTCACTCACTGGCTGGAGTCCTGATGGTGCATCACAAGTTAAAATAAAGAAATAA
Organism: Mustelus asterias; assembly: GCF_964213995.1. Taxonomy (NCBI): domain Eukaryota; kingdom Metazoa; phylum Chordata; class Chondrichthyes; order Carcharhiniformes; family Triakidae; genus Mustelus; species Mustelus asterias. The sequence goes on from NC_135802.1 coordinate 14,794,245, forward strand.
TATTCCCTTTGTTTTTTTTGTCCATGACATCTTTGTCCATCTCTCCCTTGCCTCCACCTATTGCTGGCTCTCTACCCAGCTCCTATTGCTCCACTCCCCAAACCTCCACAAATCTCATCCCATTCCCAGTTCTCTTTAGCTCTGACGTAGACTTGAGAAACTTTAGCTCTGTTCTCTCTCCACAGATGCTGTCAGGCCTGCTGAGATTTTCCAGCACTTGTTAAAGAAATTACTTGATGTCAAGTAATAAAAGGCAACAGTTTGCAGTTTGATCAGCAGGGGAAAAATAAGTGATTACCTTCTACAATGGCTTAACTGCTAAATTTTCTTTATCTGTGATTTCCAGCCTTTCTCTGTTTTGTTATAGTTTCCCAGTACTCGGGTTTCCCTTTTATTTGTGGTGTCGGATTTTCCATCGATTGCTCAGATTTGGTCATTGTATTTCTTGTTTCCCTCTGCACCCAGGTGATAGGGCAGAGTGAAGTTGCTGTACCGACACATCTATACAAAGTCATTCTCGCTCAGAAGAGCAGTGCGCCGTCTGGATTGATGGCTCTGGGGGCCTTTGTTGTGCCCAACAGCCCGATTGGCTTTGACCACCAGCTGTCCGAATATCAAGTGGAGCTCCAGGACCTGGAGAAGATGTCGGGAGTCACTTTCTTCCCGGCCTTGGACAAAAGCAGGCAGTGCCACGACCTCTGTGAGGCAGACACCTGCAAGCTGCTGAACTTTGTGGAGTTCACCCGGTACACGGCCGGACGGAAAGTGCAGAATGCCAGAACTTTGCACAGGTTGGAGAAAGTCATGGCCGAGCTGCAGGAAAGTGGGATTGAGCCCGATGAGTACTTGCAGAGTCTGTACCAGCAGAAAAAGCAAGAGGTGGAAGCGAAGGCAGCAGGTGACAGCAGAGCAGCCAACGGTGGTTAAAGCATGTCAGAATCCTTGATGTATGCTGATACGAGACGCATTACATTATATTCATTCTGTCCACTTACATATTAACGTACATTATGTGCCGTTATGTATTGACATAAAATACATGTGGGTATGTACTGACGTGTGGTATGCACGGATCTCAGGTGCACATAAATATGTACTGACATGATCTGCAGATATGCACTGTCATGGCATATCTGACTGCTGACTGACTGACTTAATGTATACAAAGTTATATAATGAAAAGACACTGACAGATATATACTGTAAGGTACACATAGATATGTACCGACGTAAGATCTGTGTTAGATACTGGGGGCGGCACAGTGGTCAGCACTGCTGCCTCACAGCTCCAGGGACCCGGGTTCGATTCCCGGCTCGGGTCACTGTCTGTGCGGAGTCTGCACGTTCTCCCCGTGTCTGCGTGGGGTTCCTCCGGGTGCTCCGGTTTCCTCCTGCACTCCAAAGATGTGAATAGGTGAATTGGCCATGCTAAATTCTCCCTCTGCGTACCCGAACAGGCGCCGGAGTGTGGCGACTAGGGGATTTTCACAGTAACTTCATTGCAGTGTTAATGTAAGCCTACTTGTGACTAATAAATAAACTTTAACTTTGATGGGCAGTGTGGAGTATTGTGTACAGTTTATGTGGATACAAATGATGAGGGATTTGTACCAATACCTGCCAATGTATGATTAAGTACAATTTTGGTTCTGCACTGACATTAGATGTAGCTCGCTGCGGACTGACGGGGTAAATCTTGTTTTGAATTTTATTTTTTACAGTTGTCTATTTTAGGCCCCACACATTTTTAAAAATATTCTCTTTGTTACTCTGGACAAGGTACCATTCCCTAGGTTGTTAATGTTCTCCAAGCCAGAATTCCCGTTCTCAACTGGGTGAAAACTGATTTTGGGTGAATATGCATCTCAATATTTCATAGTGCAGTCCAGCAGCAAAATGTGCTATATCCTGCACAGACAAATCTTTAAATCAAAAAGCTTAACTCGCTACATTGCTATGTATTACCAAAGTTTAGCTTCAGATTAAAAACCATGGTAATTCCAGGTTTCCTTGACACACCTCCCTATCAACACTGGACTAATATCCAATTTCTCTACTGTTGCATTCTTGTCTTTTAAAAAAAATTTTTTATTCATTCGTGGGACATGGGCATCGCTGGCTGGCCAGCATTTATTGCCCATCGCTAGCTGCCCTCGTTCAGAGGGCAATTGAGAGTCAACCACATTGCTGTGGCTCTGGAGTCACATGTAGGCCAGACCAGGTAAGGACGTCTGATTTCCTTCCCTACAGAACATTAGTGAACCAGATGGCTTTTACTATCACTATACAGCACAGGAACAGGTCCTTTGGCCCTCCAAGCCTGTGCAGATCATGGTCAGACCCCATTTGGAATATTGCGAGCAGTTTTGGGCCCCATATCTAAGGAAGGATGTGCTGGCCTTGGAAAGGGTCCAGAGGAGGTTCACAAGAATGATCCCTGGAACGAAGTACTTGTCGTATGAGGAATGGTTGAGGACTCTGGGTCTGTACTTGTTACTCGAAGGATGAGGGGGGATCTTATTGAAACTTACAGGATACTGTGAGGCCTGGATAGAGTGGATGTGGAGAGGATGTTTCCACTAGTAGGAGAAACTAGAACCAGAGGGCACAACCTCAGGCTAAAGGGATGATCCTTTAAAACAGAGATGAGGAACTTCTTCAGCTAGAGAGTGGTGAATCTGTGGAACTCTTTGCCGCAGAAGACTGCGGAGGCCAGGTCATTGAGTGTCTTTAAAAAATATAGGTTCTTGGTTAATAAGGGGATCAGCGGTTATGGAGAAAAGGCAGGAGAATGGGGATGAGAAAAATATCAGCCATGATTGAATAGCGGAGCAGACTTGATGGGCCGAGTGGCCTAATTCTGTTCCTATGTCTTATGATCTTATAGGCCTAAAAAAAGATTCCTGCAAAGTAGCCAATCCTGATACCCAATGGCACAGGAGATTCAATTTTTAAAATTGAATTCAAATTCCATCATCTACCGTGGCGGGATTCGAACCCGGGTCCCCAGAACATTAGCTGAGTTTCTGGATTAATAGTCCAGTGATAATACCACTCGGCCATTGTTTTCCCTTCTGGTAAGTTAATGAGCATGAACAGCAGCTACTTGTGATAGACTCTGTCAGAGCATGCATGATGTCCACATTAGCACAGTGTGAACCAGAAGGAAAATGAGGTGAATCTCATTATGCAATGAGTTATGATTTAGAATGTGCTTCCTGAAAGGGTGGTGGAAAACAATTCGGTTGTAATTTTTAAGAAGCGAATTGGATAAGTACTTGAAAAGAAAATATTCAACAGACTCTGGGGAAGGGCAGACGAGTGGGTCGAACCAAATCAAATCTATCAAAGGGCAGTCACTGGGTCGACGGGATGAACGGCCTCTTTTTGCACCTTTTCATTCTATGATTCTATCTTAGCCATTAAACAAAAGTGCAGTGATTTTTTTGTGATTCAGATCATTTCCGACACAGGTTGCGTATTTATATTGCATTTGGGTTTCGCAGCCATCTTTGCTTTGTACAGTGCTCACAAGGGTGGCACAGTGGTTAGCACTGCTGCCTCACAGCGCCAGGGACCCGGGTTCGATTCCGGCCTCGGATCACTGTCTGTGCAGAGTTTGCACGTTCTCCCTGTGTCTGCATGGATTTCCTCCGGGTGCTCCGGTTTCCTCCCACAGTCCAAAGATGTGCTGGTTAGGTTGATTGGCCATGGTAAATTGACCCTAGTGTCGGGATAAGAAGGGTAATTAAGCGGGTTTATAGGAATAGGGCCTGGGTGGGATTGTGGTCGGTGCAGACTCGATAGGCTGAATGGCCTCCTTCTGCACTGTAGGGTTTCTATTCCATCAAAAAGTGATCTTCACATGGCTTTTGAGAATGATAATAATGTCAAACATTTGCTAAACCAGTGTATGATGCTGCCTTTAAGCTCAGAAGAATCTCTGTACAAGGCTGTGCATTTCAGCTAGAAGGGCTTTTAGTCGACTTGTTGTTTGAGAGATGCATCATTTGCTGCAATTAGCTCCGGACTTCTGAGTTTCTCCTTTATCGCTGATGTGAGCCTGGAAGGAGAGCAAGATCTAAAATTGCCAATGTTGGATTCCTCATGACATTGGATACGAGTAATCAGGCTTAATTTTTAATCCCCTGGCTCCAGAATCTTTGGGCTTGTCCTGCGCTCAAATGAGCGACCTGACTACATTGTACAACAGATGGTCGACGGAGGAGGACTTGTGAGCATTCCTTTCAGAGAAGCAATGCCCATTTAATACTCTACGGTGTGCATTGCTTATCGTCTGTTGGTGATCACTTGGTTTCCACACCAGGAAGTCTGATCCAGGAGCACGTGCAACCTGCCACCGCATGTCAGTGATGTGGAGCAGGTTGCCTGTGCACCTCCATCTGACGAAGGAGCAGCGCTCCGAAAGCTAATGGTATTTGCTACCAAATAAACCTGTCGGACTTTAACCTGGTGTTGTTAAAACTCTTCCCGTGTTCACTTCCAGCACCGCAGCTGCCATCTGCAGACGTGGCAACAAGTTCAAAAATGATCTTAAGCCACCTCCATTAAATTTGCAAAGCTTCAAGCTGCTTTCAGGGTTCGTGGTGTGATTAAAAATACTGATAGCCAAGTTCCGCACGCATGAGGATGGCCTCAACCAGGACCTTGGGTTCATATCACACTGCATGTAACCCCCCACCATTCGGCCTGGGCTTGCAAAATTCTACTAACTGTCCTGGCTTGACACAATTCACACCTCTTTAACCTGTGATTATCCCTCTCTCCACTCACATTGTCTGTACCTATAAAGACTTGATTGCCTGTAAAGATTCACATTCCAACCATTATCTTGCAATTGTGCCTTTGTCTATATATGCCATGTTTGTGAACCCACCTCTCCAGACACTTGATGAAGGAGCGGTGCTCCGAAAGCTCATGATTCCAAATAAACCTGTTGGACTTTAACCTGGTGTTGTGAGACTTATTACTGTGCCTACCCCAGTCCAACACTGGCATCTCCACATCCTGATCAAAAATAGCCCGTGCTTTGGGTCCAACTGATAAGTGCATCGTCCGATGTCCCACAGACACAAGTATGAAAGTTCCAGGAACAGAATCAGGAAATGCTGGAAAATCTCAGCCGGTCTGACAGCATCTGTGGGGAGAGAATAGAGCCAAGGTTTCGCGTCTGGATGACCCTTCGTCAGAGCTGAGAACAATGAAAATCAGTGGAGATTTATACTGTGAGGGTGGGTGCTGGAATGGGACAAAGGGAATGTAAATGAGGATACAGAAGGCAGAGAAGGTGCTAAAAGTGTCCATTAAGCGATCAGAATGTGGGAATTTTAGAACAGAAGTACAGATGGTGAAGGGACTGCCTGGGGATTATGGCAGTTGCCCTGAAAGGGTGGGGTGGGGAACGGGGCAAGAAGGAGAGCTGGAGATTTTCCAGCACTTTCTGTTTTTGATTCAGATTCCAGCATCCGCAGTATTTTGCATCTTTCTAAGAAAGTTCCAGGTTTTGGTACAGATTTGCCAGGGGTTATATTACTGGACTGATAGTCCTCACAATGTGAGTTTATATCCCACAACAGGTATTTGACGTTTGAATTCAGTTTAAAGATATTTGGGATTAATTTATTTGGTATCAGTGTAAAAGAAAAAAATGACTGATACCTTCAGTGTGTTATTGAAAATAAATAAGCTGTTTACTGACATCCTTCAGAGAAAAAAACCTGCCGTCCTTTCCCAGTTTATGGACGGCACGGTGGCACAGTGGTTAGCACTGCTGCCTCTCAGTGCCAGGGACCTGGGTTCGATTCCCGGCTTGGGTCACTGTGTGGAGTTTGATGTGGCGATGCTGGGATTGGACTGGGGTAAACACAGTAAGAAGTCTCACAACACCAGGTTAAAGTCCAACAGGTTTATTTGGTAGCACGAGCTTTTGGAGCACTGCCCCTTCATCAGGTGAGTTATCAGTGCTCCGAAAGCTCGTGCTACCAAATAAACCTGTTGGACTTTAACCTGGTGTTGACTTCTTACTGTGTGGAGTTTGCACATTCTCCCCGTGTCTGTGTGGGTTTCCTCCGGGTGCTCTGGTTTCCTCCCACAGGCTGAAAGACGTACTGCTTAGGTGCATTGGCCATGTTAAATTCTCCCTTAGTGTACCTGAACAGGTGCCGGAGTGTGGTGACTGGGGGATTTTCACAGTAACTTCATTGCAGTGTTAATGTAAGCCTACTTGTGACACTAATAAATAAAGTTAAAACATATGTGACTCCAGTCAAGTCACTCATCTGTATCAGGGCAACTCGAAGTTGGCAAAAGGAAAGTCTAGCCAGCAGTGTCCACTTTGCAGTAATGTTTGTTTTAAAAAGGGTTCCATCCTTCAGTCACGCCAAATTTGCTGATCGCAACTGAGGATTTAGCTTGAACACCCTGAGCTAGGGAGTAAACATCGACTCGAGACTGCTTCACAACACTATCCACTGGTACGAACGGTGAAATATTCATGTCCAAAGTTCCCTCAAGGCCAGAAACAGGCTGCCTTCTGAAGCCCCCCTCAGGCCAAATAGCCTCCAGTTTCTGCTGAATAAGCTTATTCCTCTCTGACTCTATGACCCCTGAAGAATGACCCAAGCGACTCGGAGATTGGAGACATCAATTCATCTAAGATCTGAAGGAACGCGGGACAAGGCTGAGAGAGATTTGTTTAAACGGCCAATTGTTGGTGTACAGAACACACCACCAGAGACTGTTGGGAACAGAACTCTTGATAGTTTTCACAAGGGATGTGGATAAACATTTAAAAAATAAAAACTAAGATGGTATGGGGAAAGAAGATGTGGATAGTTTTTTCGGAGTAAGTACAGCTCTCTGGAGGCTACCTATCGCCAAAGCCAATACAAAGACGCACGAAAGCCAGTGTCTGGTTAAAGACGTTTATTAACCCACGATCGATGGGAGAATGAGCATTGGGCAGTCCAATGCCCTACTACAAGAGAAGACCTTGAGCATTCCAACACCACTCTGAAGTTACAATGAATGGGACAGACCAATTATACATTTCTCAAGTTTACATTTCCCACCTTCTGTTGGTTATGAACCAGTAATTTTTAATACAAATCTACCACTGTCATATACTTTAGCCAATTGCATTTTACCCTTTGACCTCATGGGATTTCATTGGTCCATAGAATCCGGTTGCTTCCTCGCTCTATTGCTTAGCAACCCCTGACGCTTGGCTATAAAGGTCAAAGATAATGTTCCCACCAATTCTTCCTTATGCGCATTTAGAAAGGAATAAACTCATTAACGATAGTCAGCATGGTTTTGTGAGAGGGAGGTCATGCCTCACTAACCTGGTGGAGTTTTTTGAAGAAGTGACTAGAATGGTTGACGAGGGAAGGGCCGTGGATGTCGTCTATATGGACTTTAGTAAAGCGTTTGACAAAGTCCCTCATGGTAGGCTGGTGAAAAAGGTTGGATCTCATGGGATAAAGGGGGAGGTGGCTAGATGGGTGGAGAACTGGCTTGGTCACAGAAGACAGAGGGTGGTAGTGGAAGGGTCTTTTTCCGGCTGGAGGCCTGTGACTAGTGGTGTTCCGCAGGGCTCTGTATTGGGACCTCTGCTGTTTGTGATTTATATAAACGATCTGGAAGAAGGTGTAACTGGGGTGATCAGTAAGTTTGCGGATGACACAAAATTGGCAGGACTTGCAGAGAGTGAGGAGCATTGTCAGAAGCTACAGAAGGATATAGCTAGGCTGGAAATTTGGGCAAAGAAATGGCAGATGGAGTTCAATCCTGATAAATGCGCAGTGATGCATTTTGGTAGAAATAATGTAGGGAGGAGCTATACGATAAATGGCAGTACCATAAAGGGTGTAGATACGCAGAGGGACCTGGGTGTGCAAGTCCACAGATCCTTGAAGGTGACGTCACAGGTGGAGAAGGTGGCGAAGAAGGCATATGGCATGCTTGCCTTTATAGGGCGGGGCATAGAGTATAAAAGTTGGGGTCTGATGTTGCAGGTGTATAGAACGTTGGTTCGGCCGCATTTGGAATACTGCGTCCAGTTCTGGTCGCCACACTACCAGAAGGACGTGGAGGCTTTGGAGAAAGTACAGAGGAGGTTTACCAGGATGTTGCATGGTATAGAGGGGCTTGGTTATGAGGAGAGATTGGGTAAACTGGGGTTGTTCTCCCTGGAAAGACGGAGGATGAGGGGAGACTTAATAGAGGTGTATAAAATTATGAAAGGCATAGATAGGGTGAACGGTGGGAAGCTTTTCCCCAGGTCGGTGGTGACGTTCACGAGGGGTCATAGGTTCAAGGTGAAGGGGGGGAGGTTTAACACAGATATCAGAAGGACATATTTTACACAGAGGGTGGTGGGGCCTGGAATGCGCTGCCAGGCAAGGTGGGGAGGCGGACACACTGGGAATGTTTAAGACTTATCTAGATAGCCATATGAACGGAGTGGGAATGGGGGGATACAAAAGAATGGTCTAGTTTGGACCAGGGAGCGGCACGGGCTTGGAGGGCCGAAGGGCCTGTTCCTGTGCTGTATTGTTCTTTGTTCTTTGTTCTTATGATAATGGCCGAGCCAGACAGAGGTACATTCTTACATCTGAAAATACCTACCTTATCTGGACAGTGTGAGCCCTTTTCATAAAGAAGATCTGCCTTATCTGGACAGTATAAACTACCCTCTCCATGAAGGGACTGAGAAGACCTTACTGCTAGTAACTGTTGTTGATAAGAACTTGTACATTCTGTAGTTTCATTGTCCTAAAGAGTGTGGTTCGTCTCAATATGCCTCTTATCCCATTAGGCTTTGCGGTAACCTGCTTTTGGTTAAAGTGTACAGATTTCTTTAACATACAGCTAAAATACATTTTTAAAGATCCAAAATACACGTTTTGGCACGGTGGCAGCACTGTTGCCTCACAGCACCAGGGACCCGGGGTCGATTTCTGGCTTGGGTCACTGTCTGTGCAGAGTCTGCACATTCTCCCCGTGTCTGTGTGGGTTTCCTCTCACAGTCCAAAAGACGTGCTGGTTAGGTGCTTTGGCCGTGCTAAATTCTCCCTCAGTGTACCCAAACAGGCGCCGGAGTGTGGCGATGGGGGATTTTCACATTAACTTCATTGCAGTGTTAATGTAAGCCTACTTGTGACTAATTAATAAATAAACTTAAATCAGAAATCATAGAAACCCTACAGTGCAGAAAGAAGCCATTGGGCCCATCGAGTCTGCACCGACCACAATCCCACCCCGGCCCTACCCCCATATCCCTACATATTTACCCACTAATCCCTCTAACCTACGCATCTCGGGACTTGAAGGGGCAATTTTTAAACATGGCCAATCAACCTAACCCGCACATCTTTGGACTGTGGGAGGAAACCGCAGCACCCGGAGGAAACTCCACACAGACAGTGACCCAAGCCGAGAATCAAACCCAGGTCCCTGGAGCTGTGAAGCAGCAGTGCTAACCACTGTGCTACCGTGCCGCTCCATTGAACAATACTTGTTCAAATCTCATATTTAGTTAAATCTCTCACTGTGTTTATATGTGTCTTCATGTTAGCTTGTAAGTCTGATCTCAGGTCATTTCACTTATTGTTAGTATTTTATTAGTGACTTCAATCCCTGATGATTTGAAATTTCTCTAACCTATTATGAATTTCCCCAACATATTCCTTAAGTGTCTAAGGGGTGAAGATATACGGCATCCATGTATTTTGGCCATCTTATGTCACCGTCGCACTTGGTATGAGAACCTGTCTAGTAGAAAATAGCAACAAATTAACATTCTTCTTGAACTATATAAAGAATGATGGATAGTTGTCCATGAGCTCAAGGTACAGTGCTGGTGTTCCTTGTTTGTGGTGTGACATTCCTGTCCTATTGAAGTTTCGAGACTACCCTGATGACATTACCAGCCCTGTGACTATTCACAGCCAGCTGAAGTCTTGTGTCTATCACTTCAAGCGTTCATGCTCTGGGAAGCCAACGCCACATTCTGCTGCCGCCCATGGCTCTGGTCAGACCTTGAGATTTTCTGACCTCAGCATTGTAGGCATTATCGAGGACGAGGGGGATTCCCCTCGGGCTGGCGTTAAAGCAGGTGCTTTTAAAGGTCAGAAGCAAACCCTCCAACTCATTGTTCATTTTTCAACCACATAGAAGATGAATCCTGACAACCCCATATCTATCCCTTGATCGAAAACCTCCTCTGCCGTTGGATATCAGGATTGGCTACTTTGCAGGAATCCTTTTTTAGGCCGACAAGATCATAAGACACAGGAGCAGAATTAGGCCACTCGGCCCATCGAGTCTGCTCTGCCATTCAATCATGGCTGATATTTTTCTCATCCTTATTCTCCTGCCTTTTCCCCATAACCCCTGATCCCCTTACCAATCATGAACCTATCTATCTCTGTCTTAAAGACACTCAATGACCTGGCCTCCACAGCCTTCTGCAGCAAAAAGTTCCACAGATTCACCACTCTCTGGCTGAAGAAATTTCTCCTCATCTCTGTTTTAAAGGATCGTCCCTTCAGCCTGAGGTTGTGCCCTCTGGTTCTAGTTTTTCCTACTAGTGGAAATATCGTCTCCACGTCCACTGTATCCAGGCCTCACAGTATCCAGTAAGTTTCAATAAGACCCCCCCTCATCCTTCTAAACTCCAACAAGGCCTCATTTCACTCAGTCCTTAACAATGAAAAAAATGAAAATAGGATGGCATGATGCCACAGTGGTTAGCACTGCTGCCTCACAGCTCCAGGGACCTGGGTTCAATTCCTGCCTCGGGTCACTGTCTGTGTGGAGTCTGCACGCTCTCCCCGTGTCTGTGTGGGTTTCCTCCGCATGCTCCGGTTTCCTCCCACTGTCTGAAAGAAGTGCGGGTTAGGGTGCATTGGCCGTGCTAAATTCTCCCTGACATTAAGGGGCAATTGAGCATCCGTATTTGTATTCTGGGTTTGATTTGGAAGATCAGCAGTGGAAGCAGCAGGTCTCAGATTCACTCCTGCTGATTAACAAACACAACCATGTCACTTGATCAGGAGCAGATAGATATCACAATAAAGACAGTCCTTGCGTCTCTAAATGCCTGTAGATCCTGTCTCTCAAAATACCTTCCAACAACTTACCCACCACAGATGTGAGGCTCACTGGCCTGTAGTTCCCAGGCTTTTCCCTGCAGCCCTTTTTAAACAAGGGCACAACATTTGCCACCCTCCAATCTTCAGGCACCTCACCCGTGACTATCGATGATTCAAATATCTCTGCCAGGGGACCCACAATTTCCTCCCTAACCTCCCACAATTTCCTGGGATACACTTCATCAGATCCTGGGGATTTATCGACCTTGATGCACTTTAAGACTTCCTGCACCTCCTTCTCTGTAATATGCACACTCCTCAAGACATCACTATGTATTTCCCCAAGTTCCCTAACATCCATGCCTTTCTCAACAGTAAATACTGATGAGAAATATTCATTTAGGATCTCACCCATCTTTTGTGGATCTGCACATAGATGACCTTGTTGATCCTTAAGAGGCCCTACTCTCTCACTAGTTACTCTTTTGCCCATTATGTATTTGTAGAAGCTCTTTGGATTCTCCTTTGCCTTATCATAGAAATCATAGAAATCATAGAAACCCTACAGTGCAGAAGGAGGCCATTCGGCCCATCGAGTCTGCACCGACCACAATCCCACCCAGGCCCTACCCCCACATATTTTACCTGCTAATCCCTCTAACCTACACATCCCAGGACTCTAAGGGGCAATTTTTTAACCTGGACAATCAACCTAACCCGCACATCTTTGGACTGTGGGAGGAAACCGGAGCACCCGGAGGAAACCCACGCAGACACGAGGAGAATGTGCAAACTCCACACATCATAGATATCTCCACAACTCCACACACATATCTGCCAAAACAATCTCGTGTCCCCTTTTTGCCCTCTTGACTTCTCTCTTAACTCTATTCCTACACCCCCTATACTCTTCAAGGGATTCACTTGATCCCAGCTGCCTATGCATGTCATGTGCCTCTTTCTTCTTTTTGACCAGGGCCTCAATATCCCGAGTCATCCAGGGTTCCTACTTCTGCCAACCTTGCCCTTCACTCTAAGAAAAATGTGGTTAGGAACAGTCAGCATGGCTTTGTGAGTGGAAAATCATGTCTCACAAATTTGATTGAGTTTTTTGAAGGGGTAACCAAGAAGTAGATGAGGGCAGTGCAGTTGATGTTGTCTACATGGACTTTAGCAAGGCCTTTGACAAGGTACCACATGGTAGGTTGTTGCATGAGGTTAAATCTCACGGGATCCAGGGTGAGGTATCTAAATGGATACAAAATTGGCTTCTTGACAGAAGCCAGAGGGTGGTTGTAGAGGGTTGTTTTTCAAACTGGAGGCCTGTGACCAGCGGTGTGCCTCAGGGATCAGTGCTGGTCCACTGTTATTTGTCATTTATGTTAATGATTTGGATGAGAATATAGGAGGTATGGTTAGTAAGTTTGCAGATGACACTAAGATTGGTGACATGGTGGACAGTGAAGAAAGTTATCTTCAATTGCAGCAGGATCTTGATCAATTGGGCCAGTGGGCTGACAAATGGCAGATGGAGTTTAATTCAGACAAATGCGAGGTGATGCATTTTGGTAGATTGAACCAGGGCAGGACTTACTCAGTTAATGGTAGGGCGTTGGGGAGAGTTACAGAGCAAAGAGATCTGGGGGTACATGTTCATAGCTCCTTGAAAGTGGAGTCACAGGTGGACAGAGTGGTGAAGAAGCCATTCGACATGCTTGGTTTCATCAGTCAGAACATTGAATACAGGAGTTGGAATGTCTTATTGAAGTTGTACAAGACATTGGTAAGGCCACACTTGGAATACTGTGTGCAATTCTGGTCACTCTATTATAGAAAGGATACTATTAAACTAGAAAGAATGCAGAAAAGATTTACTAGGATGCTACCGGGACTTGATGGATTGAGTTATAAGGAGAGGCTGGATAGACTGGGACTTTTTTCTCTGGAGCGTAGGAGGCTGAGGGGTGATCTTACAGAGGTCTATAAAATAATGAGGGGCACAGATCAGCGAGATAGTCAATATCTTTTCCCAAAGGTAGGGGAGTCTAAAACTAGAGGGCATAGGTTTAAGGTGAGAGGGGAGAGATACAAACGTGTCCAGAGGGGCAATTTTTTCGCACAGAGGATGGTGAGTGTCTGGAACAAGCTGCCAGAGGTAGTAGTAGAGGTGGGTGCAATTTTGTCTTTTAAAAAGCATTTAGATAGTTACATGGGTAAGATGGGTATAGAGGGATATGGGCCAAATGCGGGCAATTGGGATTAGCTTAGGGGTTTCAAAAAAGAAAGGGCGGCATGGACAAGTTGGGCCGAAGGGCCTGTTTCCATGCTGTAAACCTCTATGACTCTATGACAGCGGTATGGCCACAGGAATCTCCAATACTCCATCACAAGTGAATGCTGTGTTTCTTGCCCTGATCTCACTGACCTCAGTTATGATGTGGAGATGCTGGTGTTGGACTGGAGTGGGCACAGTAAGAAGTCTCACAACACCAGGTTAAAGTCCAACAGGTTTATTTGGTAGCACGAGCTTTCAGAGCACTGCCCCTTCATCAGGTGAGTGCAGGATTTGTTTCTCAAACAGGGCATACATAGGCACAGACTCAATTACAAGATAATGGTTGGAATGCGAGTCTTTACAGGTAATCAAGTCTTTACAGGTGCAGACAATGTGAGTGGAGAGAAGGTTAAGCACAGGTTAAAGAGATGTGTATTGTCTCCAGCCAGGACAGTTAGTGAGATTTTGCAAGCCCAGGCAAGTCGTGGGGGTTACAGATAGTGTGACATGAACCCAAGATCCCGGTTGAGGCCGTCCTCATGTGTTCACAATTGAGTTTGTGTCCATATATACCCTGTTTGAGAAACAAATCCTGCACTCACCTGATAAAGGAGCAGTGCTCCGAAAGCTCGTGCGACCAAATAAACCTGTTGGACTTTAACCTGGTGTTGTGAGACTTCTTACTGCCCTCAGTTAGGTGTGAAGTAAACGTTCCCTTGCTGCAGATGTAGTGGTACCACATATACAACTTGCATTCAGTGGATGGCACAGCAGTTAGCACTGCTGCCTCACAACACCAGGGACCTGGGTTCGATTCCCGGCTTAGGTCAGTGCCTGTGCGGAGTCTACGCGTTCTCCCCGGGACTGTGTGGGTTTCCTCCGGGTGCTCTGGCTTCCTCCCACAGTCCGAAAGACATGCTGGTTAGGTGCTAAATTGTCCCTCAGTGTACCTGAACAGGCGCCGGAGTGTGGCAACTAGGGGATTTTCACAGTAACTTCATTGCAGTGTTAATGTAAGTCGACTTGTGACACTAATAAATAAACTTTTTAAGGTGATGATTTCTTACAGCATAAAATTACAGATCTATGCATTTGAAAGGGTTAAATTGTTACAGCTTAAAGCGATTAATTTGAAATGAGAAGCTAGTAATTTGTTAAGTGCCCATCTCACCTGGAGTTGGACATTGGAGGAGGAATCAGACATCAGGAGCTGGACGGACATCCGGGGAAACCGAGGGGGAGTCAGATATCGGGGTAGGGGGAGTCATTCACCAGGGGTGAGTCGGACATCAGTGGGGTTTTAGAGACCAGGTAAGTTACTCCAAGCTACATTATCAAGTCAACCTAGACCTCAACATTTTTTGATTTTCGGCCTTAAGGTGAGCATAAGGTGTTTTCTCCGGGTATGATTCGATTGGCCCACTAGAAAGCTTTTATTAGAAGAATCTTATTTAACAACAGTTAAAATATAACAAAAAGAATTAGCTTCTCGGCCTTTTGGCTAAGATCAAGTGTAGTATGGATAGGATTTTTTTTTATACTTTTCCAATTCAATCAAATCAAATCCAATTCAGAGTCTCAACAAGTTGAGACATTTCAGATCCAGGCTGACAAGACAGGGCGAGCGACCAAATCACCCTGTCCTGGGCCCGATCTACATGAGCCAAGCTGATTGGAGAAGGGGGAGGTTCCTCCTCCAAGACTTGAGCTCATTTGCATCTGAGCCAAAAGGCCGAGATGCCGCTTTTAAAAATTGCTTCATATGAAACTTCAGTGTAACCTAATGACCTCAACCAAGTGCGGCCGACCATGGGCTGCTGACCATACTACACTTGATCTTAGCCAAAAGGCCGAGAATAGGATGCTGCACTTGGTTGAGGTCATTGGGTTACATTGAAGCTTCATATGTTTCATATGAAGCAATTTTTAAAAGCGGCATCTCGGCCTTTTGGCTAAGATGCAAATGAGCTCAAGTCTTGGAGGAGGAACCTCCCGCTTCTCCAATCAGCTTGGCTCATGTAGATCAGGCCCAGGACAGGGTGATTTGGTCGCTCGCCCTGTCTTGTCAGCCTGGATCGGAAATGTCTCAACTTGTTGAGACTTTGAATTGGATTTGATTTGATTGAATTGGAAAAGTATATTAAAAAAAACCAAAAAGAATTAGCATATCTTTTACCAATTGAAATACTCAAGCATGACAAGGTATAATTCTTAACAGCTAGCTACTTCTATGGTTCCAATGTAAGTAATATCCCCACAGACATAAATCCCTCTTCAGAATAAGTTAGCACAAAAAAAAATAGGCTTACCTGGATGCTAGATTTCCAGCCTTTTAATACCTCTGGACAGATACAGAAGGATACCTGTCTTCTAACTCCCATACAGCACCCTCCAGAGAAAGGGACTTCTTTTCTGGCAGATCCCAGTCTCCAAATCTAGAGAGAGGACGTGTGACACTTCTCTCTAACAATTCCAAGCAGCAACTGACTTGATTTCTCTCGTCCTGCCCAGTTAAATGATTTTTACTGCCAACCAAACTAATCAAGCCCCACTCTGAAAAACCCCAGAGGAAAACACTAAAATAACATGCCTGCATTAGTCCAGATTAAAACAAACATTTTCGTCACATTGGGGGAGGGCGCGAGGGGACGTTGGACATGGGCGGGGGTTTTGGGTGTCTTTCTCATTGGGCCAGTGGAGGGTCAGGTCTACTCAGGTTGGGTCGGGGTGCGGGGTGGGGCGGGGGGGGGGGAAGGGTCGGAGAGGGGTGGTGCATCCCATGTGGGTGGAATACAATAGGGGATGGGCGCTTAGTTGGGCATGTGTGTGTGTGTGTGTGTGGCGGGAGGGGGGGGGGGGGGAGGGGGCGGGTCTTCTGGGGGGTCAGCAGTGTGGAGTTGTGTCCCATACAGGGCTCAGTCTGGGTCTAACTCTGAAGTTAGAAGTGCTTTTATTTCTTATTTCTTCGAACCCTTTCAGAGTAAGTACATGTGTGATTAAAATCGCTTTGTTGGACGTGGTAGCTCTTCTAGTGTAACTAATGATAACTTGTGGTCCAGTGGTAACTCTTCACTGATTTATGTGTCTGTAAAGATAGGGCTGGGGTAAAGGAACAGTATGAATATGAATCATCATCTTGTGTTTGTATTAGTACCTTTCCAAACATTTTATCTGGTGTAATATAGTTCATTTATTCATTTTATGGAGTGGCACAGTGGTTGGCACTGCTGCCTCACAGCGCCAGGGACCCGGATTTGATTCCGGCCTCAGGCCACTGTCTGTGTGGAGTCTGCACATTCTCCCCGTGTCTGCGTGGGTTTCCTCTGGGTGCTCTGGTTTCCTCCTACATTCCAAAAATGTGTGGGTTAATGTATTGGCCATGCTAAATTGACCCTAGTGTCAGGAGGATTAGCAGGGTAAATATGTGGGGTTATGGGAATAAGGCCTGGGTGGGATTGTGGTCGGTGCAGACTCGATGGGCTGAATGGCCTCCTTCTGCACTGTCGGGATTCTGTGATTTATTTTGTTTTAATAAATACTTTATTCTTTGTGTTATAAGTTCATCGGTAGATTCCCATTAATTTGTTTGTAACTTACCTCCATGGTTAGGATCTAGCAACGTAAGCGCATATCGACACAGACATCTCTTACTGTGCTTACCCCAGTCCAACGCCGGCATCTCCACATCATAGGATCTATCAAGCCAGGTTTCACTCTGACTTGTCCAGTATTAACACGAGCTGGGATTGGAAGAGAACCGAGATGTCTCTGGGCAGTTGCATTTGTGTCTGAGCAGTTGATACTTTCTGGGTGATCCCCTGCACCCTGCACCTCTTTGCGATACCTTCCGTTTTTGAGGGGCGGCAGAGGGAATGAAGAAGGGGAGACACCTTCCACTGGAGAGGAAAGGAAAGGCTGACAGCATCCACTGTGTCAACTGAGTTGGATTTGTCGCCCAGAATCTTGGACGCACAGCCAGGATTCCCCAGTTGTATCAGTGAAAGGCTCATGACACTCCTACAGCTCAGCTGTAATGAATATGCCAAAACCATCAGCCCCAACCCTTGGCTCTGGTCACGTAAAGGGAAAGTTCCATTCGGACATTGGTGAAGTAGTCACTGCCAACCCAAAAGGTCACCCTTCGGGAGGGCTTGAGTGCCAGGCTGGTTCGTAACTCTGACGTCTGGAGAAAGTAATTGGGAAAACTGGGTTGAGGAAAGCCAATGCAAATGGTATCCTCTGACTGGCACAGTGGTTAGCACTGCTACCTCACAGCGCCAGGGACCCGGGTTCGATTCCCGGCTCGGGTCACTGTCTGTGCGGAGTTTACACGCTCTCCCCGTGTCTGCGTGGGTTTCCTCCGGGTGCTCCAGTTTCCTCCCACAGTCTGAAAGACGTGCTGGTTAGGAGCATTGGCCGTGCTAAATTCTCCCTCAGTGTACCCGAACAGGCGCCGGAGTGTGGCGACTAGGGGATTTTCACAGTAACTTCATTGCGGTGTTGATGTAAGCCTACTTGTGATGCTAATAAATAAACTTTAAACTTTAAGAAGTGTGCTCAGCATGGCTTCACTATGACCAACACGCTCTGAGGCCAGAGGGACGAGTAATAAAACAAAATGGAGGCAGAAAAGAGGTGCAAAGGACGACCGCAGAATCAGTAACAGCAGCTACTGTTTGGAGATGTTGGGGGAGGTGGCAGGGTGATCTGAAATGATCAAACTCGCTTGTGTTGCAAGTGTCCGATCCCTGGGCTCTGCCGCTGCACCCAGCAGAGATACACTGTGAATCATGGACATGTTCCTCCTATTATGTTCCGTCTCTGGGCTGCGGTCAAATTTTATCCCAGAAACACTTATCCTCGTTTTGAATCTCTCAAAGCCTGAAAGCTGTCTGGCTGCAGGGCACCAGGGAAATATCTATTACATTGACAAGGGCAGTGACTGCACAAGCACTGACTGGAAAGCTTCACTCACATTGATGCCTTCCCTGCACATATTGACTGTTCCCACAGAGAGACAACCGTCTCATCTCCTGTTCATCTAGCAGCTCACGCGAGGCTGTAATTAATCACCTCCTGGTTATAATTTCAAACTGTAACCAGATAATCATTACAGTGATTACAAACCAGCCCTGATAATTGCCTAACCCGGGTATCATGCATACTGGGGAGTATAAAACAAAGCTGACAAAGCTTTCTTTTCCATGCCAAGTCGCTCTTCAAACAATAATTAAATAGAAAAAAAACATTTATCATCTGCTTTAACACAAGCTGATTAGATTTCAATGACGTGCTGTTGAATCTCAGCAACATCAGACTCACGAGTTCATATATTTTACTGCACCGAGTGCTTGGGACACAGCGGCAGTGTGATTTGCATCACTTTGAATCTGGATTTTAATTCGGTTCAATGGGTGGGAATTTCAGGGCACACAATCCGGGCATGTCCTCCCGTGGCACCCCCTGGCAGGATCCCCTAGATCCCCAGGGTTCGATCCCGGCTTGGGTCACTGTGTGTGCGGAGTCTGCATGTTCTCCCCGGATCTGCGTGGGTTTCCTCTCACAGTCCGAAAGACGTGCTGGTTAGGTGCATTGGCTATGCTAAATTCTCCCTCAGTGTACCCGAACAGGCGCCGGAGTGTGGCGACTAGGGGATTTTCGCAGCAACTTCATTGCAGGTTTAAAGTAAAGTTTATTTATTTATTAGTAGGCTTACATTAACACTGCAATGAAGTTACTGTGAAATTCCCCTAGTCGCCACACTCCGGCGCCTGTTCGGGTCAATGTACATAACCAGCATGTCTTTCAGAATGTGGGAGGAAACCAGAGCATCCGGAGGAAACCCACGCAGATACGAGGAGAACGTGCAGACTCCACACAGACAGTGACCCAAACCGGGATTTGAACCCGGGTCCCTGGCGCTGTGAGGCAGCAGTGCTAACCACTGTGCCACCGTGCCGCCCTAATGTAAGCCTACTTGTGACACTGACAAAATAAACTTTTAAAAGTAAAGGACTGGGTCACCTATTCTGCAGTACCTGAAACATTCACACTGAGTTAGCTCAGTAATGCATGTTTTATTTACTGATGCTCATTGGTGTATCAAACAATCCTGGTAAACCATTAGCGACCATTAATGAGTCACAGTGATTGGTCGTAGATACCACTTGGAAATGGACGCAAACCACAGACCCAATTGGTAACCTAATCGAATTGCCCAGTAATAGATTCTTGAGAGCGGTAGTCACTTATAATCTATCTTATTAATGCTGGTTCCATGTAATTTATAACCAACCTTCCTAACAAGGTGAGCAATCAGTTTCCAATGCTGGCCAGGTCAGTATGAATAATTTAACACTCAGCATACCGAGTGCAAACTCTAGCATGTTCTCAGTTCAGCCTTTGGATTTTTCGGAGCTCTGTTGGAACCAGTTCTGGAACAGAGACCTCAAACACCAGGATCTCTCTAGCTCCGAACTGCCGATCAAACAGGTACTTACAACTGTTATAAAGTAGAGGTGGAATCCCCCCTTTGAGAACTAACACCGAAACACCCAAAGAGGAATACCTCGCCCTATAATCTGTAAAATGTGTGTGTGAAGTGGTGTGACCTGCTCTTCAGCAACCCCTAGTGGTTAAATACAAAATAAATCCCTGAAACTCACTCTAAAATCAACACGTGACAATTCATTTATCTAACTAACAGTGAGCAAATTTACCAAACTATTAACAAACCGAATAAATCCTTTCAAACTATTAACTATTCCCGAATAAAACAGGATTCTAATGGGATGCTGTTCCCACTCATTAACAAAAATACAATTTGGTCACTCTCTAAATTACAACCAGGTTTTGTGTCTTGCAGAATATTCTGGACTTTCTCTGTTGATTCTTCTGTCTGGAACTTCTTTCTTCTTTGGTACATTTGCTATTTGATGGTGCTTTCTCTAAGACATAGATGAAGCTATGAAAGCCAGCGATTCTTTCTCTTTTGAAAGCTGTTATCTCTGGCAGGTGACAGTTGCTCTCCCCTCTTTGTCCCACTGCCCCCTTCTTTTACACCCATGATGACATATCAATATTTCCCACAATGGGATTGGTCCTAGGTTGTCAAAACTATCAGATTTAAATTTAATAGGTTCTTGGTATCTAAGTGCCTGATTCAGACTGATTGGCTAAATTCAAAAGCCTGTTGTCTTGGTAAAAACTGCTGCTTGGCCTTTCGATACCAATATTTCAGTTTGGGCTCTCCGTGTACTTGTATTGTTTTAACCCTCTAAGCACAGGAAAAGCACCAGGCAATGCCACCTAGTATTTTACAATTTTACCATTCTTACAAACACCAAATTCCAAGATCCTACCTCCCAGTCTACAATGACTCTACCCAATTTGGCAACACAACATAGGCACAAGTTACAGGGTAACCAATGTTGAGGCAATAGGATGAGTGCTTTGCAAGATTATCAGTGTGATGAATGTATCTATAGGTTTGTTCTATCTAGCCGGATGCCAACCCTGACCCTGGTATTGAGGGTAGTACTCCCTGCTTCACTGTTAATGGGATGTGGGCATCGCTGGTTGGGCCAGCATTTGTTGCCCATCCCTATTTGCCCTTGAAGGGACAGTTAAGAGTCAACCACATTGCTGTGGTTCTGGAGTCACATGTAGGCCAGACCACGTAAGGAGGGCAGATTTCCTTCACCAAGCACGCTGGTTAGCAATGCTGCCTCATAGCGCCAGGGACCCGGATTTGGTTATGGACTTGGGTGACTGTGTGGAGTTTGCATGTTCTTCCTGTGTCTGTGCGGGTTTCCTCCGGGTGTTCCCATTTCCTCCCACAGTCCAAAGATGTGCAGGTTCAGTGGGTTGGCCATGCTAAATTGCCCCTTAGTGTCCACAGATGTGTAGGTTAGGTGGATTGGTCATGGTAAGTGCTCAGGGGCTACGGGGATAGGGCGGAGGTAAGATAATCTTTCGGAAAGTTGGTGCCGACTTGATGGGCCGAATGGCCTCCATCGACACTGTAGGGATTCTGTGGGATTCTATAATTCTGAAGGACATTAGTGAACCAGATGGGCTTTTACAACAATCGACAATGGTTTCATGGTCATCATTAGACTTTTAATTCCAGATTTTTATTGAATTCAAATCTCACCATCTGCCATCAACCCGGATCCCAGATCATTGTTCTGGGTCTCTGGACTACCAGTCCGGTAGAACAGTGTCATTGGGTCCTACCTATGGATGGAGAGTGGTGGTTGTGGTTCAAGGATGGTGCATGATGGTGCACGATACTCCGTCTGGGAGATTTCGCAGGATTTGTTTTCCTGGTTTGACAATACAACTTATTTTTTTGAGAAGAGAATCTGGCTGCTGCCAAAGGCTAGTAACTAGGGAATGAGTTTTAAATTTGCAGGGCTAGATATTGTTCAAGAATCAAGGGCGGCACAGTGGTTAGCACTGCTGCCTCACAGCACCAGGGACCCAGGTTCAATTCCCGGCTTGGGTCACTGTCTGTGCAGAGTCTGCACGTTCTCCCCGAGTCTGCGTGGGTTTCCTCCGGGTGCTCCGGTTTCGTCCCACAGTCCAAAGATGTGCGGGTTAGATGGATTGGCCATGGTATATTGCCTCTTAAGTATCCCTACACGTGTAGGTCAGGTGGATTAGCAATGGGAAATGCGTAGGGTTACAGGGATAGGGTGGGGGAGAGGGCCTGGGTAAGATGCTCTGTCGGAGTCAGTGCAGACTCGATGGGCTGAATGGCCTCTTCTGCACTGTAGGGATTCTATGATTCTAAGTCAAAAATGAACTCAGCAAATCTTGTTCCATTGTTCTTTATCCGTTTGTTTTACTGCACCGTACTGGGTAAATCGCTTCCCTATATTAATTTGCAGGTTGCTAAACCTGCAGCAGTTACACCGTGAGCCATTAAATCCTTTCCTTGCACATTGTAGTCTCCAGGCTACCCAATCATAGGAAGCCTATCCCTGTCAGTACACCCAGGTGTTCCCAGGAAGGGCCAGCAAGGTCATTCTTTTCTCCATACCAGAACTTCAAATCATGAGGAAAGTGTAAGGAAGTATTTTTTTTCTCAGAGGATAAGGAGCAAGGCTACAAGAAAAGAGGAAACTAATTGAAGTTCATGAGACCTCTGACAAATGTTCCTCCAACCAAAATGTCCGTTCAATCATTAAATCCCTACAGGGTAGGAAGAGGCCATTCAGCCCTTCGGGTCTGCACTGTCTCTCTGAAAGCGCATCCCACTCATGCCCTTCCCCTCTGCTCTATCCCCGTGCAATTACTTGGCTAATCCTCCTACCCTACACATCCTGGGACACTAAGGAGCAATTTAGCACGGCCAATGCACCTAACCAGCAAGCCTTTCGGACTGTGGGAGGAAACCGGAGCACCCGGAGGAAACCCACGCAGACACGGGGAGAACACGCAGACAGTGACCCAGGCTGGGAATCGAACCCGGGTCCCAGGCGCTGTGAGACAGCAGTGCTAACCACTGTGCCACTGTGCTAGACCAAAATATTTAACACCTGCAAACCTTCAGGCAAAAAACACACCCAGGGTGTGGTTAGCAACCTGGAACTTGCTGCTGCATGCAGTGGTTGAAGGGAATAGGTATACATCTATATCTGAAGGGAAGTGAGTTAAATGCAAGGGCAGTGCGGTCAAACAAACTTTGATACCTGAGCCTCAGCGGGTGATTTGCGGACCGGAGGGGGATGGGGGGAAGGGTCATGAGCTTGGTCAATATTAGGAACCATATTGAAGGAGGCGAGAGGTGGAAGCAGTTCTAGAGTTTGACAGCAGAGTGCGCTGTTGCCTAACGGTTCTGAGGAGCCCACTGTGTTTGCGGCCTCTGGGAGTGGCTGAACCTCTGTTCTCACAATACTTACACCAGCGCTGAGCTGCAGGCAGAAACAAAGCCTCAGATAAGCACATGAAACAAATTCTACCCACTCATTATTGCTCAACACTGATGGCGATCTCAGCGCGTTCTCCCCCTGTTTGTGTACGGTATACTCATGAGCACACTTTGAAAGTACTTCACTGGCTGTAGAATGTGCGTGGACGTGCGGTGGTTACCCACAGCTACACATCGACTCGGGTGAAATGCATTTTGGTGCTGTGAGAATCACAGTACCACGAGAGTGAAGTGTGGAGTGGGGGTGGTGATGGGGGTGGGGGTGGTGGTGGTGCTGGTGGTGGGGGTGGGGGTAGGGGTGGGGAGCTGGAGTGTTCCGTCATGTACCAGGTGTAGGGTACTCGCGGGGGAAGGAGGATGAGGCTATGATTGGGGAGGTGGTGGCGCAGTGGTACTGTCCCTGGGTCAGTAATCCAGTAGATCCAGGGTAATGTTCCGGAGACCCAGGTTCGAATCCCACCACGGCAGATGGTGAAATTTGAATTCAATAAAAATCTGGAATTAAAAGTCTGATGATTGTGGGAAAAACCCATCTGGTTCACTAATGTCCTTTAGGGAAGGAAATCTGCTGTCCTTGCCCGGTCTGGCCTACATGTGACTCCAGAGCAACAGCAATGTGGCTGACTCTCAACTGCCCTCAGGGATCACAGAATCCCGACAGTGCAGAAGGAGACCATTCAGCCCATCAAGCCTGCACTGACTCGCTGACAGAGTTTCTTGCCATGATCCTCTCCCCCACCCTATCCCCGTAACCCCACATATTTACCTCGCTAATTCCCCTAACTTACACATTCTGGGGCACCAAGGGACAATTTAGTGTGGCCAATCCCTCTAACCTGCACATCTTTGGACTGTGGGAGGAAACCGGAGCACCCGGAGGAAACCCACGCAGACACGGGGGAAAACGTGCAGACTCCGCACAGACAGTGACCCAAGGCTGGAATTGAACCCGGGTCCCTGGCGCTGTGAGGCAGCAGTGCTAACCACTGTGCTACCGTACCGCCCAATGTTGAATTCTGCCCGCTGTTTGTACTTGCGAGGATCCCCATTCTCCGCAGCCTCCTATATCCCATCAATCTTGAGCTTGTGAGCCTTTGAAGCTGTTTCTCAGTTCAGACAGTTCCAGCCCTGTGTCCTGCCAGGTCTTTGGAGAAACTGCTCTAATTCCAGCCTCTTCAACATCTCGAGTTCCCTTCACTGCAGCAGAAGCCGTTACCCACTCAGCTGCCAGCCTTCAAATGGAATTCCCTCCCAAAACCTGATTTAAGGGGTTGTTCATTTAAGTCAGAGATGAGGGGAATATGTTTCTCTCAGAGGGTGGTGAGTCTCTGGAACTCTCTCCCTCAAAAGGCAGTGGAAGCAGAGGCTGCGAACATTGTTACGGCAGAGCGAGATAGAATCCTGAGTAACAAGGGGGTGAAAGGTATCAGGGTTAGGCTGGAATGTGAGCCTGAGGTCACTATCAGATCAGTCGCAATCTCACTGAACTGGCCTCCTCCCCGGTCCCTATCTTCCCAGAATCCGGCTATTCTGCTCCCACCCACTGAGGGTCTAATCCCTGTTTCCTGGGGAAAGATGGATATGACCATAAGGCCTGTCACTGGTGTCTGAACAGGAAGGAGACGGACCAGTGTGGGCTGCAATTCATGCAATTCTTCACCACATTTGGCCCATTGTGTCTGAGCGCACACTGGTACAGACCACCCCCCCCCTCAACCCTCACCACCCCCCCCCCCCCCCCCCCACCCCCACCCCCCCCCCCCACCCCACCCACCCCCAAACGCACACACTGGTACAGACCCCCCCCCCCTCAACCCTCACCCCCCCCCCCCCACCCCACCCACCCCCAAACACACACACTGGTACAGACCCCCCCCCCCCCAACCCTCACCTCCCCCCCCACCCCCCCACCCCACCCCCAAACACACACACTGGTACAGACCCCTCCACCCCCCACACACTTGTACAGCCATTCCCCAACCCCCCCCCCCCCCACCTCCACACCACACACTGGTACAAGCCCCTCCTCCCACACACCTGCACAGCCTACGCCCACCCCCCACCCCACCCCACACACACTGGTACAGCCCCCTCCCCTCCCCCTGACACACTGGTACAGCCCCCTCCCCTCTCCCCCACACACTGGTACAGCCCCCTCCCCTCCCCCCCACACACTGGTACAGCCCCCTCCCCTCCTCACTACACGCTGGTACAAGCCCCTCCTTCATACTGGTAGACACCCCCTCTCCCCCCTCCCCCACCGCACACATTGGTACAAGCCTCTCCCTCAGATTGATACAAGCCCCTCCACACTGGCGCTCCCCCCACACTGATACTGGCCCCTCCCTCACACGCTGGTACAAGCCCCTCCCTCACACAGGTAAACATTCCTTCACGCACTCCCTGCAGTGGCACAGGCCCTGTCCCTCACACACTGGCACACGCCCCGACCACATGTCACACTGGCCTGATTAAGCCGGGCCTCGCATCTGAGATGAACTCTATTCAATGTGAAAACAGCCTCTCTGCCGTCTGAATTTGCAGTGGTAATTCCGCAGGGGAAGCCTGCTCTTGCTGCCTGAGGCACTCAGGGCGCGTTGGGTGCGTGAGGGAGGTGTGGGGTGGGCTGAGCAGTTTGCACTCAATCTAATCAGACCCCCCCCCCCCCCCCCCCCCCCCGGGCTTTATTACCTACTCACCTTTCAGAGGCTTTCAGGTGAGTTAACACATGGTTGAAGTGCCTCTCAGTTTGAGTCTCCATTACGTGCCACACATGAAAGGAGAATCTTCTACGGGAGTAATGCTGTGTCCTTCTCACTGCTGGTCAACTATAAAAAATAAACTACAAAGGGTCATGAATGTAGCCCAGTCCATCACGCAAACCAGCCTCCCATCCACTGACTCTGTCTACACTTCCCGCTGCCTTGGCAAAGCAGCCAGCATAATTAAGGACCCCACGCACCCCGGACATTCTCTCTTCCACCTTCTTCCTTCGGGAAAAAGATACAGAAGTCTGAGGTCACGTACCAACCGATTCAAGAACAGCTTCTTCCCTGCGGCTGTCAGACTTTTGAATGAACCTACCTCATATTAAGTTGATCTTTCTCTACACCCTAGCTATGACTGTAACACTACACTCTGCACCTTCTCCCTTCCTTCTCTATGAACGGTATGCCTTGTCTGTATAGCATGCAAGAAACAATACTTTTCACTGTATACTAATACATGTGACAATAATAAATCAAATCAAATCAAATCAAATACACTAACATTTTGGGTGGCACGGTGGCACAGTGGTTAGCAGTGCTGCCTCACAGCACCAGGGACCCAGGTTCGATTCCCAGCTTGGGTCACTGACTGTAGAGTCTGCACGTTCTCCCCGTGTTGGCGTGGGTTTCCTCCGGGTGCTTCGGTTTCCTCCCATAGTCTGAAAGATGTGCTGGTTAGGTGCATTGGCCGTGCTAAATTCTCCCTCAGTGTACCCAAATGCCAGAGTATGGCGAACTAGGGGATTTTCACAGTAACGTCACTGCAGTGTTAACGCATACTGGTGACTAATAAATAAATTTCAAACTTAAAACTTAAACTATAGGGCCTGGGTGGGATTGGTATCGGTGCAGCATGCCCGATGGGCAGAATGGCCTCCTCCTGCGCTATAGGGATTCTATGATTCTATCGGCATGGCTCTGCCTTAAGTGCTGTGGCATTCTACACTGTGGATCGTACATTGTGAATTATTGAAAGCAGAACACTTAATGGGGGGAATGAGCCAGGAAGTTATTTAAACCCATTCGCTCTTTGACAGCTGTTAACTCTGTAGCTTAACTGGTGGATCTCAGACAAGCTGGAATATTAACAACCGTGCAGAGTCCAGCCTTCACAGTTAACTGTGGAAATGCTGATTTATTTTAATGGGTAGTTTATCGTTCATTTCCCTCTTTTATCCTGAAATGTGGACATTCAATAAGGCATCTGTCGGAATAAATGGGTGTTTTTCCGGTTGGAGGAAGGTAACTAGTGGCGTGCCGCAGGGATCGGTACTCGGGCCGCAACTGTTTACCATTTATATAGATGATCTGGAGGAGGGGACGGAGTGTAGGGTAACGAAGTTTGCAGACGACACAAAGATAAGTGGAAAAGTGAATCGTGTGGAGGACGGAGAAGATCTGCAGAGAGATTTGGACAGGCTGAGTGAGTGGGCGAGGATATGGCAAATGGAGTATAACGTTGAGAAATGCGAGGTTATACACTTTGGAGGAAATAATAACAAATGGGATTACTATCTCAATGGAAACAAATTAAAACATGCTGCCGTGCAAAGGGACCTGGGGGTCCTTGTGCATGAGACGCAAAAGCCCAGTCTGCAGGTACAACAGGTGATCAAGAAGGCAAATGGGATGTTGGCCTATATTGCGAGGGGGATAGAATATAAGACCATAAGACCATAAGACCATAAGACATAGGAGCGGAAGTAAGGCCATTCGGCCCATCGAGTCCACTCCACCATTCAATCATGGTTGATTTCAACTCCATTTACCCGCTCTCTCCCCATAGCCCTTAATTCCTCGAGAAATCAAGAATTTATCAATTTCTGTCTTGAAGACGCTCAACGTCTCGGCCTCCACAGCCCTCTGTGGCAATGAATTCCACAGACCCACCACTCTCTGGCTGAAGAAATTTCTCCTCATCTCTGTTCTAAAGTGACTCCCTTTTATTCTAAGGCTGTGCCCCCGCGTCCTAGTCTCCCCTGTTAATGGAAACAACTTCCCTACGTCCATCCTATCTAAGCCGTTCATTATCTTGTAAGTTTCTATCAGATCTCCCCTCAACCTCCTAAACTCCAATGAATATAATCCCACGATCCTCAGACGTTCATCGTATGTCAGGCCTACCATTCCTGGGATCCACGTCTATAAAAGCAGGGATGTCTTGATGCACTTGTACAGGGCATTGGTGAGGCCGCAGCTGGAATACTGTGTGCAGTATTGGTCCCCTTATATGAGGAAGGATATATTGGCATTGGAGGGAGTGCAGAGAAGGTTCACCAGGTTGATACCGGAGATGAGGGGTTTGGATTATGAGGAGAGGCTGAGGAGATTGGGTTTGTACTCGTTGGAGTTTAGAAGGATGAGGGGGGATCTTATGGAGACTTATAAGATAATGCGGGGGCTGGATAGGGTGGAGGCGGAGAGATTCTTTCCACATTGTAAGGAAGTTAAAACTAGAGGACACAGCCTCAAAATAAAGGGGGGTCGGTTTAAGACAGAGTTGAGGAGGAACTTCTTCTCCCAGAGGGTGGTGAATCTCTGGAATTCTCTGCCCACTGAGGTGGTGGAGGCTACCTCGCTGAATATGTTTAAAGCGCGGATGGATGGATTCCTGAGCGGTAAGGGAATTAAGGGTTATGGGGATGAGGCGGGTAAGTGGTACTGATCCACGTCAGATCAGCCATGATCTTATTGAATGGCGGGGCAGGCACGAGGGGCTAGATGGCCTACTCCTGCTCCTATTTCTTATGTTCTTATGTTCTTATCTGCTCTCAAGGTGAAATGTATTTAAAGTGGAGCAAGGGGTGGGCGATGGTGGGGGGCGCTTTGGGGGCTGGGGGGTGGGGGGGAGTTAACCCCCGGTGCACAGGCTAATCTTTACCCTCAAATAACACAGAGTCATCCAGCACAGGAGAAGCCCTTCGACCCACCGAGGGCTATTGAGCAAAAAACTGAGTACTCGCTATTGCCGTGCTGTTGTTGTTATTGGAGCTTGCTCTGTGCAGATTCGCTGCTGAGTTTCCCACAGAAACTCTCAGAGGAGATTCGACTGCTTTCAGAGAATCGTAGAATCCTTGCAGTGCAGAAGGAGGCCATTCGGCCCATCGAGTGTGCACCGACCACAATCCCACCCAGGCCCTATCCCTGTAACCCCATGTATTTACCCTGCTAATCCCCCGACACTAAGGGTCAATTTACCATACCCAATCAACCTAACCCGCACGTCTTTCAGACTGTGGGAGGAAACTGGAGCACCCGGAGGAAACCCACACAGACACGGGGTGCA
Source organism: Mustelus asterias (assembly GCF_964213995.1). Taxonomy (NCBI): domain Eukaryota; kingdom Metazoa; phylum Chordata; class Chondrichthyes; order Carcharhiniformes; family Triakidae; genus Mustelus; species Mustelus asterias. The sequence continues at coordinate 14,823,628 of NC_135802.1, forward strand.
AACCCCACACAGTCACCCCAGGCTGAAATTGAACCTGGCTCCCTGGCGCTGTGAGGCAGCAGTGCTAACCTCTGTGCCACCATATTGGCATGGTGGCACAATGGTTAGCACTGCTGCCGCACAGCGCTAGGGACCCTGGTTCAATTCCCGGCTTGGTGATGGACTGGGCTATGTTCACGAACCTTTGTAGTTCCTTGCGGTCTTGGGCAGAGCAGGAGCCATACCAAGCTGTGATACAACCAGAAAGAATGCTCTCTATGGTGCATCTGTAAAAGTTGGTGAGAGTTGGAGCTGACATGCCAAATTTCCTTCGTCTCCTGAGAAAGTAGAGTAAAGTAGAAAGCACATCGTGGATGCACCTACACCGCAGGGACAGTGGCGATTCAAGATGGCGGCTCACCATCACCCTCTGAAGGACAATTAGAGATGGACAGTAAATGCTGGCCTATCCGGCGACGCCCACATCCTGTGGAAGAAGAATAAAGAAAACCCGGGGGGGGGCCGGGGGCACGGGAACGGGGGGAATGGGGGGCGGGAGGGGGGGGGGCGCGGGAACGGGGGGAATGAGGGAATGAGGGAATGAGAAAATCGTAAAGAAAACAAAGGTTCCGTTACTCCCAACAGCAGTGAATAGTTCTGTGGTGAAGGATAGTTTTCACTTGTCAGGAACACTTTGTGCTGGTTTTGGGGTCTTTACGACCAAGTGAAAATGTTCACCAGCTGTTTCTAAGGAGCAAAATGCTTTACTGAGTCAGCCAAAAAAAAACATTGTACAGAAAGAGTAACTGAGAATAGAGTGGCCACTCGGCCCAACTGCTCCACACTGCTGCTTGTTCCCCACACTAACTTCCTTCTAACCTAGTTGAAAACTAATTTAATCCCACCCTGTTTACAGATATCTTGGGCAGGATAAGTCACACAATGTCCTGGGCAGGATTTAGGATGGGACGGTGTGATCTCTGCAAGTCTCCAGCAGAGGGAGCTCTGTGCTCAGTAACACAAACCCGTTATGGACAGATTTGATTTGATTTATTATTGTCACATGTATGAACATACAGTGAAAAGTATTGTTTCTTGCGCGCTATCAAGACAAAGCATACAGTTCATAGAGTACATGGGGGAGAAGGAAAGGAGAGAGTGCAGAATGTAGTGTTACAGTCATAGCTACGATGTAGAGAAAGATCAACTTAGTGCGAGGTAGGTCCATTCAAAAGTCTGACAGCAGCAGGGAAGAAGCTGTTCTTGAGTCGGTTGGTGCATAACCTCAGACTTTTGTATCTTTTTCCCGATGGAAGAAGGTGGAAGAGAGAATGTCTGAGGTGCGTGGGGTCCTTAATTATGTTGGCTGCTTTTCCGAGGCAGCGGGAAGTGTAGACAGAGTCAATGGATGGGAGGCTGGTTTGCGTGATGGATTGGGCTACATTCACGACCTCTTGTAGTTTCTTGCGGTCTTGGGCAGAGCAGGAGCCATACCAAGCTGTGATACAACCAGAAAGGATGCTTTGAAAAGTGGCTTTTACAACGGGATTAATAGTCCAGAGACCTGAACCTTAAATTTACCTCACATGTGGGGTACATCAGGAGATATCAGGACAGGGGACAAACAACAGGCTGGGGCCAAAGAGGAGGACAGAACATGATGACAGTCACTGCTAGTGCAATGAGGTTGGGTATTCCCGAACCATTTCAGACGCAATGTTGGCAAAACACCTATACGAACACAAAATACTGCTGATTCCAGAAATCTGAATTACTGGAACTACTCAGAGGTGTGGCAGCATCAGTGGAAGGAAACATAGTCAACTGCCGGGGTGTTCCCAAGGCCCCACGCGGTGGGTTTCTGTGATGGAGGTGGAAGTGGTTCACATTGACCACAACTGGGATCTTCCAGTCCAGCTGAATTTAATAGCCATTTGCAGGGCTCGCCTGTCCTGCTGCCAGGGTAACCCATGGCAGGGGGGCGGGGGCGGGGGGGGGGGGGGGGGGAGGGGGGAATGGTGGTGAGGTGGGAGGGATGCTCACTTTGGCGGGACTGGAAGATCCTGTTGGTGGGAGGTCTGGAAAATCCTGCCCAAATTTCCCGTTGTGTGACCTTTCATGGGAACACGGTGAACATGTGTTTGCAGTGCCTTTTTGACGATTTCGAGTGGCCAAATTGTCAGGAACGGTTCCCAGGGAATGTTGTCGAGTTATAGGCACGAGTTAGTCAGTATGGACGTGATGGGTCAAACGGCCCTCCTTCTTCATCGTAACAATTCTGTGATTCTGTGAATGTATTCCCAGAATCTTTAACCAGAGCAGGTAAACTAATTAGAACGAAATTGTTCGAACAACAACATAGCAGCGAGTTAATTAAAGAGCTTAAGGAAAAACTTAAGGTTAACAGTGCTGGCTCACAGTGTCAGGGACCCAGGTTCGATTCTGGCCTTGGGTAACTGTTTATGTGGAGTCTGCACGTTCTCCCCGTGTCTGTGTGGGTTTCCTCCGGGTGCTCTGGTTTCCTCCCACACACTAAAGATGTGCAGGTTAGGTGGATTGGCCATGGCTAAATTCCCCTTAGTGTCCCAAGATGTGTAGGTTAGGGGGATTAGCAGGGTAACTACGTGGTGGTAGCAGGGATAGGGTAGGGGATGGCCCTGGATAAGATGCTTTTTCAGAGTCGGTGCCGACTCGATGGGCCGAGCGGCCTCCTTCCGCACAGTCAGGATCCGAGGATTCTATAATTCTGAGAGCAAATATTTGCAGTAACGTGCTGTGTGCCTCTGGAGGATTTACCTACAAGTGCAAAGCAACCAAGCTTCAGACTGACAGAGCCACAGCTGTGATTCACACCCAGGGGAGACAGAGAGCGAGAGAGAGAGAGAAAAGAGAGACACAGCTCAGGGGACCCAACCAGAATTATTTAATCGTGGTCCACACTGTGTCACCATAGTAACCTCACGCGGTTAGCAACGATACCCTGGCCTCACTGGCAGTATGTCCAGGAGACCTTCCGAGGCTTTATTTCCTGAACAAGAAACCTAAGATGGCTTCCCAGAAATGCAGCAAAGTGGCAGCTGAAGGCGAGGCAGTTCGACGTGTGCGGAAAGCTGTTGCTTGACCCCCGTCAATCCACGTGCCTGTTTTATAATCTCCAGTTGCCCACCCCAACATAGCCTCAAGGGGCAGAGGGATTCTTGACACCAGTGGGAGGGAACGTCCCTCAGTGTGAAACTGTCTGTAACCTACCCCGGTGCTGAATGGGGAAAATAAACAAGAGTTGTTATGCTTGATTTTAATTCCTCCGGGTGTGGCTCTCTCCCTGGACGGGGGGACCTTTAACGAACCAGGTAGATGATTCTGTTTACACAGCAAAATACCCGGCCGCTGCAAACAAGGAGGACAGAGCTACATCGAGCTATGTTGATCTGACAGCGCAGGGAGAGTACATTCCGCTCAGTGGAGCTCTTGCTGGCATTTCTCACCTTTCCAGACTTGCTCCATCTAACCCCTTCACATCTCCCTCTCTCCCTCATAAAAGCAAATTGCTGCGGATGCTGCAATCTGAAACCTAAAGAGAAAATGCTGGAAAATCTCAGCAGGTCTGGCAGCATCTGTAAGGAGAGAAAAGAGCTGACGTTTCGAGTCCAGAAGATCCTTTGTCAAAGCTGGTGGTCTGGACTCAAAACGTCAGCTCTTTTCTCTCCTTACAGGTGCTGCCAGACCCGCTGAGATTTTCCAGCATTTTCTCTTTTGGTTCCTTCTATTCTGCTCTCTCGCAACACCTTCCCACGTTCCACATCTTCACCAATCTCTGCAGAAAGAAAGTCTCCTGAATTTGGGGCGGCGCTGCGGTTAGCACCGCTACCTCACAGCGCCAGGGACCCGGGTTCGATTCCCGGCTTTGGGTCACTGTCTGTGCGGAGTCTGCACGTTCTCCCCGTGTCTGTGTGGGTTTCCTCCGGGTGCTCCGGTTTCCTCCCACGGTCCGAAAGATGTGCGGGTTAAAGTTTACTTATTGGTTTAAATAAGTAAGCTTACATTAACATTGCAATGAAGTTACTGTGAGAATCCCCTAGTCGCCGCACTGCGGCGCCTGTTCGGGTTACACTGAGGGAGAATTTAGCACGGCCAATGCACCCTAACCAGCACGTCTTTCGGACTGTGGGAGGAAACTGGAGCACCCGGAGGAAACCCACGCAGACACGGGGAGAACGTGCAGACTCCGCACAGACAGTGACCCAAAGCCGGGAATGAAACCCAGGTCCCTGGCGCTGTGAGGCAGCAGTGCTAACCACTGTGCCAACCACAGATTACAAGACGGCAATTACAATTGCCATGAGGGCGACGGGATGTGGAATGTGCTGTGTGTCGGTCAGTCTATCGGGGGTGCGGGGGAGGAGGCGACGGGGGGGGGGGGGGTGGGGGATCCATATTTGCAGAAGGGCTCACCCTCCCACGCAGTCAGAAACGATACGATGGCAGTGCAGCCTGAGAGGAGAGGAGCCGTTCCGGAAAGGTCCACAGCTGCTTTGCTGTAATGTGCCACATCAGTGCCGTGTGCGGCAAGGCTCTGACAGCAGCCCTGACATCCCATTCACAGCTGCTACTGTATGTCCAGAGCAGGGCCCTCTGCCTGTCTGTCAGAGGAGCGAGAGGGGCAGGCAGGGCCGGGGGGCAGGGGGGCACTGGAATAAAACTCGACTGGAATGAAATCATTCAGCGCAAGACCTCGTGAATCACCCGGTGCTGAAAGGAAAACAATTGTACACCTGCCCTCAGTGATCACTGCAAATCAGCAGCTCAGACTGAAGACACAACACTTGTGGCAAAGTCTGAGCTTTTTCGATTTGTTGCTTTGGGACACGTTCCTCCCCAAAGCTGAATAAACTGCCAGTGACAGAGACAGAGCCAGTGACAGAGCCAGTGCCGAGCCAGTGACAGAGCCAGTGCCGAGCCAGTGACAGAGCCAGTGCCAGTGTCAGAACCAGAGCAAGTGTCAGAGCCAGTGCAAGTGACAGAGCCAGAGCTATTGCCAGTGACGGAGCCTAAACCAGTGCCAATGACAGGGCCAGAGCCAGAGCCAGTACAACCAGAGCTAGTGTCAGAGCCAGAGCCAGGGTCAAGGCCAGGGTTAGTGCCAATGACAGAGCCAGTTCCAGGGCCAGGGCCAGTGTCAATGACAGAGCCAGTTCCAGTGCCAGGGCCAGAGCCAGTGCCAGTGCCAACCTGCTGCCCGAACCAAGAAACTGCAGAGGGTCATTCAGCCCCTCACAACTGGTCCAGCATTGCATTAGCTCAGACTTTAGTCTGGGGGGAATTACATGCCTCACTACTCCACTCACTCACCACATCCTCCCTCCTCACTCCAACACCAGTCCCTCCCCACTCCCACTCCAGACACTCCATCACTTCCAACTCCAGTCCTTCCTCACTCCAATTTCAGATGATCCTTCCTCTGCGCTAACACAGGGCCTCTATACCCCGCACCCTCGGCCTACCTCCTCCATACCCCGGAGGTTTTCTCTTCACGTGATTGTGGATTGACTGAAAGGGAACAACTTGACATCCTGCCATTGCTGAGACTCCCTCCTGGGCCAGTGACCTCGCTCAGAACCCCAAACAGCAGAACCCCCCCGCCCCCCAGCCCAGCCCAGCCCCCCCCCCCCCCAGCCCGGCCCAGCCCTGCCCAGCCCCCCCCCCCAGCCCGGTCCAGCCCGGCCTGGCCCGGCCTGCCTCACAAGCCAGCCACACGGGCAGATAGATTGGGGCCACTGGCTCATCCTCCACCACCCGCCATCAGTGAAAAGTTAATAGATTTACCAGCTAATCTTCTTCACAAACAAAGCCCCAGTGAAGATTCCAAAAGATTACAGACCAATTCTTAGTTTTACCAAAAGAATTGGATGGCGGAGATTGGAAATCTGCCATCTTTTAGAATTGAAATAGTGAAATGTTTTTTCTGACACCGTGTTGTCCTCTCCCCTCACCCCCTCTGCGATAAGTCTTTGGAGGCAGAAGTCCCTTCACCAAGATCCCTTTATTTACAATTCCGACACCGGTACACAGAGTGCTATCAGTCAGCAGTCGATCTTAAGGAGCGCCAGAGGAACTGACAGTCCCGGTTAAATACAAGGAAAAGATTCTCTGATTGGCCCATCAATTGACTCCTTAATCAGGGAGCTCATATTCCAATAGGCCAACCTCAACGGCCCTGATTGAAGTCATTACACCCTCATCCCCCTCCTTTTACGTTGCCTCCCCTGATACAGGTGTTACCACTGGACTGGTGATCCAGGGGAATGCTCAGGAACCCCAGTTCAAATCCAGATGAGGTTCTTGGAATTCAATTTTTTAGAAATATGGAATGACAATTTCAACCATCTTCGTGAGACTATTGTCAATTGTTTAAGTTTATTTATTAGTGTCATAAATAGGCTTATATTGCACTGCAGTGAAGTGTCCAAAGATGTGTGGGGAAGGTGGATTGGCCATGCTAAATTGCCCCTTAGTGTCAGGGGGATTAGCAGGGTAAATACGTGGGGTTACAGGGATAGGGCCTGGGTGGGCTTGTTATCAGTGTAGGCTTGATGGGCCAAATGGCCTCCTTCTGCACTGTAGGGATTCTATGGATTCTATTCTATGGAAGTTACTATGAAAATCCCCCAGTCGCCACACTCCTGCACCTGTTCGGGTACACTGAGGGAGAATTTAACATGGCCAATGCACCTAACCAGCACGTCTTTCAGACTGTGGGAGGAAACCGGAGCACCCGGAGGAAACCCACGCAGACCTGGGGAGAACGTGCAGACTCCACACAGAGAGTGACCCAAGCCGGGAATTGAACCCAGGTCCCTGGTGCTGTGAGGCAGCAGTGCTAACCACTGTGCCGCCCTGTCATAAAAACCCATCTAGTTCATTAATGTCCTTTAGGGAAGGAAATCTGCCATGCTTACCCGGTCTGGCCTACAGGTGACTCCAGACCCACAGCAATGTGGTTGACTGTTAAGTTGCTGAGCAAGCCACTCAGTTCAAGGGCAATTAGGATTGGACACAGCCCAGGAATGAAAACAAAAAGAAATTAGATAATAATGAGAAAATCTGTTTTCTTGTGGTGTTGGTTGAGGGATAAGTAATGCCCAGGACACTAGGAATAACCCCCCCTGCCCTTCTTCAGATTGTATCATATGACCATAAGAAATGGGAACAGAAGTAGGCCATTCAGCCCTTCAAGCCTGCTCTGTTATCCAATGAGTTCACAGGTGATTTTCTACATCATCACAATATTCCTGCGTTATCCCCACATTCATAGAACATAGAACAGTACAGCACAGAACAGGCCCTTCGGCCCACGATGTTGTGCCGATCTTTATCTGAAACCAAGATCAAGCTATCTCACTCCCTATCATCCTGGTGTGCTCCATATGCCTATCCAATAACCGCTTAAATGTTCCTAAAGTGTCTGACTCCACTATCACTGCAGGCAGTCCATTCCACACCCCAACCACTCTCTGCGTAAAGAACCTACCTCTGATATCCTTCCCATATCTCCCACCACGAACCCTATAGTTATGCCCCCTTGTAATAGCTCCATCCACCCGAGGAAATAGTCTTTGAACGTTCACTCTATCTATCCCCTTCATCATTTTATAAACCTCTAATAAGTCTCCCCTCAGCTTCCTCCGCTCCAGAGAGAACAGCCCTAGCTCCCTCAACCTTTCCTCATAAGACCTACCCTCCAAATCAGGCAGCATCCTGGTAAATCTCCTCTGCACTCTTTCCAGCGCTTCCACATCCTTCTTATAGTGAGGTGACCAGAACTGCACACAATATTCCAAATGTGGTCTCACCAAGGTCCTGTACAGTTGCAGCATAACCCCACGGCTCTTAAACTCCAACCCCCTGTTAATAACAGCTAACACACTATAGGCCTTCTTCACAGCTCTATCCACTTGAGTGGCAACCTTTAGAGATCTGTGGATTTGGACCCCAAGATCTCTCTGTTCCTCCACAGTCTTCAGAACCCTACCTTTGACCCTGTAATCCACATTTAAATTAGTCCTACCAAAATGAATCACCTCACATTTATCAGGGTTAAACTCCATTTGCCATTTTTCAGCCCAGCTTTGCATCCTATCTATGTCTCTTTGCAGCCTACAACAGCCCTCCACCTCATCCACTACTCCACCAATCTTGGTGTCATCAGCAAATTTACTGATCCACCCTTCAGCCCCCTCCTCTAAGTCATTAATAAAAATCACAAAGAGCAGAGGACCAAGCACTGATCCCTGTGGCACTCCGCTAGCAGCCTGCCTCCAATCCGAAAATTTTCCATCCACCACCACCCTCTGTCTTCGATCAGATACGGTAAGAAGTCTCACAACACCAGGTTAAAGTCCAACAGGTTTATTTGGTAGCAAATACCATAAGCTTTCGGAGCACTGCTCCTTCGTCAGATGTGCAGTGTCCTAGTGTCCTGGGCATTACTTATCCCTCAACCAACACCACAAGAAAACAGATTTTCTCATTATTATCTCATTTCTTTTTGTTTTCATTCCTGGGCTGTGTCCATCTGAGGTTTGAGAGCACATTTCCACTCCATCTGACGAAGGAGCAGTGCTCCGAAAGCTTATGGTATTTGCTACCAAATAAACCTGTTGGACTTTAACCTGGTGTTGTGAGACTTCTTACCGTGTTCACCCCAGTCCAACGCCGGCATCTCCACATCATGACTGACTTCGATCAGACAGCCAGTTACCTATCCAATCGGCCAACTTTCCCTCTATCCCACACCTCCTCACTTTCATCATAAGCCGACCATGGGGGACCTTATCAAACGCCTTACTAAAATCCATGTATATGACATCAACTGCCCTACCTTCATCAACACAGTTACCTCCTCAAGAAATTCTATCAAATTTGTGAGGCACGGCTTTCCCTTCACGAATCCATGCTGACTATCCCGGATTAATCCGCATCTTTCTAAATGGTCGTAAATCCCATCCCTAAGGACCTTTTCCATCAATTTACCAACCACCGAAGTAAGACTAACCGGTCTATAATTACCAGGGTCATTTCTATTCCCTTTCTTAAACAGAGGATCAACATTCGCCACTCTCCTGTCCTCTGGCACCACCCCCATTCCTTGGTGTTTTTAATAGAAACATAGAAACTAGAAGCAGGAGGAGGCCATTCGGCCCTTCGAGCCTGCTCCGACATTTATTTTGACCATGGCTGATCATCGAATTCAATATCCTGATTCCCCCTTTCCCCCATATCCCTTGATCCCTTTAACCCCAAGAGCTATATCTAATTTCTTCTTGAAATCACACAACGTTTTGGCCTCAACTACATTCTGTGGTAGTGAATTCCACACATTCACCACTCTCTGGGTGAAGAACTTTCTCCTCACCTCAATCCTAAAAGGTTTACCCCTAATCCTCAAACTATGACCCCTAGTTCTGGACTCTCCTACTATCAGGAACATTTTTTCTGTGGATACCTATCGACTAAGCCATTCAGGACTGAGATGAGGAAGAACTTCACTCGGAGAGTTGTGAACCTGTGGAATTCTCTACCACAGAAAGCTGTTGGGGCCAGTTAGTTAGATATGTTCAAGAGGGAGCTGGACGTGGCCCTTGGGGCTAAAGGAATCAAGGGGTATGGAGAGAAAGCGGGAGTGGGATACTGAAAGTGCAGGATCAGCCATGATCATATTGAATGGTGGTGCAGGCACACCGGTGCCCCACAAGGCTGTGTTCTCAGCCCCTACTATACTCCTTATACACCTATGACTGTGTGGCCAAATTCCCCTCCAACTCGATTTTCACGTTTGCTGACGACACCACCATAGTGGGTCGGATCTCAAACAATGATGAGACAGAGTACAGGAATGAGATAGAAAATCTGGTGAACTGGTGCGGCAACAATAATCTCTCCCTCAATGTCAACAAAACGAAGGAGATTGTCATCGATTTCAGGAAGTGTAAAGGAGAACATGTCCCTGTCTACATCAACAGGGACGAAGTAGAAAAAGTCGAGAGCTTCAAGTTTTTAGGTGACCGGATCACCAACAACCTGTCCTGGCCCCCCCATGCTGACACTATAGTTAAGAAAGCCCATCAACGCCTCTACTTTCTCAGAAGACTAAGGAAATTTAGCATGTCAGCTACGACTCTCACCAACCTTTACAGATGCACCATAGAAAGCATTCTTTCTGGTTGTATCACAGCTTGGTATGGCTCCTGCTCTGCCCAAAACCGCAAGAAACTACAAAGGGTTGTGATGTAGTCCAGTCCATCACGCAAACCAGCCTCCCATCCATTGACTCCCCACAGCCTTGGAAAAGCAGCCAGCATAACCAAGGACCCCACGTACCCTGGACATTCTCTCTTCCACCTTCTTCCGTCAGGAAAAAGATACAAAAGTCTGAGATCACCTACCAATCGACTCAAGAACAGCTTCTTCCCTGCTGCTGTCAGACTTTTGAATGGACCTACCTTGCATTAAGTTGACCTTTCTCTACACCCTAGCTATGATTGTAACACTACATTCTGCACTCTCTTGTTTCCTTCTCTATGAACAGTATGCTTTGTCTGTGTAGTGCGCAAGAAACAATACTTTCCGCAGCCCTCCCAGGATAGAAAATTCCAACAGCCACCCTCTGAGTGAAGAAATTCCTCCTCACCTCAGTGACCTGCTCCTTATCCTGACACTGTGTCCCTTGGTTCTAGACCAGCCAGGGGGAACATCCTTCTTGCATCTACCCTGTCGGAACTTTGTATCTCACATTCTCTAAACTCTGGGGAATAAAGGGCCTGGCTATACCAATGTTCCTCACAGGACAATCCCTCCATCCAATGCAGTAAGCCAGATGTTTACGTCCGCTCGAGAGGGCGGGGGGAAGGGACCTCAGTTCAACTTCTAATCCAGGCAGGAGTATTTCTGACAGTGCGGCACTCCCTCAGTCCTGCACTGATGTTTATGTTGCAAGTTTAGAATCCCTACAGTGCAGGAGGAGGGCCATTCGGCCCATTGAGTCTGCCCGAACTCTCTTTACCCAGGCTCTCTCCCCTGCTCCATCCCCGGACTCCCACACACTTACCATGGCTAATCCATCTAACCAACCCATTTTGGGACAGTAAGGGGGGAGCTTTGCTGTCCCGCCCACCACGGGAATCGTAGCGGCTGGGGAGGGGGGCGGTTTCATTCGTGGGGCATGGGCGTCGCTGGCTGGCCAACATTCACTGTCCATCCCTCGTTGCCTGAGGGCAGTTGAGAGTCAACCACATTGCTATGGCTTTGGAGTCACATGTAGGCCAGACCAGGTAAGGACGGCAGATTTCCTTCCCTAAAGGACACTAGTGAACCAGACGGGATTTTCTGACAATCGACAATAGTTTCATGGTCACCAGTAGATTCTTAATTCCAGATATTTTTCTATTGAATTCAAATTCCACCAGCTGCCGTGGCGGGATTCGAACCCGGGTCCCCAGAACATTAGCTGAGTTTCTGGATGAATAGTCTAGCGATAATACCACTAGGCCATTGCCTCCCCCTGGATCATGGTGGGCCATGCAGAGGTCCGTTGACCTCGGGTGGGATTTTCTGGTTCTGGGACGAGCGTGGCTGGAAAACCCTGCTCTCAGTGCCAATTTAGCAAGGCCAATCCACCTGCCCTGCACATCTTTGGAGTGTGGGAGGAAACCCATGTAGACACGGGGAGAACATGCAAATTCCACACAGACAGTGACCCGAGGCTGGAATTGAACATAGGTCCCTGGCGCCATGAGGCAGCAGTGCTAACCACTGTGCCACCGTGCTGTTCGTGCTTCCTGAGTGCGGTGGTGGGGGTGGGGTGTTGAACCCAGAACCTTCTGATCAGAGGCGAGATTGCTATCATCTGGCCCAGAGCTGATGTTCCGCACACATGAGGACGGCCTAAACCGGGATGTTGGGTTTATGTCACACTATCAGTAACCCCCACAGCTTGCCTGCTGGACTTGCAGAATCACACTGGCTGTCCTGTCTAGAGACAATACACATCTCTTTAACCTGTGCTTAATGCTCCCTCCACTCACATTGTCTGTATCTTTAAGACCTGGTTGGCTGTAGAGATTCGCATTCTAATCAGTATTCTGTAACTTGATTTTGTGTCTCTGTGCCCTGTTTGAGAGCAGATTTCCACTCCATCTGACGAAGGAGCAGCGCTCCGAAAGCTAATGGCATTTGCTACCAAATAAACCTGTTGGACTTTAACCTGGTGTTGTTAAAACTCTTACTCTATTTACCCCAGTCCAACGCCGGCATCTCCACACCATAGCTGATGCACAGAGAGACTCCTGTCAGCTTGGCTGAGGACTGGCCAGTAGATGGCAGGCTGGTCATTTGGTCACACTCTTCAAACATTTGCTATGTCCTCAGAATGACATGTCACTGGGTGTTAATCTACCACTGCTTAATATAGATTATAACTGAAGGCCATCTTTCTATGTGGTCAGTAACATTTCTGACCTATCTGATATTCCGGAAATGGACAAAGAATGGATGAATTCCCTCCAGGCACTTGTCTCAAAGTGTCAATGCAGTGACACATGACGCCGCTTTGTTTTTCCAGCCTGATAATTAATGACCTCCTTGTGCCTGTCCACCATCTATAAATCGGGATTGTGATGGAATACTCTCCACTTCCCCGGCTGAGTGCGCCTCCCGCAGCACTCAGGAAGCGTGACGCCATCCAGGACAAAGCAGCCCGCCCGACTGGCACCCCTGCCCCTCACCTTCAACAATCACCGACGCACAGTAACAGTGTGTGCACTGTGGTAAACCACTGTTAGCTTATTGCCTGTGTGTGTGATATGCCTGGACAGGTCCCTGCCAGCCCTGCCCGGGACTCCTCCCCCCCCCCCCCCCCCCACCCCCCCCCCCCAGGAATAAAGGCAACTGCTCCCCACCCCCCTGCCTCAGTCTGGACCAGTTCATCGGCATGGGTGTGCTCCAAGTCTTTTGCTAATAAAAGCCTATTTATTCTTGCATACAAACTAGTCTTTGCTTGATTGATGGTGCATCATGCAACATCTATAAGATGCACTGCAGCAAGGCTCCTTCAATAACACTTTCCAAACCTGTGACCTCTACCACCTAGAAGGACAAGATGTAGAGATGCCGGCGCTGGACTGGGGTGGACACAGTAAGAAGTTAGACAGTTACATGGGTAAGGTGGGTATAGAGGGATATGGGCCAAACGCGGGCAATTGGGGTTAGCTTAGTGGTTAAAAAAAAAGGGCGGCATGGACAAGTTGGGCCAAAGGGTCTGTTTCATAGAATCCTACAGTGCAGAAGGAGGCCATTCAGCCCATCAAGTCTGCACCGAGCACAACCCCACCCAGGCCCTATCCCCATAACACCACATATTTACCCGAGCTAGCCCCCCTGACACTAAGGGGCAATTTAGCATGGCCAATCAACCTAACCCGTAAATCTTTGGACTGTGGGAGGAAACTGGAGCACCCGGAGGAAATCCATGCAGACACGGGGAGAATGTGCAAAGTCCACACAGACAGTGACCCCGAGGCTGGAATCGAACCCAGGTCGCTGCCGCTGTGAGGCAGCAGTGTGAACCACTGTGCTGCCCTTGTAAACCTCTAGTCTCACAAAGGGACAAGGACAGCAAACACATGGAAACACTTCTGCCTGCGAGTCACTCACCATCCTGATTTGGAGATATATCGCCGTTCCTTCACTGTCGCTGGGTCAAAATCCTGGAACTCCCTCCCCCACTGCACTGTGGATGTACCTACACCACATGGACTGCAGCGGCTGGAACCAGGCTGATTAAGGACAATAAATGCTAGCCTTGTCAGCAATGCTCACGTCCAATGAATACATTTTAAAGATCCATCACATCTACGTTAAAAAGGAAGAAATATTTGCATTTCTATAACAGGTTTCATCACCATCAGAATGCCTCCAAGCGCTTTACAAGAAATACTTTTGAAGTGTTGTTACTGTTACAATGGAGGATGTATCACAGCTCAGTATGGCTCCTGCTCTGTCCAAGACCACAAGAAACCACAAAGGCTTGTGAACGCAGCCCAGTCCATCACACAAACCAGCCTCCCATCCATTGACTCTGTCTACACTTCCCGCTGCCTCGGCAAAGCAGCCAGCATAATTAAGGACCCCATGCATCCCGGACATTCTTCCACCTTCTTCCATCGGGAAATAGATAGAAAAGTCTGAGAACAAGTACCAACTGACACAAGAAGCTTCTTCCCTACTGCCACCAGAATTTTGAATGGACCTACATTATATTAAGTTGATCTTTCTCTTCTCCCTATCTGTAACTACAACACTACATTCCGCACCCTCTCTTTTCCAGCCCCCCTATGTACTCTATGAACAGTATGTTTTGTTTGCATAACGTGCAAGAAACAATACTTTTTTTGTTTATTTTTTATTAGTGTCACAAGTAGGCTTACACTAACACTGCAATGAAGTTACTGTTAAAATCCCCTATTCGCCACACTCCGGCGCCTGTTCGGGTACACTGAGGGAAAATTTAGCATGGCCAATGCATCTCACCAGTAGTCCAAAGACATGTGGGTTAGATGCATTGGCTATGTTAAATTGCCCCTTAGTGTCCCGGGATGCATAGGTTAGAGGGATTGGTGGGGTGGAAGTGTAGGGTTACGGGGATAGGGCCTGGGTGGGATTGTTGTCGGTACAGACCCGATGGCCCGACTGGCTCCTTCTGAACTGTAGGGATTCTCTGTTTCTATGGTCTTTCGGGCTGTGGGAGGAAACCGGAGCACCCGGAGGAAACCCATGCAGACACGGGGAGAACATGCAGACTCCGCACAGGCAGTGACCCAAGCCGGGAGTCGAACCCGGGTCCCTGGCACTGTGAGGCAGCAGCACTGTGCCACCATGCCACCCCGACTGTACCACCGTGCCGCTCCGTATCCTTTTCACTGTATCCCAATACTCGTGACAATAATAAATCAAATTTTAAAAAAACACGGAAGCCAATTTGTGCACAGCAAGCTCCCACAACTACCGATGAGATCATTCCCAGATACTCTCTTCGACTGATTTTCACTGAGGGATAAATATTGGCCAGGATACTGGAGAGAATTGCCCTGCCCTTCTTCCAAATATTACTACAGGATGTTACACATCCACCTGAGAGGATAAGATAGAGGCTCGGGTTTAATATTTTGCACCTCTGACAGTGCAGGGCTCCCCCAGAGTGTCAGCCCCACAATAGATGCTCAGGTCTCTGGAGACAAGATTTGAACACATGAGCTTCTAATCCATTGGTGAAAGCCCCCCCCGCGCCCCCCCAACCCACCCCCCCACCCCTCCCACCCCCCCACCGCCTCCCCTTGTATCACCTTTCCTCATTCTCCCCACCCAAGTGAATCACTTGTCTTGATACCCCACCCTCTTCTTGTTTCATGTCAGCTTTTATTGATAACATGATTGCGAAGCTCCTTGGGGCTTTATTATTACATTCAAGGTGAAGGTTGTCTAACTCTCTGAGAAAAGCAATGTCTTCTATTCTGGGGGAAGCAGAGATAAGTCATCTGTGCAACACAACTGGTGAGCTCAAACTTGTTGGCTGCAATTGAAGCATGGAATTTATTAAATTAGCTATCCAAGGCAGAGATTTCACCGACTAATGGCTTTCCTGTGATCATAGAATCATAGAAACCCTACAGTGTAGAAAGAGGCCATTCGGCCCATCGAGTCTACACCGACCACAATCCCACCCAGGCCCTACCCCCATATCCCTACATATTTACCCGCTAATCCCTCTAACCTACGCATCTCAAGACACTAAGGGGCAATTTTAGCATAGCCAATCAACCTAACCCGCACATCTTTGGACTGTGGGAGGAAACCGGAGCACCCGGAGGAAACCCACGCAGACACGAGGAGAATGTGCAAACTCCACACAGACAGTGACCCAAGCCGGGAATCGAACCCAGGTCCCTGGAGCTGTGAAGCAGCAGTGCTAACCACTGTGCTACCGTGCCGCCCTATGATGATAATGGAAGAACAGGTTTGAAGGGCTGAATGGCCTTCTCTTGGTCCTAAATTCCTAAAAATATCAAATTATAATCTGATCAGGAAGAAAACAGGCCCATGTATGATTCACATGTATGTTCTACCATTCCATTGGCTCATATATGTTCTGGCTTCTTCCCTGCTGCTGTCAGAGTTTTGAATGGACTTATCTTGCATTAAGTTGATCTTTCTCTACACCCCAGCTATGACTGTAATACTACATTCTGCACCCTTTCCTTTCCTTCTCTATGAACGGTATCCATGTATGATGAACTCTGGCAGCAGGGAAGAAGCTGTTCTTGAGTCGGTTGGTACGTGAACTCAGACTTTTGTATCTTTTTCCCGACGGAAGGAGGTGGAAGAGAGAATGTCCGGGGTGCGTTGGGTGAATTGAGTACTGTCCATAATAATGAAAGGAATAATTGAGTACTGAATAAGGGAATTGAGAACCATCCATGAGATTAGGAGCAATTTAATCTCCCAGAGGGTGGTAAATGTGTGGAATTCACGACCACAGAAAGTAGTTGAGGCCAAAACAATGTGTGATTTGAAGAAGGAAGTAGATATAGCTCTTGAGGCTAAAGAGATCAGGGGATATGGCAGGGGAGAGGGCATCAGGCTATTGAGTTGAACAAAGAACAAAGAACAAAGAACAATACAGCACAGGAACAGGCCCTTCGGCCCTCCAAGCCCGCGCCGCTCCCCGGTCCAGGATTGAATCCTGAATCCAGGATCCCCGCCCAATTTTCCAGCCTATCTACATACCAATATCCTATCCACCGAGCTGTCCCTCACAGCTCGGTGGATAGGATTAAATGATTGTAATGAATGGTGGAGCAGGCTCGAAGGGCCAAATGGCCTCCTCCTGCTCCTATTTTCTGTGTTTCCAATGTGAATCATACATGGGCCTGTTTTCTTCCTGATCAGATTATAATTTGATATTTTTAGGAATTTAGGACCAAGAGAAGGCCATTCAGTCCTTCAAACCTGTTCTACCATTCCATTGGCTCATATCTGTTCTGCACCTTAACTCCATTTACCCACCTGTGTGAGCCTCACATCCCAGAACTTTGATGACACGACTGGACTAGCACATCCCGATGGCGCAGAAGGATGTCATTTAACTCATTGAGTCCATGATAGTCTCTGGAGAACAATCCAACTAATCTCAATTCCCCAGTCTGTCCCCAGAGCCCTGCAATTTCTTTCTTTCCAAGTGCCCAGCCAATTTCCCTTTGAAATCACCCACTGAGCTTATGCACTTTGGTAGGAAGAATAGAGGTGTAGACTATTTTCTAAATGGGGAAAGGCTTCGGAAATCTGAAGCTCAAAGGGACTTGGGAGTCCTGGTTCTCTTAAAGTTAACGTGCAGGTTCAGTCGGCAGTTAGGAAGGCAAATGCAATGTTAGCATTCATGTTGAGAGGGTTAGAATACAAGAGCAGGGCTGTACTTCTGAGGCTGTATAAGGCTCTGGTCAGACCCCATTTGGAGTACCGTGAGCAGTTTTGGGCTCCATACCTAAGGAAGGATGTGCTGGCCTTGGAAAGGGTCCAGAGGAGGTTCACAAGAATGATGCCAGGAATGAAGGATTTGTCATATGAGGAGTGGTTGAGGAGTCTGTGTCTGTACTCGTTGGGGTTTAGAAGGATGAGGGGGGAACTAAGTAAAACTTACAGAATACTGAGAGGCCTGGATAGAGTGGACATGGAGAGGATGTTTCCATTAGTGGAAGAAACTAGAACTCGAGGGCACAACCTCAGAGTGAAGGGACGCTCTTTTAAAACTGAGATGAGGAGGAATTTCTTCAGCCAGAGGGTGGTGAATCTGTGGAACTCATCGCCATAGAGGACTGTGGAGGCCAGGTCATTGAGTGTCTTTAAGACAGAGATAGGTAGGTTCTTGATCAATAAGGGGATCAATGGTTACTTGGAGAAGGCAGGAGAATGGAGATGAGAATCGTATCAGCCATGATTGAATGGCGGAGCAGACTCGATGGGCTGAATGGCCTAATTCTGCTCCTATATCTTATGGTCTTCTGGCCTTATTGTATTTGTTTCCATCTGCCTCATGGGCAGTGAGGTCCAGGTCATTACTATGTGCCATGTACAAAGAATCTTGCCAATGTAGTGGGTAAAATGGACAATGGAGATTGTGAAATTGAAATTCACGGCTGGGATTTCCTCCCACTCTGTGGCGTGTTTCGTGGCAGCAGGAGGCAGTACGCTGCTCGCTGGCAGCGAGATCTTACGGCCATTGTCAACGGGGTTTCCCATTGAACGCAACCCTTGCCGCCAGGGAATGCGTGGGGAGGGCGCACCCTCTGCAGGACCGTAAGATCCCACCTGTGTGAACTGCAGCAAGATCATGCCGCACAAATCTGGGCATACACGGGCTGGCACCCTGGAAGATGGTGACCAAAATTCAGGCAGACTCCTCTCTGATCTTCCCACAAGGCAGCGAAGCCAATCCAGGAAATCACATGGGCTTTGCACTCGCTACAAAAATTCCTCCCACCTAAATGATGCGATCTGAATCATAGAATCCTACAGTGCAGAATGAAGCCATTCGGCCCATCGAGTCTGCACCGACCACAATCCCACCCAGGCCCTATCCCTGCAGCCCCACCCATTTACCCTGCTAATCCCCCTGACACTAAGGGGCAATTTAGCATGGCCAATCCACCTAACCCGCACATGTTTGAACTGTGGGAAGAAACCGGAGCACCCGGAGGAAACCCACCCAGACACGGGGAGAACGTGCAAACGCCACACAGACAGTGACCCGAGTTGGGAATTGAACCCAGGTCACTGGCGCTAAGAGGCAGCAGTGCTAACCACTGTGCCACCGTGCCTCCCTTCATCCTCCCTTGACCCTCTTCCAGCCAATCCTGGGAGTGAATACCCATTGTAGCAGCCAGCAATGTATTCCAGAATCACTGACTGGGATTCAGAAAGCCACCAATAACAAGGACTGCGAGCTGGCAGCAGAATTCACAGGAACTGCCTTTACTGAACCTGTCACTGTGTCTTAATCTGGGATTGATAGTAAGATCTAGAGAGGCCACTTAAACTGGGCAAGGACTTGGTACCATTTCCAATTGTCATTCTAGCTTGCCCCTCAACAAAGAAAATCTCCGTATGGAATCATGGAATCTCTATAGTGCAGAAAGAGGCCATTCAGCCCATTGAGTCTGCACCGACAAGAACCCCACCCAGGCCCTACCCCCGTAACCACCCCTCATATTTACCCTAATGGACCCCTGAGACTAAGGGGCAATTTTGCATAAAAATTAGGGCAGCATGGATAGGTTGGGCTGAAGGGCCTCTAAGACTCCATGACTCTAAGCTAACCAGCATATCTTTGGACTGTGGGAGGAAACTGGAGCACCCGGAGGAAACCTACGCAGACACATGGAAAACATGCAAACTCCACACAGACAGTGACCCGAGGCCGGAATTGAATCCAGGTCCCTGGCGCTGTGAGGCTGCAGTGTTAACTACTCTGCCACCATGCCACAGAGGGTAGCAGAGGAAGTGTGCAGTGCTTGGTTGGTGGAGGGTGTGGGGGGAAGGTGGATTGGGAGGTTGGCGGGGACAGAAAGAAACAAAAGAGAATAGAACAGCACGCGGGATTTTCTCCATTTTCGCAAGGGCGGCACAGTATCACGGTAGTCAGCACTGCTGCCTCACAGCACCAAGGACCCAGGTTCAATTCCAGCCTTGGGTCACTGTCTGAGTGGAGTTTGCACATTCTCCCCGTGTCTGCGTGGGTTTCCTCCGGGTGCCCCAGTTTCCACCCGCAGTCCAAAGATGTGTGGGTTAGGTGGATTGGCCATGCTAAATTGCCCCTTAGTGTCAGGCGGACTAGCTAAGGTAAATGCATGGGGTTATGGGGATAGGGCCTGGGTGGGATTGTGGTCGGTGCAGACTCAATGGGCTGAATGGCCTTCTTCTGCACTGTAGGGATTCTATGATTCTTCTATGATTCTGTTTAGCTGCACTCATAAGCCAGGTGTTCAGGTATTGTGGAATTTATCGAAGGTACAGGAGTCACCTCAAGTGGTCCTCACAAGGCTTTGCTATGCCTCGGCACTCCAACATAATCAGCATAACTTTCTATTTGTGTGGCTTACCGCGCTTTGCTTTTTAATTAGGCTTGTATTTTATCAGGAGCCAGATACGAGCAGAGGATAATATATCTTTTACAATGTCGTAAACTCAACTTTGTAAGCCTGTTAGCTGCATTGGCCTCTTCATATATAAGTGATGGTGGAAGTATTTGACACCATCCCACAAGCACTCAATTCTGTTTACAGACTCATAGCTCCATAACCTTCATTTGACTCCACTGAAAGGTCTTCGGTTCCTCAGTAAAGCTCCTCACAGGAACGGTGATTGCTGCGGTTTATGAGCATGGGCCTTTCAACAACTCCAACGTGTGATAAGATTGTTCCGAGCAGGTGGGACTCATCACCCTGAGTTGGCAGGGTATCTCATAGAAATCATAGAAATCATAGAAACCCTACAGTGCAGAAGGAGGCCATTCGGCCCATCGAGTCTGCACCGACCACAATCCCACCCAGGCCCTACCCCCACATATTTACCCGCTAATCCCTCTAACCTACACATCCCAGAACTCTAAGGGGCAATTTTTAACCTGGCCAATCAACCTAACCCGCACATCTTTGGACTCAGTGAGGGTAAACTCTGATGTTAAACATTCAGCCCTGGGCCACATACTAACGTCTTCACCAAAGCAAAGTTTCTTTATTAGTCACAAGTAAGGCTTGCCTTAACACTGCAATGAAGTTACTGTGAAAATCCCCTAGTCGCCACACTCTGGCGCCTGTTCGGGTACACTGAGGGAGAATTTAGCATGGTCAATGCACCTAACCAGCACGTCTTTCAGACTGTGGGAGGAAACCAGAGCACCTGGAGGAAACCCACGCAGACACGGGGAGAACGTGCAGACTCTGCACAGACAGTGACCCAAGCCAGGAATCGAACCTGGGTCCCTGGCACTGTGAGGCAGCAGTGCTAACCCACTGTGCCACCGTGCTGCCCCCACCAGCTGACAGTGTGGGCAAACATACAGTGCCAACGGGCTGGATGGCGATGTACAGAAAGGCAACTGAGTCTCTCCAGCCTGGTGAGCAGAACCCGAAGTCCAACCTCACAATCTGTATTCTTTCAACGGGTACATGAGAGGCACGTTTTGCAGCATTAACTCACAAAGGTAACACCATCTCAAATATTAGCAGCCCCGTGAGCCTGCTCCACCACTCACCAAGATCATGGCTGGTCTGATCGCAACCTCAACCCCACATTCCACACACACAGGAATAGTTTCATGCAATCCCAATCCTGGCTGGAATGTGGGATTGCGTGTAAATGGGAGACTTTCCCGCTGGCACTGGGAGAGTCATGATGTGGAGATGCCGGCGTTGGACTGGGTTGAACACAGTAAGAGTTTTAACAACACCAGGTTAAAGTCCAACAGGTTTATTTGGTAGCAAACACCATTAGCTTTCGGAGCGCTGCTCCTTCGTCAGATGGAGTGGAAATCTGACGAAGGAGCAGCGCTCCGAAAGCTAATGGTGTTTGCTACCAAATAAACCTGTTGGACTTTAACCTGGTGTTGTTAAAACTCTTACTGGGAGAGTCAGTCAGGGCCGATTTACTCACCTGATGGATGCAAATTCATACATTCCAACAAACCCGCCAGCCAGCCTAGCGTCATTTATTTATTAGTGTGACAAGTAGGCAGACATTAACACTGCAATGAAGTTACTGTGAAAACCCCTAGTCGCCACACTCCGGCGCCTGTTCGGGTACACTGAGGGAGAATTTAGCACGGCCAATGCACCTAACCAGCACGTCTTTCAGACTGTGGGAGGAAACCGGAGCACCCGGAGGAAACCCACGCAGACACGGGGAGAACGTGCAGACTCCGCACAGACAGTGACCCAAGCCGGGAATCGAACCCGGGTCCCTGGCGCTGTGAGGGCAGCAGTGCTAACCACTGTGTCAGTCAGAGGATACCCTTGGCTTTCCTCAACCCAATTTTCCCAATTACTTTCTCTGGACATCAGAGTCACAGTGCTAACCATTGTGCCACCGTGCCGCCTCAGCTGTTCAGAGATCGGGGTGCCCATCTCAGCACTCGGAGACAGATCTTCGTCCCCATAAAAAATTAAATGGTGACCCCCCCCCTCCCCCAGTGACCGGGGGAGCACCAACCACGCCCCAGCAAAGAGGGACATCCTCCCCCTCTGAATCCGGCCACCCCTACCCCACACCTCGCATGCATGAGGGTGACCTATATCAAACCCCACTCAGACTCCCACTCAGCCCCTCCCTCCTCACACCCCACTCAGGAGTCAGGGGCGTTGGGCAGTTGGGGGTGGTGGCGGGGGGGGGGGGCAGTTGGGAGGGGCAGCCGGGGGGGTAGTTAGGCTAGGTGGGCAGTCAGAGGGCTTGGGCAGTTGGAGGGGGTGGGCAGTCTGGGGGGACAGTTGGGCGTGGGCAGTCGGATGGGGCAGTCAGGGGTGGGTCGTTGGGGGGGGGGCAGTTGGGGTGTGGGCACTCGGAGGAGAGGGTGAGCGGGAACATCTTTGGACTGCGGGAGGAAACCAGAGCACCCGGAGGAAACCCACGCAGACACTGGGAGAATGTGCAGACCCAAGGCCAGCTTAGTACCCGGACGAGCACTCAGATCCTGCGCGGATCAGCTGGTGGGGTATTCACAGACATTGAATGCCAAAACATTGAATGTATTCAAGAGGCGGTTGGATATAGCACTTGGGACGAATGGGATCAAAGGTTATGGGGAGAAAGCAGGATTAGGCTGTCGAGTTGGATGATCAGCCATGATCGTAATGAATGGATGGAGCAGACTCGAAGGGCCGAATGGCCTCCTGCAGCTCCTATCATCTATGTTTCTATGTTTCCATTACATCTTCAACCTCTCTTTACTACAATCTGAGGTCCCTATCTGCTTCAAGAAGACGACCATCACCCCTGAACCAAAGAAAGACCAAGCAGCGTGCCTTAATGACTATCGGCCGGTGGCTATAACACCCATCATTATGAAGTGCTTCAAAAGGTTAGTCATGGCACGAATCAATTCCAGCCTCCTGGACTACCTGGATCCACTACAGTTTGCCTACTGCCGCAACAGGTCCATAGCAGACGCCATCTCCCTGGCCCTGCACTCAACCCTGGAACACCGAGATAACAAGGACACCTATGTCAGACTCCTATTTATTGACTACAGCTCAGCCTTCAACACTATTGTTCCCACAAAACTCATCTCCAAACTCCGTGGCCTGGGGCTCGGCACCTCCCTCTGCGACTGGATCCTAGACTCCCCGGTGCCCCACAAGGCTGTGTTCTCAGCCCCCTACTATACTCCTTATACACCCATGACTGTGCAGCCAAATTCCCCTCCAACTCGATTTTCAAGTTTGCTGACGACACCACCATAGTGGGTCGGATCTCAAACAATGACGAGACAGAGTACAGGAAAGAGAGAGAGAATCTGGTGAACTGGTGTAATGACAATAATCTCTCCCTCAATGTCAATAAAACAAAGGCGATAAGTCATCGAGTTCAGGAAGTTTAAAGGAGAACATGCCCCTGTCTACATCAACGTGGATGAAGTGGGAATGATCGAGAGCTTTACCTTCCTAGGTGTCCAGATCACCAATAACCTGTCCTGGTCCCCCCATGCTGACACTATAGTTAAGAAAGCCCATCAACACCTTTACTTTCTCAGAAGACTAAGGAAGTTCAGCATGTCCTCTAGGACTCTCACCACATTTTACAGATGCACCATAGAAAGCATTCTTTCTAGTTGTATCACAGCTTGGTCTGGCTCCTGCTCTGCCCAAGACCGCAAGGAACTACAAAGGGTCGTGAATGTAGCCCAATCCATCACGCAAACCAGCCTCCCATCCATTGACTCTGTCTACACTTCCCGCTGCCTCGGAAAAGCAGCCAGCATAATCAAGGACCCCGCACACCCCGGACATACTGACCGGAATTTTATCACCCCACCCACCACGGTAATTGGTATGGCCGAGGGGCAGAGCATGGAAAGATCTGTTGACCTTGGGCAAGATTTTACAGTTTTGGGAGGAGCGAGGCCATAAAATCTCACCTGAGCTCTTCCACTTTTTTCTGTCGGGAAAAAGATACAAGAGTCTGAGATCACGTACCAACCGACTCAAGGACAGCTTCTTCCCTGCTGCCTTCAGACTTTTGAATGGACCTACCTCGCACTAAGTTGATCTTTCTCTACACCCTAGCGATGACTGTAACACTACATTCTGCACTCTCTTGTTTCCTTCTCTATGAACGGTATGCTTTGTCTGTATAGTGCGCAAGAAACAATACTTTTCACTGTACACTAACCATGAGGTGGCGATGCTGGCGTTGGACTGGGGTGGGCACAGTAAGTAGTCTCACAACACCAGGTTAAAGTCCAACAGGTTTATTTGGAATCACGAGCTTTCGGAGCGCTGCCCCTTCATCAGGTGAGTAGAGGTTAGTTCACAAACACGGCACATATAGACAAATATGTAGACAAATGCCGCGTTTGTGATCTAACCTCATCTCACCTGATGAAGGAGCAGCGCTCCAAAAGCTCGTGATTCCAAATAAACCTGTTGGACTTTAACTTGGTGTTGTGAGGCTTCTTACTGTATACTAATAGATGTGACAATAATAAATCAAATCAAATCAAATGAACCCGGGTCTCTGGCGGTGTGAGGCAGCAGTGCTGACCACTGTGCCACTTTTGAATGGCTCGTAATAGTTTCCTTCCCCCTCCCTCATGCGTGACGGGGCCAAACAATGCAGCCCGTAGGATGTAGGAAGCTGTGGTGCATCTGAACAAGTTATAACACAAAGGATAAAGATTGAAGCTGAGGCAGGAGGGAGCTCAAACATCACACTTTTATTGAAGAACACACATGTTGTCAAACTCTAAATATTGTTTCCAGAAACACAAACAAGAAATCAAATTAAATCCCAGGAATGGGAAGAAGGGAGAGGTTTGGGAAGCTAGGATCACAGCAAGCGGTTACTCACGAAGGAACGAGTTGTATATTTGACCGACATTACTTATTAATCTCGAACGGTTCTTCTTTGCTCTGTGTGAACCCAATCAGGAGAGCTGGGCCTGAGGTAATTTGCTTAGAGCCCCCCCCCCCCTACCCCAGCCCCCTTCATAGAAAACTCCAATCCTCCACTCAGCAACATCTTAAAATACACAGTAACCGACTTCACCAATATTCAAAGGGGAAATGGCCCAGTTAAGATCAACTTCATCAGGGGATGTTCGCAAGACTCCTCATAAACATTCTTCTCCAACAGCGCAGGGGGTGGGGGGGGCGGCGGGCGCTGGGCCTAGTGGGAGAAGGGGTTTAACAAAAATTAAACATCCGCTAAGGAACTGACAGGATTGGATCATTGGCTTGGGTTACATCTAGTCCAATTAGTTGGTGGCACGCTTGCCTCAGAGCCAGACAGTCATGGGTTCACACCCCATTCCAGAGACCTGCACGCACGAGCGATGCTGACCCCGCTGGGGGGGGATTTAATAGAATCTCTACAGTGCGGAAGGAGGCCATTCGGCCCATCAAGTCTGCATCGACCAGAACCCCACACCGCCCTATTCCCGTAACCCCACATATTTACCCTGTTGATCCCCCTGACACTATGGTTAATTTAGCATGGCCAATCAACCCAACCTGCACATCTTTGGACTGTGGGAGGAAACCGGAGCACCCGGAGGAAACCCACCCAGACACGGGGAGAATGTGCAGACTCCGCACAGACAGTGACCTGGAATTGAACCTGGGTCCCTGGCGCTGTGAGGTGCAGTGTTAACCACTGTGCTGCTGTGCTGCACTGTCTGAGGTGACATCTTCCAGACTGGATGTGAACGCAAGCCCTGTTTGACTTCTCAAAGGTCGTGCGAGACCCCCCATGGCCATATTAGTGCAGAACATCCTCCTCAGTGTTCCAGTTAATAATTACCCCCCCCCACCGAACAACATCACTTAGAGAAACAAGAAGGCCATTCTCGCACAGAGCTTGCTGCGCACAAACTGGCTGTTGCGTGACTGCACCTCGGATGTTGGAGCACTTTGGGGACATTCTGAGGATGGGAAAGGTGCTATAAAAATGCACGTCCTCTGTTTCTGCTCTGACTGGCTTTGATCTACGGGCAATCTGATCCC
The DNA here is from genome assembly GCF_964213995.1 of Mustelus asterias. Lineage (NCBI taxonomy): Eukaryota > Metazoa > Chordata > Chondrichthyes > Carcharhiniformes > Triakidae > Mustelus > Mustelus asterias. The sequence continues at coordinate 14,849,925 of NC_135802.1, forward strand.
CTCAGACGGGTCAATGCAAATGACCCCAACCACCCCCTCCCCCATCTCCCACGTCCCTCACCTGCCCTCAGGGCAGCCAGCGTGGGCGAGAGGCTGCCACAGAGCCAGCTGGCTGGAAAACAGTGGTCTGGGTCACTCTGGAAAGCCGAAGGAATGGGCTCAATCCTGTCGGAGGTAAAGTAGACACACTACCTCTCAAAATGTGACACATTCCTAAATGTGTTGAAAGATCCATCCAGATAGTACGTCGGGATTGCATAATAATGAATAAAACAGAAGGTAAGTGAGACAATCGAAAGGGTCTCTTCCATGGCGGGGGAATGGGACAAAGAAGTCGAGACCAAGTCCTTTTTCTGTGACGCCACTAGGTCTTCTCACCACGATGAATCACACTTAGAATTCCTCAAGGCAGCATGTGAGTAAGTCTGCTCTTCCCAACAAGTCGGTTGTTTCCAATCCACAGAGAAAACAAATAAACATTCTTATGGAATAACTTAAAAATTCTTGCATTACTACCGTTCTACCCTAGCGATACAAGTCAAATGTACTTTCCAAATATCGTTTTTGGTTAACTCTTCTTAAATGTAGCAGTCGGTGAGTGGAAGAACGACCCCACCCATCCTTGTATTTTCCCTCCTGTGTCATTCACTCTCTCCCGCCTTTCTTTCTCACACCCCCACCATCTCCCCTGCCGCCAGTACTCTGCACCCCCTCACTCTGAACAGACCCCCCCTCACTCTGAACAGACCCCCCCACCTCACTCTGAACAGACACCCCTCACTCTGAACATTCCCCGGGAGGGTGGGATGAGGTCTGTGCTGTTATTACGGCTGGAATTCTCCTGTTATTACGGCTGGAATTCACAACCCACCGGTGTTGCCAGCGTGAATGGAGAATTTGGCGCTCAGCCAAATCTCCGTCCACGGCGGCCCGCGGGGCCAGAAGATCGCGGCTGCCTGCGAGCCCAGGGGATCATGTCACCCCGCCAACCCCGCCAACCCCACCTCACTCCCCCAGCCGGAGATCGTCTGCAGCCAGCGCGGCACAATTGTCGGGCCGCCCTGCGGGGGGCGCAGCTGAGCCTTTGGTCTACGTGCCGCTCGTGCGCGGGCAACCCCAAATGGCTCGTGGTCCTCGGCGCGGGCGACACCGGGTATTGCTGCGAACGACTTTGGTCGCTTGGGCCGAGACAGAAGGTACATCCAGGCAGCCGTTGAATCAAGTTGGTGATTTCAGTGGGCGACTGAGGTGACTAGCGGCAGGAGGTTCACAGGTCCGCTGCTAAATCAGATAATTACATGCTTGAATAGAAAAATATTAGATATTATAGTAAATTTATGAAAGTGTTACATTTTCTACTGAAGTCGTGATAATTGTTAATGCGAGATCATATATAACCAGGAAGAGACACACCATTATAATGAACTTTCAAATAAATGCATACAATCAATCAGTATCGCGTAATTGTGATTAATGATAATCCCGTAGCTTGATTTTTTTTTGCTCCCAGCCTCGTATAGTATCAGTATTGTCAATGTTACTGCCACAGCTTTCTGCAGTCTTTTTAGTATAAAGCTTGAAGCTAAAGCAGTCAGAACCACTGTCCAAGGTACAGTCATGTCGTGTGCTCTGAACCGTTGCTGAAGAAGTGAAGCAAAAACAAGTCTTTTTCAGTTTCTTATTGTCTGAATCTAAAGGTACAACAGGATTGACTTTGCATTTATTTTTTTTCTGTGTAAAGAAGACATCTTAAAGTTCTTTTTTTTTTACACTAAGGACTCTCTATCTTTGTCAAGACCTTTCTTCGAGTCCAGTTGGCTGTCGGTTTCCGGGTCAACGAGTTTCACTTCGATACTTTCGCTGGCGGTCCCGGTGACGGTGTTGTAAGACGGAGGAGATGACAAGGAGGACATTGTCTCTGATCTCTCCAACTGGGGACCAAAATGCTCATTGATCATCGTCGCGATGAGCCCTTCTTTCTCCGGCGCCTCTTCCACCACGATGTTCACGTCACTGGCGCGGTGGCGATACATGAAGGAGGCGTGCTTCAAGGAGCGGCGCAGCAAATGCCTCCTGAAGGCCCGCTGGATGATGACGACGGATACGTCTTCCTGTTTCCGCCTCAGGGTGGTTGTGATGGGCTCGTAGGAGATCTTAGAGGGGTTGGCTGCCATGAACTTCTCCTCCATCTGCAGCTTGAGTGCGTCCATCTCCCCTGACTCTCCCAGCACCCGTTTGGTGAAGGCAAAGAGGATGTCTAGGCAGTGAATCCTGTCCCCGCTGACCATGGGCAGGTCCATCGCGATCAGCTTGATTTTGTTCGGCTTTGCTACGCGGAGGGGCTCCTTCAGAGCATTCGCAAAGTCCGAGAGGGCCTTGTACTCGATGAACTGCGTTGCCTGGGAGTCAAACTTCTCCCACACCTCGTAGAACATCTCAAAGTCGTCCTCGCTGAGAGGCTCCGAGCTTTCCTCGGTGGCCACGCTGAAGTTCTCCAGGATGATGGCAATGTACATGTTGACCACGATCAGAAACGAGATGATGATGTAACTGACAAAGAAGGCAATCCCCACCGACTGGTTGCCGCAGTTCCCTTTGAAATTGGTGCCGGGATTTTCCTTCTTGGGGTCGCAGTCTGGGCTGTTGGAGTTGAGGATGGGACTGAGCAGGCCGTCCCACCCAGCCGAGGTGGTGATCTGGAACAGGCAGATCATGCTGTTGCCAAACGTCTGGAAGTTGAACATATCATCGATGCCGTCTTCCTGCTTCACGTAGGCAAAGTTTGCCATCCCAAAAATGGCGTAGATAAACATGACCAGGAGCAAGAGGAGGCCAATGTTGAACAGGGCAGGAAGCGACATCATCAGGGCAAAGAGCAATGTCCTTATTCCCTTTGCCCCTCTAATCAGACGCAGTATCCTCCCAATGCGAGCCAGCCGAATGACTCGGAAGAGGGTGGGCGATACAAAGTATTTTTCAATGACATCGGACAGTACAATGCCTGCAGAGAGAAAGGAAAATCCGAGTGTAAACACAAATATCTTTCATGAGATTATAAAACCATAAGGCATAGGAGCAGAATTAGGCCACTCGGCCCATCGAGTCTGCTCCGCCAATTAATCATGGCTGATATTTTTCTCATCCCCATTCTCCTGCCTTTTCCCCATAACCCCTGGTCCCCTTATTAATCAAGAACCTATCTATCTCTGTCTTATAGACACTCAATGACCTGGCCTCCACAGCCTTCTGCGGCAGAGTTCTACAGATTCGCCACACTCTGGCTGAAGAAATTCCTCCTCATCTCTGTTTTAAAGGATCGTCCCTTTAACCTGAGGTTGTGCTAGTTTTTATTATGAGTGGAAACATCCTCTCCATGTCCACTCTATCCAGGCCTCACAGTATCCTGTAAGTTTCAGTAAGATCCCCCGTCATCCTTGTAAGCTCCAATGAGTACAGACCCAGAGTCCTCAATTATACACAACATCTCGCATTGGGAGTACTTACAAAGCACTCCAAGGCAATTCTTTGTTTACTCATTCATGGGACATGGGCGTCGCTGGCTGGCCAGCATTTATTGCCCATCCCTAGTTTCCGTTGAAAGTCAACCACGTTGCTATGGCTCTGGAGTCACATGTAGGGCAGACCAGGTAAGGACGGTAGATTTCCTTCCCTAAAGGACATTAGTGAACCAGATGGATATATTGTGAGGTTGTCCAGGACAGTACTTTTCTTGATCTAGCTTCATGACTGAGACTTGGGTGCATAATTTCAAAATTTGCAGTGATGTGAGGAACAGGCGATGTTGTAAGTTTCAATAAGATCCAGGTGGCATTATTTCTTTACGGAAGTACAGTCATTGTTGCGAAAAAGGGAATGCAACGAGGTGGTGGAGAGATGTGGAGGGTGGTATAGTGGTAACGGTCACCTGACTAGTAATCCCTGGCTAATGCTCTGGGTGTGCAGATGCCGGCATTGGACTGGGGTGAACACAGTAAGAAGTCTCACAACACCAGGTTAAAGTCCAACAGGTTTATTTGGTAGCAAATACCATAAGCTTTCGGAGCGCTGTTCCTTCGTCAGATGGAGTGGAAATGCTCTGGGGACACGGGTTCAATTCCCACCACGGCAGCTGGTGGAATTTAAATTCAGTTATGAAATCCGTAATTAAACAAGCTCGTTTCAGTAACGGTGACCATGAAACCATTGTGGCTTGGGGAGGCGATGGCCTAGCGGTATTATCGCAGGACTATTAATCCAGAAACTCAGCTAATGTTCTGGGGACCCGGGTTCGAATCCCGCCATGGCAGACGGTGGAATTTGAATTCAATAAAAAGTATCTGGAATTAAGAATCTACTGATGACCATGAAACCATTGTTGGAAAAACCCATCTGGTTCACTAATGTCTTTTAGGGAAGGAAATCTGCTGTCCTTACCTGGTCTGGCCTACATGTGGCTACAGAGCCACAACAATGTGGTTGACTTGCAATAGGGATGGGCAATAAATGCCGGCCAGTCAGAGATGCTCATGTCCCATGAATGAATTAAATAAAAAGGATAGTGGTAGATTCAAGAGACCATAAGAAGGCTGATGGAGAGAACAGGCTGGTGGCCGATGAAATTTAATGTGGAGTTTTTTTATTAATTCGTAGGACATGGGCATCGCTGGATGTTCAGCATTTATTGCCCATCCCTAGTTACCCTTGAACTAAGTGGCTTGCTGGGCCATTTCAGAGGGCAGTTGAGACCGCACAGACAGTGACCCAAGCAGGGAATTGAACCCTGGTCCCTGGCGCTGTGAGGCAGCAGCGCTAACCACTGTGCCACTGTGCCACCATCAAATCAGACAAGCAAAGGGATTTTATGGCCTTGCTCGACCTGAGGCTGGAAAACCCCCTCTGAGGTCAGTGGACATTCCCATTGTCCGCCCCTCGCCCGCACCAATTCCCGTGGCGGGCGGGGTGGTAGGATTCCAGTGAAGATTCGACACTGAGTGAGATATTTGGACAGGTGCTTGGTCAAAGAGCAGCTACTTACAGGATGAAAAGTGGCAGAAAGGAGGAGCGGTTTCAGTGGCATTAATGTCATTGGACTGCACCAGAATCCGACTGATAAGAGCCAACATCAAATGGGCCGAATGGCCTAATTCTTTCCTATAATCTGATGGGCTTATGACCTGAGACAAGGCGGTGGAAACCAACGCTGGGGAAATTGGCACGAGCAAGATAAAGACCCCAAACGTAGCTCGTTTCCTCCATTTGAGTGTTTGCGATGAAGGAAAACGTCATCTCATCAACCTGGGCCGGACTCAAAGCAAACCCAGGTCTCAGAAACATAATTAAAGTCGATTTCTCCAGAACCAAGTTCTACTTTGTCCAATATCTGTCACAGTCTCAGTTCCTGTATAATGAGGGACTCCCAGCCTCAGAGAGAGAGAGATATATTCATAAGTTCCAGTTATGATTTTTATTTGGTGTGTAATGGGATCAAAACGAGATGTCCTCAGATGTCAAAGCCCTTCATCTCAGTGGAATGCTCTGTACCTGCGGCCAGCACCCAGTGATTGTGTTTTTAAACTCTCTCCTCCACACAATCCCTTTTATCTGCCAGTGTTTCATTCCCTGGTGCTAAAAGGGTTCAGTGCCTTCAGCATTCAATTGCTCTCCACTGCTGCTTTGCTGTGAAGTTATGTTTGAAGTTTTGCCATGAATGCTTTTTTATCTGACCAATGTTAATTGTGATGATTTTCAAGTGCCCCTCGATCCCGAAGTATGACACAGACGGGGGAACCTTTTAAATTTATGGGGTCTGAAAGGCAAGCTTAATGTGTTATTAAAAAAAATAATTTGGATGGTGTAGAGATCAAGCGACAATTAATCTTCTGCTAGCTAACATTCCTCTTTGCCTTATCCAATCCATTAACTGTGCATGACGCATCTCAGTGCCAGTGCTACCTTGGCTATACAGTTGTTTTTGATGAATCCTGTCTCTATAAACCACCACTAAAACATTAGTCCAAATGCTCCCTTGCTGCTTGACTGCTTGGTGGTGGTGGTGGTGGGTTGTGGGGTTTGGGGACGGGCCTTAGATAGCACCAAGCTAGAAAGTTCAGAGAGAAATCTAATGTAAAGTTTAACATTTATTTATTAGTCACAAGTATTCTTACATTAACACTGTAATGAAGTTACTGTGAAAATCCCCTAGTCGTCCACACTCAGTGGGTACACTGAGGAAGAATTTAGCATGGCCAATGCACCTAACCAGCACTTCTTTCAGACTGTGGAAGGAAACCCACGCAGACATGGGGAGAAGGTGTAAACTCAACACAGACAGTGACCCAAGCCGGGAATCGAACCCAGGTCCCTGGCGCTGTGAGGCAGCAGTGCTAACCACTGTGCCACCGTGCCGCCCCATATGATTCCTGGGGCTGAGTCTCCCAAGCAGGTCACGATCCTGACTTCAAGATGAGTTCCAGTTCAGGAGGAGTCTGGAAGCGGTCATGGCAAGACAACAATCTTCCACTTGGGGCTAAAGGGATCAAGGAATATGGGAGGAAGGTGAGATCAGGATATTGAATTGGATGGGCAGGTTTGGACTGTCTGTTTGGACTCTGCACGTTCTCCCCGTGTCTGTGTGGGTTTCCTCCCGGTGCTCCGGTTTCCTCCCACAGTCCGGGAAGATATGCTGGCTAGGTGCATTGGCCAGAGTGTGTTGACTGGGAGATTGTCACAGTAACTGAATTGGACGTTTGGTATGTCAGCTACGACTCCCATCAACTTTTACAGATGCACCATAGAAAGCATTCTTTCTGGTTGTACCAGAGCTTGGTATGGCTCCTGCTCTGCCCAAGACCGCAAGGAACTACAAAAGGTCGTGAATGTAGCCCAATCCAACATGCAAACCAGCCTCCCATCCATTGACTCTGTCTACACTTCTCGTTGCCCCGGCAAAGCAGCCAGCATAATTAAGGACCCCACGCACCCTGGACATTCTCTCTTCCACCTTCTTCCATCGGGATAAAGACACAAAAGTCTGAGGTCACGTAACAACCGACTCAAGAACAGCTTCTTCCCTGCTGCCATCAGACTTTTGAATGGACCTACCTCGCATTAAGTTGATCTTTCTCTACATGCTAGCTATGACTGTAACACTACATTTTGCACTGTCACCTTTCCTTCTCTATGAACAGTATGCTTTGTCTGTATAGCACGCAGGAAACAATACTTTTACTGTAACCCAATAGGCTTACATTAACACTGTAATGAAGTGACTGTGAAAATCCCCTAGTCGCCACACTCCGGCGCCTGTTCGGTATTGAGGAAGAAGTTAGCATGGCCAATGCACCTAACCAGCACATCTTTCGAACTGTGGGAAGAAATTGGAGCACCCGGAGGAAACCCATGCAGACATGGGGAGAACGTGCAAACTCTGCACAGACAGCGACCCAAGCCGGGAATTGAAACCGGGTCCCTGGCACAGTGAGGGGGCAGTGCTAACCACTATGCCACTGTGTCGTCCCTGTGAGCCTTACACTTCGATCAGCCATGATCTAACAGACTGGTCAATGAGACGCAACGGGCAGAATGGCCTCCTCCAGTTCCTACATCCCTTGCTGATTTAAATTGATCTCAAAGAACGAAGAACAAAGAAAAGTACAGGAACAGGCCTTTCCACACTTCACGCCTGCGCCGATCATGATGTCTGCCTAAACTAAAACCGTACGCACTTACGGAGTCTGTATCCTTCCATTCCCATCCTATTCATGTATTCATCAAGTTGCGGCTTAAATGCCACTATCGTACCTGTTCCCACCACCTCCCCAGGCAGTAAGTTCCAGACATTCATCACCCTCTGTGTAAAAAACTTGCCTCGCACACCTCCTCTAAACTTTTCCCCACGCAGCTTAAACCTATGTCCCCAAGTACTTGACTTTTCTACCCTAGGAAAGAGCATCTGACTATCTCTCAACCTCTGTTGTTCCAGTTGGAACATAATAAGTTTATCCAAGCTCTCCTCATAGCTAATACCCTTAAGAGCAGGCAACACCCTGGTAAACCTCTTCTGTACCCTCTCCAAAGCATCCACATCCTTCTGGTAGTGCGGCAACCAGAATGGTACACAATATTCTAAATGAGGCCTAACTAAGGTTCTGTACAGCTGCAGCATGACCTGCCAATTTTTATGCTCATTACCACGACCAATGAAAGCAAGCATGCCGTATGCTTTCTTGACTACCTATCCATCTATGTTGCCACTTTCAGTGATTGGTGGACATGTATGCCCAGATTTCTCTGCCTATCAATACGACTAAGAGTACTTCCATTTACTGTATAATTCCTACATGCATTGGACCTTCCAAAATGCACTACCTCACATTTGTCCAGATTAAACTCCATTTGCCGTTTCTCTGCCCAAATCTCTAACCGGTCTATATCTTGCTGTATTCTCTGACAATCCTCTTCATTGTCCACAACTCCACCAATTTTTGTGTCATCTGCGAACTTACTAATCAGACCAGCTACATTTTCCTCCAAATCATTTATATATATTTATGAACAATAAAGGTCCCAGAACTGATCTCTGTAGAATAGCACTAGTCAGAACCTTCCACTCAGGAAAGCACCCTTCTACTGCTATCGTCTGTCTTCTATGGCCAAGCCAGTTCTGTATCCATCTTGCCAACTCTCCTCTGATCCCGTGTGACTTCATCTTTCATACCGGTCTACCATGAGGTACCTTACCAAAGGCTTTAGTGAAGTCCATATATACAACATCCACTGCCTTTCCCTCATCTATCGTCTTCATCACTTCCTCGAAAAATTTGATCAAGTTAGTGAGGCACGACCTCCCCTTTACAAAACCATGCTGTCTATCATTAATAAGTCCATTTGTTTCCAAATATGAGTAAATCCTGTCCCGAAGAATCTTTTCCAATAATTTCCCTATCACTGACATAATTTCCGGGATTATCCCTGCTGCCCTTCTTAAACAACGGAACAGCATCGGCTATTCTTCAGTCCTCTGGAACTTCACCTGTAGCCAATGAGGATACAAAGATTTCTGTCAAAGCCCCAGCAATTTCCGCCATTGCCTTCCTCAGTATTCTGGGGTAGATCCCATCAGGCCCTGGGGACCTATCTACCTTAGTGCTTTTTAAGATGCCTATACCTCCTCCTTTTTGATATCGACATGACCCAGAATATCTACCCTAGGCTCCTCATCCATCAATACTGGTGAATACTGAGGCAAAGTATTCACTTAGTATCTCGCCCGTTTCCTCTGGTTCCATACACAGATTCCCTCCACTATCCTTGAGTGGACCAACCCCTTCCCTGGCTACCCTCTTGCTCTTTACATATGTATAAAATGCCTTAGGATTTTCTGTAATCCTGCTTGCCAAGGGCTTTTCAAGACTCCTTTTAGCCCTCCTAACTCCTTCCTTAAGTTCCCTCTTAAGTTCTTTATATTCTTCAAGGGCTTCATCTCATAAGTTTTGAAGAAGCAGGTCAAATCTAAACAGATCTCTGCACTTCATCTTGAGTGTAATCAAGTGTTGGAAGCTATCCCACAAGCACAGATCAGTGGAGAAAGCTTCATAACTGCTTTATGACCTATTTAGCTATTTTTCTTTCTTTCATCTATGAGTAGTTGAGTGTACAGACAGGCACTTAACGACATTTCAGTTTTATATAATAGAATAATATGAAAATAAACAGAGGGATGGGGGGAACCTGAAGAGAAAATGCAGCATAGGGCAATCAATATGTGAAAGTGTAAGGTATGTTAACGGGATTGTTGATTCGAAATGAGAGGCATGTCCTGTACACGATGTCTGTCCCACAAAACAGCTGGACACCTGTGAGGTATAAGTGAGATCTTGGCAGATGTGAGGCATAAGATACAATGGACCAATTAAACTTCTCTCATCTTCGCCTTCTCTGAGAAGATCATAGAATCCCTACAGTGCAGAAGGAGGCCATTCAGCCCATCGAGACTGCACCGACCACAATCCCACCCAGGCCCTACCCCTGTAACAGCACATATTTACCCTGCTAATCTCCCTGTCACTAAGGGTCAATTTAGCACGGCCAATCAGCCTAACTGGCTCATCTTTGGAGTGTGGGAGAATTCATTGCCACAGAAGGCTGTGGAGGTCAGGTCATTGAGTGTATTTAAGACGGAGATAGATAGGTTCCTGATTGGTCAGGGGATCAAAGGTTATGGCGAAAAGGCGGGAGAATGGGGTTGAGAAACTCATCAGCCTGGAACTCGCTGCCGGGGAAGGCAGTGGAAGCAGATGCAATCGTGACTTTTAAGGGGCGTCTGGACAAATACATGAATAGGATGGGAATAAAGGGAAATGGCCCACAAAAGAGTTGGGGTTTTTAGTTCAGTCGGGCAGCATGGTCGGTGCAGGCTTGGAGGACCGAAGGGCCTGTTCCTGTGCTGTAATTTTCTTTGTTCTCTTTAGCCATGATTGAATGGCGGAGAAGATTCGATGGGCTGAATGGCCTAATTCTGCTCCTTTTTTTAAGATGTTATGAGAAGACGTTTCCTCTCCTGGGGGAATCTAGAACTATTTGGAGCACCCGAGGGAAACCCATCCAGACACGGGGAGAATGTGCAGACTCTGCACAGACAGTGACCCAAGCCGGGAATCGAACCCGGGTCCCTGCTGCTCTTACCTCAAGGAGGTGACCATAGCCAGGGGCATTGTTGGACACTAACATGATGGAAAGTGTCCATGGATGTTGTCCGTATGTAATTCCGGTCGGTATTTGATTAGGTTCTGCATCTGAGGTTTTTATCAAAGTTGGGAGGGTATGGACAGGGGGTAACTTGGTTACATGAGTTATGAAGTAGGAGCTGGATAAAGGGTGGACTTTTTTACTTGTTTCAGCCTCGCTAACCTGTGTTCGCAACAGACTGAACACTGGGATGGATCCTGGTGAAGCAACAGGTTTGTGGCTCTGTTGTGACAACGTTGTTGCTCCTGTTTGACCTTCTGACTGTGTGCATGCGCTAACGCTCAGTACAACGAGAGTAGGAATGGTGAAGGAGTGATCTTCCGTGCACCGGAATGAGGTGTAGCCATTGCCAGCTGTTCAGCTGAGGAAAGGGGAGCGAATTTACATGGAAACATAGAAACTAGAAGCAGGAGGAGGCCATTCGGCCCTTTGAGCCTTCTCCACCATTCATTCTGATCATGGCTGATCATCAAATACAATATCCTGATCCCCCCTTCCCATATCCCTTGATCCCTTTAGCCCCAAGAACTATATCTAATTTCTTCTTGAAATCACACAACCTTTTGGCCCCAACTGCATTCTGTGGTAGTGAATTCCACACATTCACCACCCTCTGGGTGAAGAAATTTCTCCTCACCTCAGTTCTAAACGGTTTACTTCTTATCCTCAAACTACGACAGTGAGTAAACTTGAGGAGTTAGATAGATTTTTAATTGGTAATAGGTTGAAGGTTTATAGGGAAAAGGCAGGAAAATGGGGATGAGGAGCATATCAGCCATAGTCAAGTGGCGGAACAGACTCGATGGGCTGAATGGCCTAATTCTGCTCCTATATCTTATAAACTTATGAACTTATGAACCCCTAGTTCTGGACTCCCCCACCATTGTGAACATCCTTTCTGAACCTACCCTGCCTAACCCTGTTAGAATTTTATTTATTTGTTTAAAGGAATAATGAAGAGGAAAGGCTAATTGTGAATAATTAGTTTGAAATGTTTGGCAACATCAAAGCTATGTGCCCTTCCAATTGATTACATCATTGCCCATTGAAACACCCATCATGAGAATGCTGGGAAATGTTCCTGATCGAGACACAGGAAGAGAGTGACACCAGGTTCTTACCTCTCGCTCAGAGTGCTGAGTGGGGAACCAGGAGCGCCAATCACACTTACCAATAACAGACAGGATCACCACCACAAAATCAAAAATGTTCCAACCAATCGTGAAGAAGTACTGGCGCAGGGCGATGATCTTGAGAGTGGATTCAGCCGTGAAGAGCACGATAAAAACCATGTTGATAATTAAGAGTATCCTTTTTGTTTTAGCGTCCATGTCATCGGTCTCCACCATCATCGTCACCATGTTGAGGCAAATCAGGATCATGATGAAAATGTCAAAGGCTTGCTTTGTAACCAGATCAAAGATTAGTCCTTGAAATTTATTCTAGAAAGAGGAGGGGAAAGAAACAAGAGATGAAGCCTGGTCTCAAATTCTGTTTTCATGGAATCCCTTCAAGTGCAGAAGGAGGGCCATTCGGCCCATCAAGTCTGCAGCGACCCTCTGACCGAGCATCTCACTCAGGCCTATAACCCAATGTATATAGCATGGATAATCCCCCTAACCTACACATCTTGGTACACTAAGGGGCAATTTAGCATGGCCAATCCACCTAACTCGCACATCTTGGGATTCTAAGGGGCAATTTCGCATGGCCAATCCCCCTAACCTGCACATCTTGGTACACTACGGGGCAATTTAGCATGGCCAATCCCCCTAACCTGCACATCTTGGTACACTAAGGGGCAATTTAGCACAGCCAGCCCTCGTAACCTGCAGCTTTGACAAAGGGTCATCTGGACCCGAAACGTCAGCTCTTTTCTCTCCTTACAGATGCTGCCAGACCTGCTGAGATTTTCCAGCATTTTCTCTTTTGGCAACTGACCTGCACACCTTTGGAGTGTGGGAGGAAACTGGAGCACCCGGAGGAAACCCACGCAGACACGGGGAGAACATGCAAACTCTGCACAGACAGGCACCCAAGACCGGAATTGAATGCTGGTCCCTGGCGCTGTGAGGCAGCAGTGCTAACCACTGTGCCACCGTTCAGCACATTTTGACAAATAAGAAGGTGTATTGCAAAAATGTTTCCCGCCAGTATTTCTTCCCATCCCCTCCCCTCCCGAACATAAACCTCAGTCGGTGTATGGTGACCAATTGTGGGCAGCACACTTTAGAAAGGGTGTGAAGACCCTGGAGATAACACAGAGGAGGTTTTCAAGGATGAAACCAGTGTGATGAACGAGTTCAAAAAGGGACGGCATGGTGGGTTGTACTGCTGCCTCCCTCACAGCGCCAGGGACCCGGTTTCAATTCCGGCTCGGGTCACTGTCTGTGCGGAGTTTGCACATTCTCCCTGTGTCTGCGCGGGTTTCCTCCGGGTGCTCCGGTTCCCTCCCACAGTTCAAAGATGTGTGGGTTAGGTTGATTGGCCATGCTAAATTGACCTTAGTGTCAGGAGGATTAGCAGGGTAAATATTTGAGAATTATTACGGGAATAGGGCTTGGGTGAGATTGTGGTCAGTGCAGACTTGATGGGCCGAATGGCCTCCTTCTGCACTGTAGGGATTCTCTGATTCTATGAAAAGTGGAGTGACTCCCCCTCTCCATCTCAATATTATCAGCTATTTGTGGGAAAACCTGATCTCAACTCTGCAACAGGACATCACTTCAGGGTGGGAGAGGAATTTGGAGTGGGACAGGAAGGACCCAGTTATCATGCTCCACGGGAATACCAACAGGGGAGGTAGTGGCGTAACGGTATTGTCACTGGCCTAGTAATCCAGAGACCCAGGGTATTGCTCTGGGGACCCGGGATCGAAACCCACCACGGCTGAATGTGAAATTTGAATTCAGTAATAATCTGGAATCTACTGATGACCATGAAACCATTGTCGATCGTCATAAAAACCCATCTGGTTCCTAATGTCCTTTAGGGAAGGAAATCTGCCGTCCTTACCCGGTCTGGCCTACATTTGATTCCAGACCCACAGCAATGTGGTTGACTGTTAAATGGGCCAAAAATGCTGGGCCGGCCAGTGAAACCCACATCCAATGAATGAAAAAATATATAGGGAGGGCGAAGAAAGAGATTCTGCTGAGGGAGTATGAGCAGTTAGGGGCTAAATTAAAAAGTGGAACCATCAATGTAATAATCTCTGGATTACTGCCTGAGTCACAAGCAAATTGGCACAGGGTAAAGCAGTTGCAGAGTTAAATGCATGGCTCAAAGACTGGTGTGGGAGAAATGGGTTTCAATGCATGGGCTACTGAGAAAGAGAGAGCTGTATCCTTGGGAAAGCCTTCACCTGGACCGTACTGGGACCAGTCGGTACTGGGTGAGTGGCATCACTAGGTTTGGAGAGAAGGCTTTAGGAGAGAAGTTGGAGAGGGGATGTGAGGGGATATTTAGAAAGTTAATGAGAAAAGACAAAGCATTAGTACAGAGTAGTGGTACAGGAAATGATAACCAGAGCATGATTGGAGGGGACAAAGCTTTTTTTTATTCATTCGTGGGACATGGGCATCACTAGCTGGCCAGCATCTGTTGCATTTCCTTCCCTAAAAGACAGATGGGTTTTTCCGACAATCGACAATGGTTTCATGGTCATCAGTAGATTCTTAATTCCAGACATTTTTGATTGAATTCAAATTCCACCATCTGCCGTGGCGGGATTCGAACCCAGGTCCCCAGAACATTAGCTGAGTTTCTGGATTAATAGCCTAGCAATAATACCACAAGGCCATCACCTCCCCTAACAAACAAAAGAGTGCACTAGCAAATATGGTCAGAGTCAGGAAAAATGATAAAAAGATAGAATTAAGGGTTGCATGCAGCATTTGTAACAAGATGAATGAAAGGAAAGGAACATAGAAACATAGAAAACTACAGCACAAAACAGACCCTTCGGCCCCACAAGTTGTGCCGAACATATCCCTACCTTTTAGGCCTACCTATAACCCTCCATCCTATTAAGTCCCATGTACTCATCCAGGAGTCTCTTAAAAGACCCTATTGAGTTTGCCTCCACCACCACTGACGGCAGCCGATTCCACTCGCCCACCACCCTCTGTGTGAAAAACTTCCCCCTATCATTTCCCCTGTACCTACCCCCCAGCACCTTAAACCTGTGTCCTCTCGTAGCAGCCATTTCCACCCTGGGAAAAAGCCTCTGAGAGTCTACCCGATCTATGCCTCTCAACATCTTATATACCTCTATTAGGTCTCCTCTCATCCTACGTCTCTCCAAGGAGAAAAGACCGAGCTCCCTCAGCCTATCCTCATAAGGCATGCCAATCAATCCAGGCAACATCCTTGTAAATCTCCTCTGCACTCTTACAATCTTTTCCACATCCTTCATTAGAATAGCATTAGATATCCTTCAATAGCATTAGAAAGATGTGGGTGCAAGGCGACCAAGGCTGGCAACTGAAAGTCTAGGAGTATTTAACATTGTGGAGGGTTAGGAAGAAAGGAAAAGGAGGTGGGGAAGCTCTGTTAGTAAAGGGCAGCTGTGGGAAATGATCTCAGCTTGGAAAATCAGGATGTGGAATTAATTTGGGTGGGGCTAAGAAATAGTAAGAGACAGTCACTGGTGAGAGCAGTTAATACCCCCCCCCCCCCCCCCACCAACACCCCTCCCCCCACCACCCCACTAACTTTTGCTACACTGTAGGACAGAGTAAAAATCAAGAAAAAATGGGGAGAGATATTGAAATGATTGTGGACGATTTTACTGCTTGGCGGGTTGTTGGGAATTATTATGGGAATAGGTGGATTGGCCATGCTGAATTGTCCCTTAGTCTAAGGGGAACTAGCTAGGATAAATGCTTTGTTGGCTCAACCACCTACTGTTATCTTGGATAGTTTATGGAGATACCTCCACAAAGTTTAAAGTTTATGTCTTAGTGTCACAAGTGGACTTACTGTGAAAATCCCTTAATCGCCACACTCCGGCGCCTGTTCGGGTACACTGAGGGAGAATTTAGCACGGCCAATGCACCTAACCAGCGCGTCTTTCGGACTGTGGGAGGAAACCGGAGCACCCGGAGGAAACCCACACAGACACGGGGAGAACGTGCAGACTCCACACAGACAGTGACCCAAGCAGGGAATCAAACCTGGGTCTATGGTGCTGTGAGGCAGCAGCGCTAACCACTGTGTCACCGTGCCACCCTATTATGGCACCTTTACTCCTCTGTTCTTACCAAAGGCCTCGGGATAGGTTTCTGAGGCTTCTTGGAACCCAGTTTCTTCATAGCATTGTAGTACTTCTTCTGTTCCTCCGTCATGAAGATATCCTGACCTCCGAGGTATAGGGGAAATGGCACCGTTATTTTTTTAAACAAAGTAATGCCAAAATATGACCACAAGTTTTCAATCTCGTTGTCTGTGGTGCAAACCCAAATATTACATCCCGTATAATAATAAAACTGTTCAAAAATTACATTGCACCCCAACATCACTGATTACACAGGTATAATACATAACAGTTACTCAACATTGTTAGTGATAAATGGAAGAGAGTTTAAATTCTCAGAATTGCAACAGAACAGTTACTTAGTCAGATGATGAGCGAATACAAATTAAAGTTTAAAGTTTATTTATTAGTGTCACAAGTAGACTTGCATTAACACTGCAATGAAGTTACTGTGAAAGGCCCCTAGTCACCACACTCGGGTACACTGAGGGAGAATTTAGCATGGCCAATGCACCTAACCAGCACGTCTTTTGGACTGTGGGAGGAAATCGGAGCACCCGGAGGAAACCCACGCAGACACGGGGAGAACGTGCAGACTCCGCACAGAGACCCAAGCCAGGAATCGAACCCGGGTCCCTGGCGCTGTGAGGCAGCAGTGCTAACCACTGTGCCACCGTGCTGCCCTATTGACATACATTATTCTGCACCTGGGTGTGAAGAGGTTTAAGCAGGGGGATAGTTTTTGCCAAGCTCGAGACATCCCGCCACACAAACATAAACGTTAAATGAGCTTTGGAAGTGGTTTGATACTTATCTTTCTCTTCTGTTGGTTGAAGTTATCGATGATGACACCAATGAAGAGGTTCAAGGTGAAGAAGGAGCCGAATATGATGAAGATAACGAAATACACATACATGTAGGTATTGATCTCATAATCAGGCTGATCCCCAACCTGGAAAGCAAAAAAAATCACAAACATCTTCCAATGAAGCTAAACACAAGCTCGAGGAACAGAGACGCATCTCTTCTTTAAATTCCACACTTTACAACCTCCACGATGCGACACTGAATTATACAACTTCAGATCGGAAACCCATTTCCCAGAAAAAAACTGCTCTTGCTATTTACGTCTCCCCTAACTCCATTTTGTGACACTTTCCTTGTTCCATTTCCACCCCCCCCCTCCCCAGCCTTGCACTATCATCCGCTACAACTCTCATCAACTTTTACAGATGCACCATAGAAAGTATTCTTTCCGGTTGTACCACAGCTTGGTATGGCTCCTGCTCTGCCCAAGACCGCAAGGAACTACAAAGGGTCATGAATGTAGCCCAATCCATCACGCAAGCCAGCCTCCCATCCATTGACACTGTCTACACTTCCCGCTGCCTCGGCAAAGCAGCCAGCATAATTAAGGACCCCACGCACCCCGGACATTCTCTCTTCCATCTTCTTCCGTCAGGAAAAAAATACAAAAGTCTGAGATCACATACCAACTGGCTCAAGAACAGCTTCTTCCCTGCTGCCATCAGACTTTTGAATGGACTCACCTTGCACTAAGTTGATCTTTCTCTACACCCTAGCTATGACTGTAACACTACATTCTGCACTCTCTCCTTTCCTTCTCTATGAACGGTATGCTTTGACTGTATAGCGTGCAAGAAACAATACTTTTCACTGTATACTAATACATGTGACAATAATAAATCAAATCAAATCAAATCCCTTTTGCTACTGAATCCTCCTGCCTTCCACCCTGTCACACAGACCAATCCCATTTTGCCCTTTTCTTCTGTGAAAGAAGTGCTGTGGATTCCTGGTGCATCCAGTCAGGGGACTGGCAGCTTCCAAGCTTCAGCAATGCCTTCAGGAGAGGTGGCTGCTGCTGAGGCAGGCAAGAGGCCTCGAGGCCCGGACAGGCAAGCACTAAAAAACTCAGGGGGCCGAGGGTCAAATGGGAAAATCTACTTTTGGGGCCAGAGGGGCTCCTATCACCACCCATCGTCAAGTAAAATACTGGCCTTTCCCTCTGTCTCTCTGTCTGCTCCACCAAAACCTTTCATAACTTTAAAGACTTCCATGAATGAACCCAGTACACTTCCGTATAACTGATTGCAAGCTGATTGAGATGTTTCTCAGCAATACAATCAGCTCCTTATAGAAGCAGTGAGCTTATGAGGATGATGGTGTCTCGAGGATTTGTAACATTCTCGAAACGTTTGGCTGGATTGCTCTGAAAGCACAAAGTGAATGGCAACAAAATGGCCTGACGCCCCCGCATTGTCGCTTCCGGACTCATTGGGTGAGATTCTCTGGCCTCCTTTCAGTGTGTTTCTCAGTGGTGGGAAGTAACATAGAAACATGCATAGCAACATAGAACATAGGGGTAGGATTAGGCCATTCAGCCTTCAAGCCTGTACCAGCATTCAATATGATCATGGCTGATCCTGCACTTTCAGTATCCCACTCCCGCTTTCTCTCCGTACCCCTTGATCCCTTTAGCCACAAGGGCCACGTTCAGCTCCCTCTTGAACATATCTAACGAACTGGCCCCAACACCTTTCTGTGGTAGAGAATTCCACAGGTTCACAACTCTCTGAGCATTAAGAGCATTCAAATGGTTATTGGATAAACATATGGATGATATTGGAATAGTGTAGATTAGAGGGGCTTTAGATTGGTACCACTGGTCGGCGCAACATCGAGGGCCGAAGGGCCTGTACTGCGCTGTAATGTTCTATGTTCTATGAAGAAGTTCTTCCTCATTTCAGTCCTGAATGGCTTACCCCTTATTCTTAGACTGTGACCCCCTCGTTCTGCACTTCCCCAACATCAGGAACATTCTTCCTGCATCTAGCCTGTCCAGCCCCATCAGGATTTACTATGTTTCCAATGAGGTCCCCTCTCATTCTTCTAAATTCCAGTGAGTACAAGCCAGTCGATCCAGTCTCTCTTCATATGGTTAACTGGTGGTGGGATCTCCTGGTCCTGCCACTGTCAATGAGAATTCTCATCGAAGCCACTCTGCCAGGAAGCCCGTGTCTGGGGGGTATGCCGCTGGCTGGACAGGAGAAACCCGCCAGCATGAAGGTTGAGAGAATTCCGGCCACTGTGAGAGGGTCAAGGCCATGGGCCAAGTGCTGGTAAATGGGGTTAAGTGGGAGGTAGGCATTACTTGTGTGTCGGTGCTGACTCGATGGGCCGAAGGGCCTCTTCTATACTGTATGATTTTATGTTCCTACATTGCTGACAGGGTCTCACGAAGGCCAATATTGTCATCGCAGTACTGAGAGAGTGAAACCTTGGTTACCTGCTCAAGTAACTAAACTTTCCAATGCACCCACCCGGTTAAGACTTTGTACGGGGCTGGGGAGGGTAGATAAGGACAACCCTCCCCCCTCCATTCCTAAACCACACCTATTGCTTCCTATAGAATCTGAAATTGGAATCTAATAAAGAGAAGATATGATTTTCTTACATTCCGTGAATCCACAGCAGCGTACATTATGTTCATCCAACCTTTGAATGTCGCCTGGAAAAGAAACAGAAAAAAACATTTGAAGTGTCCACTTCCTGCTGCATATTGACATGGACTGCTTCATTATTTGAGGAGTTGCAAATGTATTTTAGTTTATTTATTAGTGTCGCAAGTAGGCTTACATTAACAATGCAATGAAGTTACTTTGAGAATCCCATAGTCGCCACACTCTGACGCCTGTTCGTGTACACTGAGGGAGAATTTAGCACGGCCAATGCACCTAACCAGCATGTCTTTCAGACTGCGGGAGGAAACCGGAGCACCCGGAGGAAACCCACGCAGACACGGGGAGAACGTGCAGACTCCGCACAGTGATCCAAGCCAGGAATTGAACCCGGGTTCCTGGCGCTGTGAGGCAGCAGCGCTAACCACTGTGTCATAGTGCTGCTGAACATTGTGCATCATTAACGAACATCTCCTCTTCTGACTTTCTGATGGAGGGAAGATCATTGAGGAAGCAGCTGATGATGTTTGGGCCTAGGACATGAGCATGAGGAACTCCTACAGTGATGCCCTGGGACTGAGGTGACTCACTTCCAACAACCATAATCTTCCTTTGTGCCAGGCATGATGCCAACCAGTGGAGCACTTTTCTCCTCAATTTCCATCGAGTCCAGTTTTTCTGGGGCACCTTGATGCCACACTTGGTCAAATGCCTTGATGTCAAAGGCAGTCACTCTCACCTCACCTCTGGAGTTCTGCTCTTTTGTCTATTTCTGAACGAAGATTTGGAGCTGAATAGCTCTGACAGAACCTAAATTGAGCACCGATGAGTAGGAAATATAAATAGCACTTAATTGAACTTTCAATGACACCTTACATTGCTGATTGAGAGTAGAAGACTGATGTGCTGGTGACCAATCAGATTGCCTTTTATGGATAAGGCATACCTGAACAATTTTCCACATTGGCAGAGAGATCATTGATCATAGAATCCAACAGTGCAGAAGAAGGCCATTCAGCCCATCAAGTCTGCACTGACCACAATCCCAACCCCAAGCCGGCCTGGTGGTTAGCACTGATGCATCACTGCACCAGGGACCCGGGTTTGATTCCCGGCTTGGGTCACTGTCTGTGCGGAGTCTGCATGTTCTCCCCGTGTCTGCGTGGGTTTCCTTCGGGTGCTCCAGTTTCCTCCCACAGTCCAAAAGACGTGCTGGCTAGGTGGATTGGCCATGCTAAATTCTCCCTCAATGTACCCAAACAGGTGCCGGACTGTGGCGACTGGGGGATTTTCACAGTAACTTCATAGCAGTGTTAATGTAGGCCTACTTGTGACACCAATAAATAAACTTTAAAACTCGTACATCTCAACCAAAAGAACTCTGATTAGCTCCAATTTCTTGATTCGAAACCACAAAAGCCACTGAACATGATTGACAATTGAAAAGCCATTTAGTGATTCGGTTTATCTCTCAAAGCAGAATTAAAGATGCACTGGTAAGGAGGTTAGTGCGGAAATTGCTATTCAGAGGTTACCTGAGGGCTGGCTTTGCTTGCTCAGGCTTAGAATGAAAGCTCTTTTGCTCTTGTCTCATCAGTCAATGGGCTAACAATATAATTGCCCCTCAAAGTACTGGGGTGGCGGGGGTGGGAAGAAGGAGGAAAAGAATAATCCTTATAACTGGCAGTGACCCTCAATTAGGAGGCATTTCACTGACATGCATGACATTGGATACAGTTAGCTGTTGGGAGATTTCAGTGTTGCTAAGACAGACAGATGCTGGACTCCTGATCCCCTCATCTGTTTCCTTGCGTGTCTCATTATGGTTCCTTTTGCTTTTAAACTATCATCCCTTTCCTCATTTAATCTCTCCTGCTTTCCACCCCATCATGCGCTTGCTTATGAACTGATGCACCAGGAGTTCCAATAAGGTCACTGACCTGACATGCTCCCCCTCCTCTTTATTCCAGACAGTCTGATCTGCTGAGTTTTTCTGGCTTTAGCTCAATCCTGATTTTAAGGTCATACATTTTATCCTTATTATTACAGAGTACTTGGATTTTACAATAGAAGTAGAATACCTACAGTGCAGAAGGAGGCCATTCAGCCCATCGAGTGTGTTCTGACAACAATCCCACCCAGGTCCTATCCCTGTAAGCCCACACAATCCCATCTGACACCAAGGGGCAATCCCACCCAGACCTGTTCCCCGTAACCCCAAGTATTTACCCCGCTAACCCCTCTAACCTACACATCCAGGGACACTAAGGGGCAATTTAGCATGGCCAATCCACCTAACCTGCACATCTTTGGAGTGTGGGAGGAAATCGGAGCACCCAGAGGAAACCCACGCAGACACGGGGAGAACTTGGAAACGCCACATGGACAGCCATCCAAGGGTGGAATTGAACCCGGATCCCTGGCGCTATGAGGTAGCAACGCTAATCACTGTGCCACCGTGCCGCCCTGTGTTTTGAGGAAGATCTGTGCTCTGTCAGCACTCTCTGGAAAGGAATCGCTTCAAATAATTCATAACGTTGGTGCCACAAACGCATGGTTACGGCACAGAAGGAGTCTATTCTACCCTATAAGACCATAAGATATAGGAGCAGAATTAGGCCATTCGGCCCATCGAGTCTGCTCCAGTATTCAATCATGTCTGATATGATTCTCATCCCCATTCCCCTGCCTTCTCCCCATAACCCTTGATCCCCTTATTGATCAAGAACCTACCTATCTCTGTCTTAAAGACACTCAATGACCTGGCCTTCACAGCCCTCTGTGGCGATGAGTTCCACAGATTCACCACCCTCTGGCTGAAGAAATTCCTCCTCATCTCAGTTTTAAAGGAGTGTTGAGCCCTCGAGTTCTAGTCTCCCCCATTAATGGAAACATCCTCTCCACATGTCACTCTATCTAGGCCATGTCTATCCATCCATGTTGTCCCTCCAATTGAGCAACTCAGCTCCCTATCCCATCATTTCCCTGCAAATCTTGTCCCTTCAGGTAATTGTCCAGTCCCCTTTCGAAAGCTAGATTTGAATCTATCTTCACCACCCTCTCAGGCAGGTCATTCGACATTCTGACCACTCGCTGCATAAAACTAAATCTTCTTCACCTCGCCTCTGGTTGTTTTACCGGTTAACTTGAAGCATTGTCCTCCAGTTCTCCTCTGCTAACGCGAAGAATTTCTCCTTATCAACTCTGCCCTGATGCCTCATGATTTCGGAGGCATCTTTCCATTCTCAGCCTTCTCTTCCCCAGGGACCTTTGCCAAGCTACCTGGTCACTGAAGATGTACGAGGCAGGTTTTTTACATGGAGGGTGGTGGGTGCCTGGAACTCGCTGCCGGGGGAGGTAGTGGAAGCAGATACAATAGTGACTTTTAAGGGGCGTCTTGACAAGTACATGGATTGGATGGGAATAGAGGGATACGGTCCCTGGAAGTGTAGGGGGTTTTATTCAGTCGGGCAGCATGGTCAGTGCAGGCTCAGAGGGCCGAAGGGCCTGTTCCTGTGCTGTAATTTTCTTTGTTGTTTGTTCTTTGTTCTTTGAAGATCCCCCCATCCCTGGACACAAGCCAACAGACCTCTGTGGCAACACAGATGCACAGGAGCGCTATAAGTGAATCAGGCGGCCAATGTTTTCAAAGTGCATTGTGTCCTTTACAAAAGGCCAGAATATGGATCACAATTGTATCACTGTGGAGTTCAGCTCCAGCTCCCACTCTACAGAAATTTTGAGCATTAGTAAATAAGTGGCCTAATTCTGAGGGAGGAACTCAACATTTTCTACATTACAGAGAATTCATGCCAAAATCCCTTCAAATCTGTCAATGATTTCTGGTCTTCTCACACATGTTTATGTGTGTGTGTGTGTGGTTCCAGCAGAGTAGTGTTTATAAAGATCTTACTTTCCTCCATTGATGCTGTGAATGTTTCCTCGGACTGGCTCTCGTTCTGAAACCTCACAAGAAGGGAGCATCCGTCTTGCATTCAGCTCAGACACATTGGCACTGTGGCACAGTGGTTAACACTGCTGCCTCACAGTGCTGGGGATCCAGGTTTGAATCCCGGTTTGGGTCACTGTTTGTGTGGACTCTACACGTTCTCCCCGTGTCTGCGTGGGTTTCCTCCGGGTGCTCCAATTTCCTCCCACAGTCCGAAAGACGTGCTGGTTAGGGTGCATTGGCCGTGTTAAATTCTCCCTCAGTGTAACCCGAACAGGCGTCAGAGTGTGGCAAGTAAGGGATTTCCACAACAATTTCATTACAGTGTTAATTGGCCATGGTTGATTGGCCATGCTAATTTGACCCTTAGTGTCAAGGGGATTGGCAGGGTAAATATGTGGGGTTATGGGGATAGGGCCTGGGTGGGATTGTGGTCGGTGCAGACTTGATGGGCCGAATGGCCTCCTTCTGCACTGTGGGGATTGTATGATTAATGCAAGCCTACTTGTGACACTAATAAATAAACTTTAGGAGACCGGGAGCTGACATGGGCAAGTGAACACAAGGTTAATGGGTGAACAGCACTCTGCGCAAACCGGGATATGAATAGCAGAGTTTAGGATGAACTCAACTTGATTGAGGGTAAAACCGAAACATTCTAAAATAATTAAAAATAATATCCATTTCAATTTGTAAGGATTAGTGGTGGAGTGGGCGCTTTGCTGTGTTGCATCCAAACAAAGGTCCCTGCATGAGAACAACAAAAGGAAATCCTATCAGAGCGAAGCATTTCTGTTTGTTCATCGCTCAATGGTGTTAATTTTAGCCTGCCTGTTACATCTGGGTGATTGAACGTTTCAAATGCAAATTAAGTGCTGCGATTCTGTGCATTGCTGATTGGAACAGGGGGGTTGGTGTGTAGCTGAAAGGTCAGTTGCTCAGAGACACACAAAACTAATGAATCAATGCAGGAGCAGCTCAATGAGGCGAAGAGGAGGAAGGTATCGGTGAATGTTCCACGGATAGCACCTCCGGGCAGCTGGCTGATCGTGTGAAAATAATCGACACCTACCAGCTAATTTTATCACACATATAGGAGGCGTGCATGGACAACAAACAGCACAGGAACAGGCCCTTCGGCCCTCCAAGCCTGCACCAATCGCGTTATCCTATCTAGACCAACCGCCTGTATCCCTCTATTCCCCGTTTATTCATGTGTCTATCCAGATAAGTCTGAAATGTCGCTAATGTATCTGCCTCAACCACCTCACTTGGCAGTGCATTCCAGGCTTCCACCGCCCTATGTGTAAAAAAACCTTTCCTACACATCTCCACTGAACCTTTCCCCACTTATCTTGTACTTGTGCCCCCTTGTAATTGTCATTTCTGCCCTGGGAAAAAGCTTCCAACTGTTCACCCTATCTACACCCCTCATAATTTTATAAACTTCTATCCGGTCGCCCCTCAGCCTCCGTCTTTCCAGGGAGAACAATCCCAGTTTATTCAATCTCTCCTCACAGCTAATACATTGATTCCAGTTCTGCCTTCATTCTGGTTTGTTTAGTGCTGTGCATGTACATGTGATACAGGCAGCACAGGGGGCCATTCAGCCCACTTATGCCTCTGCTGTCACTTTGAAAGAGTATGACACCACATCCGTATCCTAAACCTAAATGCAACAAGGAAAATCTCGGCCTTTTGGCTAAGATCAAGGGTGAGATTCTCCGGCCTCCCGTGTTTCCCTCCGGGGGGAGGTGGTGTGTTGTCCGCGAGCAGCGGGATTCTCTGGTCCCGCCGCTGTCAATGGGAATTCCCATTGACGTGACCCCCACACCGGCGGGAAACCTGTGGGCGGGAGTGTGCTGCCGGCAGGACCACCGGCGTGAACGGCCAGAGAATTCCGGACCAAGTGTCAGACCAAGTCCAATATCAGGTGCAATGTCTTTTCCTATCTGCTTGGGACCTTGTATCTCTCTTGTGGGGACCACGAATTGTGAAGTTAGTAAAGTAAAAGCAAAACTTATTTATTCATCACAAGTAGGCTTACATTAACGCTGCAATGAAGTTATTGTGAAAATCCCCTAGTCGCCACACTCCGGCACCTGTTCGGGTACACTGAGGGAGAATTTAGCACGGCCAATGCACTTAACCCATACATCTTTTGGACTGTGGGGGAAACCGAGAGCACCCGGAGGAAACCCACGCAGACATGGGGAGAACGTGCAGACTCCACACAGACAGTGACCCAAGCCGGGAATTGAACCTGGGTCCCTGGGCGCTGTGAGGCAGCAATGCTAACCACTGTGCCACCGCGCCGCCTGTGAATTGGATTGAATTTGAATTTGATAAAGCATGGAGACGGATTAAGGGCTTGCCCTGTCCACTCTCCACACTGGGCTTTGCAACTTTAAGGATGGAGTAAAATTAAATGGCGTCACGTGACTGTGTTTTGTTTGCACTCCCTGGGCAAATATTTCTGCACCTTAGCTGCTGCTCTGACGGTTGCAGGTGGCAGCAATGTAGAACCTGACAAACAAGCGAATGGAAAGTTCCTTAAGGCAAATTGAAACAATGCCTGTCCATTTTGTCGTGCGGTGTAACATATTCAAGTCAATCTGTAGATGGGTTTGTGCATTTTATCATCATCGAGAAAGATATGCAAGCCATCCCACGGGGTAATCATCATCTGACAGGGGCCAGACCCCACCCCATCCATTCCCACCATGAGGACACAGTCAAGGCTTCCTGTGTGGAATGTCTCTGTTGTATTCAGAGGCTTCTGCAGAGTTATTCTGCACATTAGAGCAAACGCAGAGGTAAATACCAAACATATTGACAGTCTGCACCCTTTAACCACTTGTAGATACAAAGTGCTGCCCAGACACAGCAGCAAGCTGGCATTGGCAGTTTAAAGTGTATTTATTAGTGTCACAAATAAGTTGACATTAACACTGCAATGAAGATTCTTAGGGGCAGGATGTACTCACATCTGGAAGAGAATAGGCTTATTAGTGATAGGCAGTATGGTTTTGTGATGGGGAGGTTATGTTTCGCAAACTTGATTCTTTGAGGAAGTGACAAGAAAAATTGACCAGGGCAGGGCAGTGGATGTTGTATACATGGACTTTAATAAAGCCTTCGATAAGGTTCCTCATGGCAGGCTGATACAGAAGGTGAAGTCATATGGGATCTGAGGTGAGCTGGTAAGGTGGATACAAAACTAGCTTGGGCATAGAAAGCAGAGAGTAGCAGTGGAAGGGTATTTTTCTAACCGGAGGTCTGTGACAAGCGGTGTTCCACAAGGATCAGTGCTGGGACCTCTGTTGTTTGTTATATATAAATGATTTAGAGGAAAACGTAGGTGCTAATCCGTCTGACACTAAAGGGCAATTTAGCACGGCCAATCAACCCAACCCGCACATCTTTCAGACTGTGGGAAGAAACTGGAGCACCCGGAGGAAACCCACGCAGACATGAGGAGAACGTGCAGACTCCACACAGACGGTGACCCATGCTGGGAATTGAACCCGGGTCCCTGGTGCTGTGAGGAAGCAGTACTAACCACTGTGCCACCGTGCTGCCCAATATTGTTGAACAAACTCAAACCCTTTTTTCCTTATGATCCGATGCCAAAACATGAGGAACACGGGATAATGTTTCAAGTTTGTGGGCGCACAGAAGGAGGCTATTTGGCCCAACAAGTCAATACTGGCTCCCTGTAGAGCAATCCAAGCTTGAGGAAATTCACTGCTGGGTAAAGCCATGAAGGAAATCAAGAAAGAAAGAAAAGAAAGAACAAAGAAAATTACAACACAGGAACAGGCCCTTCGGCCCTCCAAGCGTGCACCGACCATGCTGCCCGACTGAACTAGAACCCCCTACCCTTCCAGGCTCAATATTCCTCTATTCCCATCCTATTCATGTATTTATCAAGACACCCCTTAAAAGTCACTATCGTATCCGCTTCCACTACCTCCCCCGGCAGCGAGTTCCAGGCACCCATCACCCTTCGTGTAAAAAACTTGCCTCGTACATCTACTTTAAACCTTGCCCCCCGCACCTTAAACCTATACCCCCTAGTAATTGACTCTTCCACCCTGGAAAAAACTTGCCATGATATCTCATGCTGTGAGCTATTGGAAGACAAATTTCCAACAACCATTTTATTGAGTGCTATGAAAAAGTGTTGCTAGGTTAATATGTCAAATTGTAATCAAATGCTCTTTGATGTAATGTTCTTATACATTCTTTCCTTCTGGTGTCCAGGGTTAGCGGGCCAGAGCGGTTGGGAGGGGCTGACAGAGTGAGAGAAACCAGATAGTTCTTTTAAAGAGCCGAATAGGAACAAAGGGCCAAATCGCTTCCTTTTGTGTTATATGATTCTATGGACAGTGCTTATACCAAGTAAACGCTGGGGGAGAGGTGGAATGGGGAAGTGGGGGACAACCGGGCGAAGAGTACCATAACATCATCAAGACTTTTTTTTCAACACTTACCACCTGCAATAGGGCAAGGTAGCCCATACAGACATTATCGAAGTTAACCTTTTCGTTGTGCCATCGCAAGTTGGTATTGTTGAGTAATTCGCAGTCGCTCTTGTTGTTGACTAAGCTGATGGGTAAGGACTCTCCGCTGGTCATATTCTTACACTTGTAGAATTTGCCTGCGAAGAGGTTGACTCCCATGATGCTAAATATTAGCCAGAAGATGAGACAGACGAATAAAACATTCATGATGGATGGGATGGCACCAACCAGTGCGTTGACCACCACCTAAACCAGATCAATTGGGAAAAAGATTAGAAATTTGGAGACTGACAGTGTGCAGAGTGGACGGCACTGCATCCAATTACTAAGTCCCCCTTTGTCATCTGGCAGCAGGTTAAACCCTTTTAGAATTTTCTCAGCTTCTCCTCTCTTCTCCAAAGAAATGAGAGAGGAAGAGGGAATGGGGCAACTGTTGAGAGACAGGACTTGCAAGGTAGGGAGACCCTGGAATCCTGTTTCATCCCATTGGCATTTATCCCGAGTGTAGCCTGGTGTCCGATCACACTGGTTCTCAAACTAGCGGGCGAATGTGCCGCCACTGTCTCAAAGGCAGTGTTAGTCCAAGTCTCAGGAATTGGAAGATGGGGATCCATAGAGTGTCACAGTTCCTGTTGTCCCACAGGCTGATGGAACCAGTGCAGAATGATTCCGTGTCTAATTTCTGACTGGGGCATTTCACGTACTGGTCCTCAAACCCAGAATAACTGGAACTGAGCGCCTCTGATCCTGAGGACAGCATTAGGCTTCCGCAGGAGGCTTTATCCATTGGATATCCCAAATGTTTCCAAAGTAAACTCCTATGGACAGGGCAGTGATGTTGCTTCTGTACAATTCGAAAGCAGCCACCCAATAGAACCTGTTGTTGGTTAATTTTTTGTTAATTCCCCAAATGTTTTATCTGCCAGCCCAGAGGGGTACAACGTAATAAGAGAGCAGGCGACCGTGGACAGTAGCGTAATAGACCATAACGGTTCAGCTCAGGCAACCGAACCATACAACTACGTGAGGCTGGATTTTTACATGCCCATTAACTGTTAAAGAACGTGCAGTGAGGACATTTCACATGCAGTCACATATTGTTATTGCGTTTCCTCGATTCTTCACTGGAGAACAATCACTGTTTGAAAATCCAATTTAAAAGCTTTATTTAAAAAAAAAAGACAAGGTTATCCAGGCATGGAGGGAATGTCAGGGTGGTCAGCATCTGTTAACTGGGTATTTATTTTGGCATCTCAATCTATGGCCGGAATTTTACCGATTCCGGGGCGGGCGAGGCTCGCAGAACGGAATTCTCCGTTGGCCTCGGGCGGGATTTTACGAGCCTCGTCCAAACGAGGTCATAAAATTCCGACAATAATATGTCTCCTATCATTCAGTTGGATGTTTTCAGATGTCCAACTTTGACTGACAGTAATTGCAACATGAAATATTAGAAACCACATTTTCTATCATCCAGATCTTTCTTGTATTGAGGTAGCAACCAGTTTTAAGTTTGTTTATTAGTCACAAGAAGGCTTACATTAACACTGCAATGAAGTTACTGTGAAAATCCCCCAGTCGCCACACTGTTCGGGTACACTGAGGGAGAATTTAGCACGGCCAATCTGCCTAACCAGCACGTCTTTCAGACTGTAGGAGGAAACCCACACAGACACGGGGAGAACGTGCAAACTCCGCACAGACGGCGACCCAAACCGGGAATCAGGTCCCTGGCGCCATGAGGCAGCAGCGCTAACCACTGTGCCACCGTGCCGCCCGAGAATGGGATCTCAAAATTGCATAGCCCAGTTTCGAACTGACCACTTTCCGAAACACTCCCACGTGCGAGCCATCGCGTAAAAACACATTAATCCACTATAAAAGCGAAGGCAATAACACATAACATACAGCACACACCCGTGTAAATGCTGACACTGGTACGTGTACTGCACACCATCACACAGAAACTGCATGCCATCTTCTAACATCTACGGCTCATTGGGCTGAGAGTGCACTGTGTGATCTTAGTAATGGAGGGGGGTTAACACGTTTATGTGCACAATTCCTCTGCCACTGTCCAGAAAAGAAATTAACCCACGCAATTTAACCCATGCGTTTGTTACTAATATCAGACAGCGCAATTCGAACCACCAGATGGCTTCTGCGCTGACCTGAGATGCCAGTCTATTGACTCCATCTCATCATCATTCCCAGATTGCCATCTCCTCCGCTCTGTTGTCCGGACAGTCCGACTAGTTCACAACACACACATGTACGGAACTATGCAGTACCAGATGTGCTGTCAGCTTTCAGCAATGGTGTGGCGTATGTATCAATACACTATTGAGATGCACAGATTTGTATTCAGGTAATGACACCCAACATATTTATTAGTCACATGGTATGAAGAAATGATGGCATTTGTACAGAGTGTAATAATGTGTTATCATCTGCCTTTCACCAAGTCTGGCATAAGTATGTAACGTGAGGAAGCAGTTAAAGTCGCCTTCGACCGTATTAAATTTCCGTGTAACCTGGCAGATCTCATTCATCCCTCCTCCCTCAACAGCTGATGAAATGCCCTTTCGGTTCCTTGCAATAAACTACCCCTTCTCTTCATTTGCACAGAGCATGTACAACTTGCTTCAGAGTGTCACGGGAATGTGTTTTGCAATCTGCACGATTTGTTGCTATTGATCCCCCGGTGCTGGGCCTGTCTCTGTTGTTTGCTATTTGCTACACCCCTGGCTACAGAAACCCAAGCAATCTCTCCTCCACACACCCAGTGGATGAAAATTTCAACAAAATCTCCATGGAGCCTGGATGAAATTCGCAGGAGATTACGCCGATCAGTAAAATAAAGCCAGACGTGTTCATGATTTTTGAAGATGGCTGTTGCTTGGAGGGGGCAAGGACAATAAAGATATTTTCCTCCCAAACTACCCATCTGTTTGGTCTCTAATTTGTACCTGCTGTGCCAGTTTGCAGGGATTCAAGTTGTGTGTATTTTTTTAGGTCGGGTCAGGATTTAGTTTAATCTCGCTTTTGCTTTCTTTTAACTTGTGTGTTTTAAAAAAAGAGGTAGTCAGGCATTATCGCAACATGCCTGGTTTGTGCTTGGAAAATTCCGGCCATTATACTTTATTAACTGCAGATGGGCTTATTGAGTCCAAAGGGTTTGCACTCATTTCCTAAAAATTAACAGGACAGATTTCCCGTTCCAGAGGCTGTTGGATCATCTGGGTATAGGTTACCATCCCTCCAGAAAATGGCCTTGGAGTCTCGAGGAATTGGAGATAATCTCCAGGACACCCAAGCGATAAATCAGAGGGCAATAAGAAATTACAGTTTATAAATCTTTTATCTTTGATCATAAGACCATAAGACACAGGAGCAGAATGAGGCCACTCGGCCCATCGAGTCCGCTCCGCCATGCAATCATGCCTGGTCTTTTTCTCATCCCCATTCTCCTGTCTTTTCCCCATAACCCCAATCCCCTTATTAATCAAGAACCTATCTATCTCTGTCTTAAAGACACTCAATGACCCGGCCTCCGCAGCCTTCTGTGGCAATGAGTTCCACAGATTCACCACTCACTGGCTGAAGAAATTCCTCCTCATCTGTGTTTTAAAGGATCATCCCTTTAGCCTGAGGTTGTGCCCTCTGGTTCTACTTCTTCCTACAAGTGGAAACATCCTCTCCACGTCCACTCTATCCAGGCCTCGCTGTATTCTGTAAGTTTCAATAAGATCCCCCCCTCATCCTTCTAAACTCCAACGAGTACAGACCCAGAGTCCTTAGCCGTTACTCATACGACAAGCTCTTCATTCCAGGGATCATTCTTGTGAACTTCCGCTGGACCCTTTCCAAGGCCAGCACACCCTTCCTTAGATATGGGGCCCAAAACTGAAAAAGTTTTATAGCATTGGCTATTGTGGGGAAAGAAAGTGGCATTTCACTGACTGGCGGAAATCATCCAATTGGCCGATGAAGAGTCTATTTACTTTCACACTGGTTGTGAGAAGGCCAAGCGTCAGGAGCTTGGGTGAGTCAGCAGACCGATGGCGGGAGTGTGGGGGTGGTGCAGTTGGAGGTCACGTGGTGAATAGTCCAGCTATTTGAGTTACAGGGAGCATGAAAATATAAGGTGGGGCGGATGGCATGTTCGCCTTGGGATCTGCTAAACTTTCCTTCGACCTACTTTACCCCTCGGCCAGTCTGAAGTGGGAGACGGGATTCCCATTGACTGCGTATGTGAGTGGATATTCCCGATGTGAATGAGAGTATCAAGGAACCAGCGTTATCAGCCTCTCTATGTCTTGAGTAAGAAATATGGCTTCATTTACAAATCCATGCACAACTCAATAACATGCAACATCAGCCATTTTACCATTAGAGCCTCCATGGTAAGAATGGACTCGGTGTCAGAGGCAGGCCGTCAGATTCAAAGCATCTAGATCAATGTGTCCTGTTCGATTCCAATCCTTCCCCCCCAGCCCAAGATACACTCCAGGGCCTCGCCTGTGTTGCAAACATTCTGACAGACAGAATGCAATGCAGAATGATGTGGTGACCGATTGGGGAAGACTCACTTTGCTGAATGTTTGCTTGGTTGTCAGAATTGTTCATGGGGTTGCCAACTTCCAGGACATTTTTTTTATTCGTTCACGGGATGTGGACGTCGCTGGTTGGGTCAACATTTATTGCCCATGCCTAATTGCCCTTGAACCGAGTGACTTGCTAGGCCATTTCAGAGGGCAGTTGAGAGTCAACCACATTGCTGTGGCTCTGGAGTCACATTTAGGTCAGGAGGGAAGATTTCCTTCCCTAAAGGACAATAGCGAACCAGATGGATTTTTCTGACAATCGACAATGGTTTCACGGTCATGAGTAGATTTTTAATTCCAGATTTTTCATTGAATTCAAATTTCACCATCTGCTGTGGTGGGATTCGAACCCCAGAGGTTCATCCTGGGTCTCTGGATTACTAGTCCAGCGACAATACCACTACGCCACTGCCTCCCCTGGAGTCTTCAGGAATCAAAGATTAATTAATTTCCTGGGAATTCCAGGAGCAAAATTCATAGGGACATTGGAAAGAAAATGGTTTCTTTCTTTGCTTTGAATACTTGTCATTTAGCAGTTGTAAATATATTGGAAACGGCTGTTTGGTTGATATGCCAGTGCTTTCCATTGACATGACAAGACAGGATATCACAAAGAGGGAGGTGTCAGAGGACCACTGGCGGGAGGGTGCGGGGTGGAGCGGGTGCGGTCGAGGTCAGGTGACCATGCGAGGGAAACTCTGGGAATGTTGGCAACCCTAATAAACAGGCCCAAACTAAAATGGCTGCCAGTTACCCATAATGCTTTGATCATCCAACCTGCCAGTGGACACAACAAGATGACTTATTATATATCCCATTTCAAGATGGCATCCAAAACCAAAACAGAACCATTAATTTTATCAAAACGTTAGAAGGAGAAAGAGAATATCAGCAAGATTCCAGAATTACCTGACACTTGGTGCATTCAATGGGTATATAGTAAGTTGCCTTAACCTTTGATCAGAAATGCAACATGCTTGATATTCTGGAATATCGCATGCGCTATACGTGCTATAGAGTATGTTTTTCACTGAGGGAAGGGGGGGGATTGTTCTGACAAAATGGAAGACAATCTCAAGGTGTCAAAAACATGTGAAGACTTTCTCCTCACAATTTTTGGAGCGCAATTGTGTGTGTGTGTATTTTTTTCCTGTTTCTGGAAAATGCTTTTAAGAAAGTTCAACAAAGAAAATGACCAAATGGACAGGTGTGGTGGTTCAGGTTTGCAATCCTGTTCGATTTGAATGCTCCAGAATTTACCTCTTCACAACTGACCTCAGTCCGGAAGTGCCGTGGATTCGCGCTGCTAGTTACTCCCTTCCGGTTATACTGAACTACATAGAATACACGGCAGAGCAACAGGCCATTTGACCTGACCAGCCCACACTGATGTTTACACTGCCCATGAATTAACTCCTTTATCCTCTGTCTCAACTCTGGGAATGGGATTATAATAGATAGGTGCTCGGTGGCCGGTGCAGACATGATGAGTCGAAGGGCCTGTTTCTGTGCTGTAAAACTCGAGGGGTCTGCCTTTCAGCTTATCTTTCTAGTCCCTTTCTCACTCATGCACTTGCAGAGTGAGGCGACTTCTTGCAAGCTATGCCCAGCATACCTTCTAATTCTATCGTTTACTCTCGTTCTCTGCTTCCAAAGCTTCATTCCAACTCAACAACTTATTCTGCGCCCTCTCCTCTCCTTCTCCTCTATGTACGATATGTTTTTATCTGTAACATCTTGCAAGAAGTAATACTTTTCACTGTATCCCAATACATGTGACGATAATGAATGAATCAATCAGTTTCTTTCTGGAAGCATCTAAGCTATTTGTCTCAACCAGTTGCTTTGGTATTGAGTGCCACATTCTCACCACGGTACGGTAGCACAGTGGTTAGCACTGCTGCTTCACAGCTCCAGGGTCCTGGGTTCGATTCCCGGCTCGGGTCACTGTCTGTGTGGAGTTTGCACATTCTCCTCGTGTCTGCGTGGGTTTCCTCCGGGTGCTCCGGTTTCCTCCCACAGTCCAAAGATGTGTGGGTTAGGTTGATGGGCCAGGATAAAAATTGCCCCTTAGAGTCCTGAGATGCGTAGGTTAGAGGGATTAGTGGGTAAAATATGTGGGGGTAGGGCCTGGGTGGGATTGTGGTTGGTGCAGACTCGATGGGCCGAATGGCCTCCTTCTGCACTGTAGGGTTTCTATGATTTGCTCCCTCTTATTTTCCCATTGGATTTATTAGCAATTGTCTTGCATTCATAGAATCATAGAATCCCTACAGTGCAGAAAGAGGCCATCTGGCCCATCGAGTCTGCACCGACCACAATCCCACCCAGGCCCTACCCCCATATCCCTACACATTTACCCGCTAATCCCTCTAACCTACGCATCTCAGGACACTAAGGGACAATTTCAGCATGACCAATCAACCTAACCAGCACATCTTTGGACTGTGGGAGGAAACCGGAGCACCCGGAGGAAACCCACGCAGACACGGGGAGAATGTGCAAACTCCACACAGACAGTGACCCAAGCCAGGAATCGAACCCAGGTCCCTGGAGCTGTGAGGCAGCAGTGCTAACCACTGTGCTACCGCGCCGCCCTCATGGACCCAAAGTGGAAACAATCTATTCATAATATTAAATTGTATGATAAATGAAGCATATTAAGGTCCCTTTTTGTTCTCCTGTGATAAGAACTACCTAAAAATGGTGCCCAATACCTTTCAGATTTCAACATGACTTTAGCTATAGTGCCAAATTTCTGCTTGCACTGGCTATTGTGTTTCAAAGGATCAAACCCAGGACATGGTCCAGTAACGCTGAGGTTAACCAACTGTGCAATAGGGTTGGGGCGTGTCTCCCTTCACATCTCAGTGTTTTTAAACCCAAAGTTTAAATTTTAAAGTTCAAGTTTTAATGTTTTTTCAAAGTTTATTTATTAGTGTCACAAGTAGGTTTACATTAACACTGCAATGAAGTTACTGTGAAAATCCCCTAGTCACCACACTCCGGCGCCTGTTCGGGTACACTGAGGGAGAATTTAGCATGGCCAACGCACCGAACCAGCAGAATGTGGGAGAAACTGGACCCTATTCCTGTAACCCCATATATTTACCCTGCTAATCCCCCTGACACTAATGGACAATTTATCATGGCCAATCTACCTAACCCGCACATCTTTGCAGTGTGGGAGGAAACCGGAGCATTCTTGAAGTAACATGAATCTCTCCGTTTGAGGCTAAACGTTTCAGTGAGAGAGAACTGGTCAGAAAGCATCTGAAGGTATCGTATCCAGATAAATAAATCTTGCGATGTTTTGTCATTAAGCAGATGCATTAACCGGTGGATGCGGCTTTCCACATACTGGCTCGAGAAATGCCTGTCAACATTTGAGATAATGGGACAAAATCAGGCATTTACTGGCAATTCTTTCAAGAGGCTGAATAGATGTTGCAGTTTGGAATTTGATAGTGAGAGCCATTAGAGAGCAGCAAGTTCCAACATCCATCACGTTAAATGCTGTAAAAAGCTTTTCTTAGGCTATGGTGACTACACTTGCCTCTTTAAATGATGCAATAGATTCTGAGTCACATTGCCACCCAATGATCTTTGGTGGAAAATTAGAACATAGAACAGTACAGCACAGGAACAGGCCCTTTGGCCCACGATGTTGTACTGAACATGACGCCAAATTAAGCTAATCCCTTCTGCCTGCCCTTGGTCCATATCCCTCTATTCGTTGCATATTCATGTGCTTATCTAAATGCCCCTTAAATGCCCCTCGTATATTTGCCTCCACCACCACCCCTGGCAGTGCGTTCCAAACACCTACCACTCTCTGTGTAAAAAACCTGCCCCTCACATCTCCTTTGAACTTTCACACTCTCACCTTAAGTGCACACCCCCTAGCATTAGACATTTCAACTCTGGGAAAAAGATTCTGACTGTCAACCCTATTTATGTCTTTCATAATTTTATAGACTTCTATCAGGTCTCCCCTCAGCCTCCGCCGCTCCAGAGAAAACGACCCTAGTTTGTCCAGCCTCTGCTTATAGCTCATACCTGCTAATCCAGGCAGCATTGTGGTAAAGCTCTTCTGCACCCTCTCCAAAGCCTCCACATCCTTCCTGTAATGTGGCGACCAGAATTGAACGCAATACTCTTAAGTGCGGCCTAACCAAAGTTTCATAAAGCTGCAATGTGACATCCTGACTCTTGCACTCAATGTCCAGACCAATAAAGGCAAGCACGCCATACACCTTCTTTACCACCCTATCTACTTGTGTGGCCACTTTCGGGGAGCTACCGACTTAAACCCCAAGGTCCCTTATGTAGTTCTGCATTTGCAGGGATTTAGTGAAAAAGGAAGGGGAGTTGGGGGGCTAGGATTAATTGGATGGCTCTTTTCATAGAGCTGGCAAGGGCATGATGGGCCAAATGGCCTCTTTCTGTGCAATAGAGTTGTGACTGGCACTGTGCACCATGGGATTCTCTGCCTCTGAGAGGATGAACAGGTGAATCAATCCCTTGTGTGGGAAAGTAGCTGAGTGCAGGTCAGGTCACTCACTCCTGACACCCAGCGTAGCAGCAGCATTGTGGGTAAATGCTCATTCTGATACTAAGTCCCAACAAATTCCATTTTTGCGCACGAAGATGTGACTGCAAGGTCACCCACTGCCTTTACAAACAAAGTTTCCACCACTCACTCGATGCATCTGCAAACATGGTATCTCTCGCCAGCTTGGAAGATCAGATGGTGTAAACATGGACTTGCAGAGGTTACCTGCCCATCATCCTCCAAGAGAATGCCTAGCTTTGTAATAGTCTCCTTTGTAAAGGCAGAGGCAGGCAAACAGGATCTCCGCTGGACTGCCTCATTAGTCCTGAGGTGCATAGTCTATTCGATCATGGGATGTGGGCGTCGCTGGCTGGGTCAGTATTTATTGCCCATCCTGAGGGCATTTAAGTCAACCACATTGCTGTGGCTCTGGAGTCAGATGTGGGCCAGACCAGGTAAGGACGGCAGATTTCCTTCCCTAAAGGGCATTAGTGAAGCAGATGGGTTTTTACGACAATTATAATGGTCACCTTTTAATTTTAGATTTTTGGAGTGCAGGTTAGGTGGATTGGCCATGGTAAATTGTCCTTTGGTGGATTAAAGCCAATCTCTTTATCCAAGGGGGGGTATTTTCTGTTCCAGACACCAGCGGGCATTGTCGTGGGCGGACTGGGAAATTTGGAGAGCTGCTGACTTCTAATGGCCCTCCAAATTTTCCCATCCTGCATGAGACGATGCCCGTCGGTGTCGGGAGAGGAAAGTCTCGCCTGAAGTTTTTGGGTCACCTGCCCTAATATCTCCTGATGTAGCCGAGGTGTCAAATTTTGTTTAGGGAGGGGGACTGCTGATTCAGAGGCATCCAGTTATAATCCCAAAAGGTGGTCGCTTCACCCCTTTGCTGAACACTCCTTAAAACCTCCCTCTTAAACCAAGCTTCCGAGGCGCCTACCATCTCCTTTTGTGTCTTGGTGTCAATTATTGGTGGCAAACGCGGTAAGTTTTAATGCATTAAAGGCAAGTTTGTTGCCAGGGTTGCCGGCTCATGATCAAGAGTGGCTGGATATAGCACTTGGGGTGAATGGGATCAAAGGTTTTAGGGGGAAAGCAGGATTAGGCTATTGAGTTGGACGATCAGCCATGATCGTGATGAATGGCGGAGCAGGCTCGAAGGGCCAAATGGCCTCCTCCTGCTTCTATCTTCTATGTTTGTATGGGACCAGGAAGCACCCTCTCCCTAACCTAGTGCTCCTAATTGTACAATCACTACTAACTACTGACGCAGACATCGGCTAAACCAGCTTTGTTTGCAGTCTAACCTGGCACTTATCTGCTTTGCCTGCCTCAACTACCCAGGTGATAACATTATATAAAATCCCCACAGTGCAGAAGGAGGCCATTCGGCCCATCGAGTCTGCACTGACCACAATCCCACCCAGGCCCCATCCCCGTAACCCCACATATTTAAAGTTTATTTATTAATGTCACAAGTAGACTTACATTAACACTGCAATAAAGTTACTGTGAAATTCCCCCAGTCGCCACACTCCGGCACCTGTGCGGGTACACTGAGGGAGAATTTAGCATGGCCAATGCATCTAACCAGTATGTTTTTCGGACTGTGGGTGGAAACCGGAGCACCCGGAGGAAACCCACGCAGACATGGGGAGAATGTGCAGATTCCGCACAGACAGTGAACCAAGTCGAGAATTGAACCCGGGTCCCTGGCGCTGCGAGGCAGCAGTGCTAACCACTGTGCCACCCTAATCTTCCTGACACTGAGGGACAATTTAGCAATCGGAAGCCACTTCTTGGGACGGTGGCACAGTGGTTAGCACTGCTGCCTCACAGCACCAGGGACCCGGATTTGTTTCCTGGCTTGGGTCACTATCTGTGCGGAGTCTGCACGTTCTCCCCGTGTCTGCATGGGTTTCCTCCGGGTGCTCCGGTTTCCTCCCACAGTCCAAAGGTTGTGCTGGTAAGGTGTATATTGGCCATGCTAAATTCTCCTCAGTGTACCCAAACTGGCGCTGGAGTGTGGTGACGAGGGGGTTTTCACAGTAACTTCATTGCAATGTAAGCCTTACATGTGACGAATAAATAAACTTTACTTTACTCTCTCAATTTGTGGACTCAAGCCATCCATAGAAAAATGTCGACCTGAAGCTATCAAAGTGGGAAAACCTTAACCTGTCCACATTTTGGAATATCATCAGCCATTCCTGAGAAGGTCAGCGAGGTAACATGGTTCAATGTGAGGAACAAAATGAGTCTGAGATGTGCAGGATTGAGTTTGCAGAAGACAGTTAGTGAGGAATGACAGATTTCCTATAATCAGCAAAGTTCCAATGAGGTGAGGTGGAAACCCGCCCGGTTAATGTCAGATCAATTCAGCTTTGAACTCTCTGCAACAGAGGAACAAAGAATAAGCTTAAACAGCAACACAAAATCTGCCATCTAATGGCAAAGTTAGCTTTAAGCTGGGTGTTTCTTAGGGATTCAGTGCTCCCAGGTACAAATTTATCCCCTCCCCTCGCTCCTAAATCTCAGCAGGAAGTTGCCCACTTATTTGGGGGAAACCCATAATAAACACCCACCTTTTTGTTACTGGCTGCCCAATACCATCGCCCAGTAACAGAAAGGTCACTCCAAATCAATAGATAGACAGGAAAGTGGGGGGGAAGGGTTATGTCACAAACACCCTACCGCTACAAGGATATTGGGTTTTGGCATGAGGTGACCAAACCAGGCCTGCTAAAGGGTTAAGCGACTCGACATACAATTGCATCCATTTTGTCGGAGGATGAATAATATGTAGGGGCACGGTTTTGCCCCCCATGCATCAACCACATGACACTGGGCCTTCTTTCTTTCCATCTTACCCTCATCCCTTCAAATCGTGACAAGGCTCTTAATGGTCTCAAAGCTCTGAGTGTCCGAAGGGATTTTATTGCGGCTAGTTCAGCGTATCCCAAGGCATTAGCCGTTAGGCTGACTACAGAGACCTACATAGAAACACAAAAAAAGACGAGAAGCCATTCCATTATCAAACATCCTACCAGTCCGATAGGACACTGAGTGGAGAGCGGCTGTGTCCACCTGTTGGGAAGGCCACTTCCCACCTGAAAAGAAAGTTGGATTGGTTCCTGCTGAGAGAAAAGCATCAAGGTTTTTTTTCCCCAATCTCGGTCAGTTGTTTGACTACCTGCAGAGAGAAAGTGCTGTTTTAACAAAGGCGCCAATGAAATCCCAACCAAAGGTCTATACATGTTGTTCCAACTGCGTGAGAGCTCAAAATCTCTGATAATGTGCAAATTCTTTTGATATTCTTTGAATTCTTCTCAAGAGGATCTAGGGATGGACATTGAATGCTGGCCAGCCAGCGACACCTATGTCCCACGAATGAATATAATTCTTTTGATAGGCTAGATTTGGAGAATCTGGGCAAGATTCTTGGGCCTCCTCTCAGCGTTTCTCTCATCGGTGCGTTCTCCCCTGGTGGCAGGATCTTCTGATCCCGCTGCTGTCAATGGGATTTCCCATTACGCCATCCTGGGCTCCCGGGAAACCCACAGCAAGGGATAATGTGCCGGCAAGACACAGAATCCCGCCGACGTGGATGGCCGGAGAATTCCAGCCTCTGTCCCCACCCTCCCCGAAGGAATGTTCAGTAAAGAAAGGTCACAGGTCTAAGATAAATGGCAAAAGAATGAGAGGGGAGATGAGTGCCACCATGTAGAGGGGTTCAGGTGAATCCAGGCTCAGGGATCCTGGTGGGACCGGGGGCTGGTGGAGCAGGAGTGGGTTGAGAGGGGTCATGGGCAGATCTAAGCGGTCAGGGGGTGTGGATTAAAGAAGGGATGATCTTGGAGGTGGGGTGCGGCGGGGCGAAAGGGGGATGGTTGGGGGATGCATGGGTGCCTCTAATGGGCCCAGGGGCACCCCCTTGCCTGACACTAGCCCATGCCGCCAAAGCTGCCAGGCTTCTCACCTGAAGGTAAGGCACCCCCAGCAGCGGCAAGACAAGGTCCGTAAGTAGCCACACATTAGCTGGTTAGAGGCATCAATAGGCCCAAAGGTGGACAGGGTACCCAATGCCTCCAGCCCCTTGTGACTGAAGCAGATGTTGGTACAAGTTAAAATGTCTTGGCCTCATTGAGTGGTCTTTTAAAACCAGGTGGATTAATATTGAAAAATCCTTCTGGCAAACCAAAATCAAAATCAAATTGAACTGTGTCAACATAAAACAAGCTGCAAATCCATCGACCGGTTATAAAAACACTCCTCTCCATTCTGGAAAGGTAACTGGAAATTGCATTTGATGGACGTATCTATATAGAGTTGGGCCTAATTTAGTTATGGCTTTTCAAAGGTCTTTTAGATCCTTTATATTTACAGTGCAACATGTAACAGACAGAAGTTAGGACTCCATCTGGCTTTGAGCATGCGTGAAGCAACATTTCTGAGCGGAAATATTCCCCCAAAAACCGTACAGATAAGAGGAAGACCACGTGAGTGCAGATGTGAATGTTTCTGTGCCTTCCACCAAGTGTTAGTATTTGTGCAGGCATTGCTGTTAGCATGGTGCCATAGCTACATAGACAGTTGCCCTTACCCTCATGCCTTCAAATCTGGACAAGGCTCGAAGTGGCCTCAGTGCCCTCAGCGTCCTGAGAGATTTCATGGCAACAAACTGGTCGTAACCAAGAGTCTTTGTCAAAAGGCAAAGAACAGAAATCTGTGCAGATTGAACGGAACGGAATTGAATGGTTATCTAGGTACTGCTGTTTCAAACTGTTAGGAAAAGGTGGAGTTATAATCACGGTCACATTGCAGCATTTAACAATCAGAGCTTCTGGGTTCATCGCTAAAGTAGAAACTATCTATGCCTTGTGGATGGGGAGCCCTTTAAAAAAATATATTGGGTCACCGACAACAGAATGTTAAGGCCAGGTCATCTCACCTTTGGAAGTTAATTGCCCACTTGTTTCTTATTTTGTCAAGAGCCACTTTACCAAATGGGTGCAAACACAAAGGCTCGACTCCCCCATATGGTCTTGGTTCTCGAGCCATTTCTTCTCCCCTTTGAAAATCCGTTGCCTCCAGTGCCATCCGGAGCTGGAATTCAGCCTCGTCCCAACTTGCTCTCCTCCGAGAGAAAGGAAGGAACTGGGGATGGGGTGTGCCGAATTACCTTAGCGTTCGGATGTCACGAGTGAGAAGGGTTGAAATGAAGGTCTCATTGTTTGGAGTAACTCCTGACTCATCCTTACCCGGACCCTGTGATTTGGGACCGTTCCTTATAGTGGCCCCTTGATCGAGTCGTCGCCATGGTTCTGACCCTTGATTAAAAAGTTGATAAGCGACACAGGCCAATCTCAACTATCTAACTCCATCCAGAACCCAGTGATGACAATATTCCTTTCACAGGGTACGGAAACCTTGCATTGATGCAGTTCAGGACATTCCAAAGTGCTTTACAGCCAATCAATTGTTTCAGAAGTGTAGTTATCGTCGACAGAAATGTGGCTGCAAATTTGTGAACAGCAATGTGCCGCAAACAGCCGTGAGATCCTGGGCAGAAGAAGCCTGTTTTTATTGACATTGGTTGAGGACACCAGGGAGGACATTCCGCATTTTCAAGGTGCTGGGGAGTGTTTCCATATCCACTTGGCAGGAAGAGGAAGGGCCTGGATTTAATTACTTCATCAAGAGAGAGCATGTCCAACCTCACCCTCGGCATCAGCCCAGATTCTATGGTCAAATCCATGGAGTGGGGCTCAAAATCGCAAATGTGCGGACTTTATTGGCAACCCGCAAGTTGCTGTGGCACTGAGCTTTTGGTCAAATGGTTTGCCGTGATCCCTTTTCATGTCCAGCTCAGCTGTGGTAACACGAGATCTTTGTCTCCCTCTCAGATCTCTGTTCCGACCAGGACACAGGTCATGATGGAGCCTCAAAATAAATCAAACACAGAATCATAGAATCCCTACAGTGCAGAAGGAGGCCATTCGGCCCATCGTGTCTGCACCGATCACAATCCCACCCAGGCCCTATCCCCGTAACACCACATATTTACCCTGTTAATCCCCTGACACTAGGGGCAATTTAGCATGGCCAATCCACCTAACCCACACATCTTTGGAGTGTGGGAGGAAACCAGAGCACCCAGAGGAAACCCACGAAGACATGGGGAGGACATGCAAACTCCACACAGACAGTGACCCAAGGCCGGAATTGAACCT
Source organism: Mustelus asterias (assembly GCF_964213995.1). NCBI lineage: Eukaryota > Metazoa > Chordata > Chondrichthyes > Carcharhiniformes > Triakidae > Mustelus > Mustelus asterias. The sequence continues at coordinate 14,893,289 of NC_135802.1, forward strand.
GGGTCCCTGGTGCTGTGAGGCAGCAGTGCTAACCACTGTGCCATCGTGCCGCCCTTGGATTTGTAGAATCATAGAATCCTGCAGTGCAGAAGGAGGCCATTCAGCCCATCGAGTCTGCACTGACCATCAATCCCAACCAGACCCCATCCCCATAACCCCATGCATTTACCCTAGCTAGTCCCCTTAACACTCAGGGTCAATTTAGCATGGCCAATCCACCTAACCCGCGCATCTTCGGACTGTGGGAGGAAACCGGAGCACCCGGAGGAAACCCATGCAGATATGGGGAGAACGTGCAAACTCCACACAGACAGTGACCCAAGCCGGGAATCGAACCCAAGTCCCTGGCGCTGTGAGGCAGCAGCGCTAACCGCTGTGCCAGCGTGCCGCCCTTGGATTTATTGAAGAAAACAATCATTTTAAGCAAAACTCAAAGTAAATTTGAAGTGTTTCCTTTGGTGCTTTTGGGTGGGATGGTTCTTTTGGGGTTGGATTCCTAAACCTAGCTGGCGGGATTAGCTGACATATCGTCGCTGGGTGAATTACCCGGGTGCTCGGTTAGGCTGCTAGGTGGAGCACTTGACCGCGATTTGCAAAGACTGTCCACCCTCCTCAGTTGCTGCAAGCTGAACAACATGTCTTCTGGGAGTGCCGGCTTTCCATTGTTGTCACAGTTAGTCACAGGTTTGTTGGATTCTGTAACTAAGCAACGGCGGTCGTCTGGGATTCAGAGATAATAACCTGAGCAGCGTGGTTTAAGAAAGCTGTGCTGATGGTGATGGGGAGGGGGGCTGAAGGAAACTCACTTGGAAGGAGGAGCGTGCGCTGAGATGGAAAATGACAAAACAGAGGGACCAGGCCGAAGCCTGCTGGGTACAAAATAGGTACAAGGGAGGGGCTGGGGCCAAAATTAAATCAAACCACTCAGGTTAGAGTTCAAATTGTGCCAATTCACTCCTTCAAAAAGGTTAAAGGTCAATACTGAGGCACAACTCATGCAGGCATGTCAAAACTTTACCCAGGACTCCATAAAGTAGCACATGCATTGGCAGTAATGTTAAAATGTGTACAATATTGGTGTGCACCTTCATTAAACCTGGAGTTGAGGCACAGTAGCGATGTAGTAACAGTCTTTATCAAACTATTCTGAATCAATTTAACTTTCACCCAATAGTTCACAGAGGCAGCTGGGATACCATTTGCACAGAGCATTCGGCTAACTGGGGGCCATCCATAATGCCCCATTCATCCTGGCCAATGACAACCATATGTGCCCTGTTTGAGAGCAGATTTCCACTCCATCTGACGAAGGAGCAGCGCTCCAAAAGCTAATGGTATTTGCTACCAAATAAACCTGTTGGACTTTAACCTGGTGTTGTTAAAACTCTTACTGTGTTTACCCAAGGGTAAGGTGGCACAGTGGTTAGCACTGCTGCCTCACAGTGCCAGGGGCCCAGGTTCGATTCCCGGCTCGGGTCACTGTCTGTGTGGAGTCTACGTGTTCTCCCCATGCCTGCGTGGATTTCCTCCGGGTGCTCCGGTTTCCTCCCATCGCCCAAAGATATGTGGGTTAGATTGATTGGCCGTGGTAAATTGCCCCTTAGTGTCCAGGATGTGTGGATTAGGGGGATTAGCACGGTTATGGGGATAGGTGCTGGGAGGGACTGTTGTCGGTGCAGGCCGAATGGCCTCTTTCTGCACTGTAGGGATCCTATGTTTCTATGAATGACAGTGAAGTCTGGATGATCTGTGTGGCATTCTGCACAATGCCCATCTTAGTTGTTTCCTGACGATGCTTTGCAACCTCACTCGGGAATAATTTTCTCAAGGTTATGCTCGCCATCTGAACCGGTTGCTTACACTTCTATTTTCAGGTTTTAATTTTATGCGGTGAGGGCTTGTGGCACAGTGGATAGTGTCCCTGACTCTGAGCCAGAAGCTGAGGGTTTGAGTCCCATCCCAGGACTTGATGGTCAAGGAAGGTGCGTTCATAATGCGGTCAAACAGGCTGAGAGTCAATAGTCCCAAAGCCAATAATAGGCAGTACGAGAGGGAGAGATTGGCTAGTCAACCATGCAATGGGAAGAAAGTGGGGGCTCTCTCCATAGCTCAAGAGCACAACTTGTGTGTAGAGATGTATGTTGCCACAGCAACTGAGACAACTTGGAGGCCCACTTGGTTGGATGGCGTGTGTGAACAAGGTTGGTGCCTTCTGACCATGTGAAAAATGTAGGACCCTTTAAGAGTGAATTGAAAACAAGTGATGCTCACTGAAGCTTGGACTTAGCAGTGAGGTTTTTCCCTAGTTGGGTTTCTCTTCTGGATGGGGAGGGAATCCAGAAGGAAAAAGTGGAAACCAGTGTATGCACTGAGGTATAGTGGCCGGAATTCTCTGATCTCGCACACCCTGCCGCTGCTGCCAGCGAGAATGGAGAATGTGGCACTCAGCCAAATCTCCATTCACGGCAGCGAGACTGGAGAATCCCAGCCACAGGCGAGTTCGGAGAATTCATAGAATCATTACAGGACAGAAGAGACCATTCAGCCCATTGAGTCTGCATTGACTCTCTGAGAGAGTATCTTCCCCAGGTCTCTCCCCCCTGCCCTATCCCCGTGACCCTGGCTAAACAATCTAACCTGCACATTTAGGGACACTAAGGAGCAATTTTTGCCATGGCCAATCCACCTAACTGACACATGACTGGAGTGTGGGAAGAAGCAGAGGCGGCAGAAGAGCATTCTGGGAGAAGTCGACTCAGTAACCATGACGTTACAGTGGGTAGCAGAAGGACCCCTTCAGTGACAAACAGGAGGAAGAGCATCCAGCAGAGACCGCAGAGGATCATTCTGGGAGAAGTCAACTCAAAAATTACAAACATTAAGAGAGGCAGAGGCAGGGTGGATAGTCAGAGGCTTTTTCCCAGGGTGGAAGTGACAATTACAAGGGGGCACAGGTTCAAGGTGAGAGGGGGAAAGTTTAAGGGAGACGTGCAGGGGGAAGTTTTTCACACAGAGAGTGGTGGGTGCCTGGAACGCGCTGCCAGAGGAGGTGGTGGAAGCAGGCACATTAACAACATTTAAGAGGCATCTGGATGGGTGCATGAATAGGGAGGGAATAGAGGGATACGGACCGAGTAAGGACAGAAGGTTTTTTTTTGTGGTTTAGTTGGGGCATCATGATCAGCACAGGCTTGGAGGGCCGAAGGGCCTGTTCCTGTACTGTACTTTTCTCTGTTCTTTGAAACCAGAACTCCCAGAGGAAACCCACGTCACAATAAAAACAGTTGTGAATCTAGGCATGTCTTCAGCTGTCTATCTGGGTAAATGGATATTCACTTGTGTAAGAGCCAGAGCAGAGGTCTCAATTGCCATTCTGGCTGTGATGGGCACGGGAGCTGCCTCCTTGAGGATTGCAATGCTGTGGACCTGCCTTGGGGTTGAGAACTGAAGGCGAAGATTCCTACGTCTCCAGGATCTGGCTATTTCCTGCTGTCAGGTGCCTATGCCAAAGTGTTGCTAGTTTACCCAGCGCAGATGAGGCCGACCCAGCAATCGATTTAAAGTTTATTTATTAGTGTTACAAGTAAGGCTTACATTAACACTGCAATGAAGTTACTGTGAAAATCCCCTCGTCGCCACACTCTGGCGCCTGTTCGGGTAACACTGAGGGAGAATTTAGCATGGTCAATACACCTAGCCGGCACGTCTTTCAGACTGTGGGAGGAAACCGGAGCACCCGGAGGAAACCCACGCAGACACGGGGAGAACGTGCAGACTCTGCACAGAGGGTGACCCAAGCCAGGAATCGAACCCGGGTCCCTGGCGCTGTGAGACCCACTTCTTATGACAATAACTCTTCGCTGACAGACAGCATCGCGGGATTTACAATACAGCGAGCTGTCCTTGCGCTAATAAGGAAAAAGTGCCATCCTAATGATCAGACCCATCTGCACATTGTATTCTGTACCTCACACCTCGGTGCGTTAAAATCAAGAGTTAATTATAGTCCCACTTCAGCGCTGTTCACAGCGACACAACTCTCTGTCTCTCTCTCTCTTGCCAATTCATTACACGGTTGCATTGGGATCATGGAATTTGGTGTGAACAGACATTTGTAATCGCTGAGATGGAAAGGCGAGGAAATTCGATCTGTTCAAAGCACTCCCCTTCGTGTCAACAACAGTTCTAAATATATTTGTTTACGAAAGCGGACCTTGAAATCATCTCCCCTGGCATTTTGTGCTTGTTTCACACCAACGTGGACCGCCCTGATTGGTGAAACTGTGAGGAATGTGCAGAGCTCTGGGAAAAGAGGGAATAATTGGACATCTCCATTGCATGGGGACAATGGACTGAATATCCTCCTTCCGGGACCATGGAAGAGAATCACTACAGAGCAGCAAGAGGCCCTTTGGCCCATCGAGCCTGCACCAACTCTCTGAAAGAGCATCCTTATCCATCAAGCAAACCAGCCTCCCATCCATTGACTCTGTCTACACTTCCCGCTGCCTCGGCAAAGCAGCCAGCATGATCACGCATTCTCTCTTCCACCTTCTTATAAAATTATGAAAGGCATGGATAGGGTGAACGGTGGGAAGCTTTTCCCCGGGTCGGTGGTGACGTTCACGAGGGGTCATAGGTTCAAGGTGAAGGGAGGGAGGTTTAACACAGATATCAGAAGGACATATTTCACACAGAGGGTGGTGGGGGCCTGGAATGTGTTGCCGGGCAAGGTGGTGGAGGCGGACACACTGGGAACGTTTAAGACTTATCTAGACAGCTATATGAACGGAGTGGGAATGGAGGGATACAAAAGAGTGGTCTAGTTTGGACCAGGGAGCGGCGCGGGCTAATTGTTCCTTGTTTCTCGTTTCAAGGCTTCATTCACAGAGCGAGACTGCGGATAGTTGGGAACCTGTCTCGGGGGCAGGGAATTCATATGGTGTTCGTGGAAGTGGAAATGACTAGGGTTGGGAAGCATTTTCCGATCAGGGCCATTGTGATCTCCTGGACTCGTTTCGATCGCCTCAGGGGGTCGGAGAGGAATTTCCCAGATTTTTTTTTCCCCATATTGGCCCTGGGGTTTTTCACTCTGGGTTTTCGCCTCTCCCTGGAGATCACATGGTCTGGAATGGGGGGGTGGGGGTGAGTTAATAGGTTGTAATGAACAAAGCATCGTAGCTGTGAGGGACAGCTCGGTGGATAGGATATTAGTATGTAGATAGGCTGGAAAATTGGGCGGGGATCCTGGATTCAGGATTCAATCCTGGACCGGGGAGCGGCGCGGGCTTGGAGGGCCGAAGGGCCTGTTCCTGTGCTGTATTGTTCTTTGTTCTTCAATCAGGAAAAAGATACAAAAGTCTGAAACCTCTTATCAACCGACTCAAGAACAGCTTCTTCCCTGCTGCCATCAGACTTTTGAATGGACCTATTTCGCATTAAGTTGATCTTTCTCTACACCCTAGCTATGACTGTAATACCACATTCTGCACTCTCCTTTCCTTCTCTATGAACAGTATGCTTTGTTTGTACAGCGCACAAAAAACAATACTTTTCACTGTATGTTAATACATGTGACAATAATAAATCAAATTAAATCACATCAAAATCCCTTCTGCCCTATCCCCATAACCCTACACATTCACCATGGCTAATCTCCCTAACCTACACACTGTTGGATCCTAAATGGCAATTTAGCATGGCCAACCCACCTAACCGGCACATACATCTTTGGACTGTGTGATCCAGCTCTGATGAAAGGTCATCCTGACTTGAAACGTTGGCTCTATTCTCTCTCCACAGAGCCTGTCAGACCTGCTGAGATTTTCCAGCATTTTCTGTTTTTGTTCCAGATTCCAGCATCCGCAGTATTTTGCCATTATCCTAGAACTTCCTTGTTTGCTGGAGAAATGCCAACGGTTAGCACTGCTGCCTCACAGCGCCAGGGACCCAGGTTCAATTCCCAGCTTGGGTCACTGTCTGTGCGGAGTCTGCATGGTCTCCCCGTGTCTGCCTGGGTTTCCTCCGGGTGCTCTGGTTTCCTCCCACAGTTAGAAGATGTGCGAGTTAGGTGGATTGGCCATGCTAAATTGCTCCTTAGTGTCCCAAGATGTGTAGGTTAGATGGATTAGCCAGCAGCAAAGCGCGGGGTTACGGAATTAGGGAAGGGTGGTACGGTGGCACAGTGGTTAGCGCTGCTGCCTCACAGCGCCAGTGACCTGGATTCAATTCCTGGCTTGGGTCACTATCTGTGTGGAGTCTGCACGTTCTCCCTGTGTCTGCGTGAGTTTCCTTCGGGTGCTCCGGTTTCCTCCCACAGCCTGAAAGACGTGCTGGTTAGGGTACATTGACCCAAACAGGCACCGGACTGTAGCGACTAGGGGAATTTTACAGTAACTTCATTGCAGTGTTAATGTAAACCTTATTTGTGACTGATAAATAAACTTTAAACTTTAAGGGGTTTGGGTTGAGTTAGGGTGCTCTTTCGGAGGTTTGGCACAGACTCGATGGGCCGAATGTGCGTTTGAAAACATCCCATCAGGTTCACAAAAAAAAGGGGAGAATATTGAAAGTGAAGTTGTCAGAAGAACTATAGTGAGGGTAACAGCCAGGATGAATGCTTTGTCATTGGCATACATCACTGAATTGGGGTGGTTCAGATTAACCTTCTGAGTGTCGAATGTCTTTCAGAATGTTTAGGTTTGTTAATCGCCAAAAATGATTGTTACTTCATTTTTTTGTTGTTGTTATACCTCAGACCATAGCCGAATGCTCTGTGCACTGTCCATACCCACTTGGTACAAACCCATAACTTCAGATAGAAAATCAAAGAACACGGTGCTTCCAGTTGAACTTGGTCTTTGAATATAATCAGATATAATTGAATAACAACACCTCTGGAAGAGCCTTAATAAAAACAAATGCCAAACAACAATGGTACTTCAAGCAGCAGATCTGACAATTAAAGAGCTACAGCGGAAATATCTGCTACATTTATGTCAAACGCACTGGGGCCCATTCTCTCACATACTTACAGTCACAATCAGGAAATCCAGCCAGCACCAGGCATTGGTGAAATACTTCTTGAAACTGTACGCCACCCATTTGAGAAGCATCTCCAGAACGAACACGTAGGTGAACACCTTGTCCAGGTATTCCAGCACGACTTTTATCACCGGCCTTGTGTCAATATTAACATCTTCAAACGTCTGCAGGGCACAAACAGCCAGTTAACAATCAAACTGAGCACTGAGATTGGGGGGAGCAGTGTGTTCATAAATTCATAAGGTAAGGTATAGGAGCAGAATTAGGCCATTCGGCCCATCGAATCCACTTCGCCATTCGATCATGGCTGATATGCTCCTCATCCCCATTTTCCTGCCTTCTTCCCATAACCCTTCAACCCATTACCAATTAAAAATCTGTCCAACTCCTCCTTAAATTTACTCACTGTCCCAGCATCCACCGCACTTTGGGGCAGCGAATTCCACAGATTCACAACCCTTTGGGAGAAGTAGTTTCTCCTCAGCTCTGTTTTAAATTTGCTGCCCCTTATCCAAAGACTGTGACCTCTTGTCCTAGAGTGCCCCACAAGTGGAAGCATCCGCTCCACGTCTACTTTATCCATACCTTTTATCATCTTGTGTACCTCAATTTGATCTTCCCTCATTCTTCTGAATTCTAGAGAGTAAAGGCCTGAACGCGGTGTTGGCGGTGGGGGGTGCGGAGCTGGAGGGGGTGTGGGGGAGGGGAAGGGAGTGGGGGAGGGGGGGGGATGTGTGGGGTGGTGGTGTCGGTGGAGAAAGACCAATAGAGCAAGACATCAGCACCCTGAATAACACATCACACCAGCAGTTGAGGTTGAGCGCTGTGGCACTGTGCCCCGAGAGCATTGTTCGATGTTTGTGAATCCACATGCAGACACGATATAGAGAATGTACAGCATCGTAATATGCCACCCTGTTTCTCCATGAGCCTCCTCCTGCCTTCCTTCAAACTCACTCCATCACGCAAACCAGCCTCCCATCCATTGACTCTGTCTACACTTCCCGCTGACTCGGCAAAGCAGCCAGCATAATCAAGGACCCCACGCACCCCGGACATTCTCTCTTCCACCTTCTTCCCTTGGGAAAAAGATACAAAAGTCTGAAGTCACATACCAACCGACTCAAGAACAGCTTCTTCCCTGCTGCCTTCAGACTTTTGAATGGAACTATCTCGCATTAAGTTGATCTTTCTCTACATCCTAGCTATGACTGTAACACTACATTCTGCACCCTCTCCTTTCCTTCTCTATGAACAGGATGCTTTGTTTGTATAGCGCGCAAGAAACAATACTTTTCATTGTATGTTAATACATGTTGGCTTAGATAAGGTAGATAGTCAACAGCTTTTCCCAAAGGTAGGGGAGCCTAAAACTAGAGGGCATAGGTTTAAGATGAGAGGCGAGAGATACAAAAGGGTCCAGAGGGGCAATCTTTTTACTCTTAGAGGGTGGTGAGTGTCTGGAACAAGCTGCCAGAGGTAGTAGTAGAGATGGGTATAATTTTGTCTTTTAAAAAGCATTTAGACAGTTACATGGGTAGGATGGGTATAGAGGGACATGGGCCAAACGCAGGCAATTGGGACTAGCTTAGTGGTAAAAATTGGGCGGCATGGACAAGTTGGGCTGAGGGCCTGTTTCCATGCTGTAAACCTCTATGACTTGATGTGACAATAATAAATCAATCAATTAATCAATCATTTCTAAATTCTTCTATTCCTCTCTTCATGAACCTATCTGTATTTCTTATAAATGCATCTACACACTTCATCCTGATTACTATTGTGTTAACTGGTTCCATATTCTCACCACTCTCTCAGCAAATAAATTTCTCCCAAATTCATTTTTTGGATTTATAAGTGACTAACTTCCATCTATGGCCTCGAGCCCTGGTACCATCCGCAAGTAGGAACATCTTTTCTGCGCCCATCGCATTGCATCTCTTCATAATTTGAAGAGGGCGGCACGGTGGCACAGTGGTTAGCACTGCTGCCTCACAGTGCCAGGGACCCGGGTTCACTTCCCGGCTTGGGAGTCACTGTCTGTGTGGACTCTGCACGTTCTCCCCGTGTCTGCGTGGGTTTCCTCCGGGTGCTCCACTTTCCTCCCACAGTCCAACGCTGGATTGGCCGTGCTAAATTCTCTCTCAGTGTAACCCGAACAGGTGCCGGAGTGTGGCGACTAGGGGATTTTCACAGTAGCTTCATTGCAGTGTTAATGTAAGCTTACTTGTGACTAATAAATAAACTTATTAATTTCCAAGACCTCTGTCAGGTTGCCACCCGTTCCCTGCCCACTTCCCTCTCCTCCTCCCTCTCAACCCCACCCTACCCATCCCTAGAGAAAGGAACCCCAGACTGTTCGATCATTACTGACAGTCCCCGGTTGTGATTATCAGGTTGGGCAGTGACAGTATGGAGGAGTCCATTGTGCCTTGTTTGCACTGGATTACTGGTGTTAGTGTTACACCTGGTTCCCACCCCCTGCTGGACAAACCCCTTCCCCCATGGAAAATTTCACATCAACACAAAGAATAAGGAGATCTGTTGTTGCAAGTCGCTGTCCCTGTCTCAGCTCTGCTGGAAGGGATTGAGCCTTCCTTAGACACAAGCCAGAGAAAGCTCCCTGTCCATAAACTGAGAATAAAATCAATCATAGAACATAGAACATAGAATCAGGATGTTACAATGTTTCTACACCATTCAATACCAGAGAATCATCGACTATTACGGCACAGAAAGAGGCCCTTTGACCCATCAATTATGGGACTGGCTCTTTCGTACAAACATAGGAGTTAGGTTCAGGGGTAGGCCAGTTGGCCCTTCGAGCCTGCTCTGCCATTCAATAAGATCATGGTTGATCTGACTGTAACCTCCCATCTACCCCCAGTAACCTTTCACCCCCTTGTTTATCAAGAATCTATTTAGTTCTGCCTTGAAAACATTCAAAGGCTCTGCTTCCACTGCCTTTTGAGGAAGAGTTCCAAAGATTCACGGCCCTCAGAGAAAAGAATTCTTGATTTGATTTGATTTATTATTGTCACATGTATTAGCATACAGTGAAAAGTATTGTTTCTTGCGCGCTATACAGACAAAGCATACCGTTCATAGAGAAGGAAAGGGGAGAGTGCAGAATGTAGTGTTACAGTCATAGCTAGGGTGTAGAGAAAGATCAACTTAATGTGAGGTAAGTCCATTCAAAAGTCTGATGGCAGCAGGGAAGAAGCTATTCTTGAGTCTCCCCTACAATATGTTTTGATGAGGAATGTGCCAGTTGCAACTCACCAGAGCGCCGCTACTCAGCAGAATCATGAAGATGATGAAAGTCTCAAACCAGTTGTGTTCCACGATCTTGTAGCAGGTTTTCCTCAGGTTCCACCAAATCTTCCCGTACCCGCTGGTGATATCCACCTGGCAGCAGGCAAAGTGGCGAACACAAGCTGCAGGAAAGAGTAGCCAGATCAGGAATGCGGAGCAGTGACTGGTCCTCACATTGCCACACTGCTGTGTATGATGCATCTAATGGGTGGGATTTTCTGTGCGCCCCTCCCACCCTGGCACCATGTTTTCCGACAGCTCGCCATTGGCTGCCGACTGGATCTCTCGGTCCCATCGATGTCTATGACGTTTTGTATGACCTGCCCGCTCTGCCCCTGGGGATCCTGCCTTGTGGGGGAAGGGAAGGGGGGGTTGGTGGAGGCGCTGTGGGTGGGGGGAGGGGGGGGGGTCGCCTTCACACCTAACCAGCATGTCTTACAGACCGTGGGAGGAAACACATGCAGCCACAGGGAGAACGTGCAAACTCCGCACAGACAGTGACCCAAGCCGGGAATCGAACCCAGGTCCCTGGCGCTCTGCTTTCCTCCCACAGTCCAACGATGTGCGGGTTAGGTTGACTGGCCGTGCTGAATTGACTCTAGTGTCAGGGGATTAACAGAATAAATACATGGGGTGACGGGGTTAGGGCCTGGGTGGGATTGTGGTCGGTGCAGACTCGATGGCCCGAATGGCCTCCTTCTGCACTGTGGGATTCTATGATTATATAAATCCAAGGGCGGCACGGTGGCACAGTGGTTAGCACTGCTGACTCACAGCGTCAGGGACCTTTGTTCAATTCCGGCCTTGGGTCACTATCTGTGTGGAGTCTGCACATCATCTGAGACCAAGGATGTGTGGGTTTGGTGGATTCCCATGGTAAGTATGTGGGGATATGGGGCGAGCCTGGCTATGAATCGGTGCAGACTCGATGGGCCGAATGACCTCCATCGGCACTGTAGGGCTTCTATGACCCTCTGATGGAAGCTCAGAGGCCTTCACCTACACTGGCAGCAGCCACTGGGACTTTCATATTCATGTGAAAGCTTCACTGGTGTCTGCAGACCCTGACTGGCAGCATTACCCAATTTCTGAATTTCAGTTCTGTTCAGAGCTTACACAATACCGACTCACTCACCAATCCCATAAGCCTCTCTGGGCTGGGGTGGCACCTACCTTCTGTGAAGCAGTCGTCTGGTTCCACGGCCTCCTCCGTCTGCTCGGAGACATGCTCATCGTCATCTCCTTTGCTCCTTAAGTCCACGGTACTGGCTTCAGAACAACTGGTGAGGTCGTCCATCTTCTACAGAGAGGGGAAAAGCACACATCTCACTGACTGGATCCATCAACAAGAATTTTGGTTCGGCTGCAGTTAGAGTATTGCATCCAATTCTGGTCACCACATCACAGGAAGGATGTGGAGGCTTTGGAGAGGGTGCAGAAGAGGTTTATCACAATGCTGCCTGGATTAGCGGGGATGAGCTATAAGGAGCGGCTGGACAAACTGGGGTTGTTTTCTCTGGAGCGGCGGAGGCTGAGGGGAGACCTGATGGACCTGATAGTGGGCAGCACAGTGGCACAGTGTTTTGCAAGCGCAGGAGTGTGGCCGACTAGGGGATTTTCACAGTAACTTCACTGCAGTGTTAATGTAAGCCTACTTGTAACACTAATAAGTACAGTTAAAGTTTTCAAGACAGACCCAGCTTTTCAACCTTTTCCCGGTATGTAAACCCAGCTATTTATGGTAGCTTCCTCGTAAATCATCTCTGCACCCTCTCCAACGCCTCTTCTTATAACATTGTGACCAGAACTGCACGCAGTATCCTAAGTGTGTTCTAACCAAGGTTTGATACAGGTTTAACATAATTCTCCCTTAATAGGAATAAAGCCAGTGCTTGTTTTGGTTTTTTTTATGACTTTACTAACGTGTGACACAGCTTTTAATGATTGTTTTCCATCCAGGCTATATAAAGGAGATGATGGCCTAGTGGTATTATCGCTAGACTATTAATCCAGACACTCAGCTAATGTTCTGGGGACCCGGGTTCGAATCCCGCCACGGCAGATGGTGGAATTTAAATTCAATAAAAACAAATCTGGAATTAAGAATCTACTGATGACCATGAAACCATTGTCGATTGTCGGAAAAAGCCATCTGGTTCACTTTAGGGAAGGAAATCTGCCATCCTTACCCAATCTGGCCTACATGTGACTCCAGAGCCACAGCAATGTGGTTGACTCTCAAATGCCTTCTGAACAAGGGCAACTAGGGATGGGCAATAAATGCTGGCAGCCAGCAATGCCCAAGTCCCATGAATGAATAAAAAAAACATGCTGCTCCATTGGCATGGGGCGGCATGGTGGCACAGTGGTTAGCACTGCTGCCTCACAGCGCCAAGGACCTGTGTTCAATTCCCAGCCTGGGTCACTGTT